>NC_067454.1:14938658-15538658 GCF_025434085.1 Hippocampus zosterae | reverse complement strand
TGATGATCATCGAGACTTTAGGAAAAAAATTCTGTGGACTGATGAGTCCAAAATCAAACTTTTTTGGAAGCTTTGTGGCCTGTTACGTCTGGGGTAAAAATGGCACAGCATTTAATAAAAAGAACATTGAGTCAACAGTGAACCATGGTGGTGGTAGTGTGATTGTCTGTTTCGCGACCTCAGGACCAGGACAATTGTTATTAATGGCACAACGAATCCTGCTGTCTACCAGAAAAATCCTGAAAGAGAACGTCAGGAAATCAGTTTGCGCCCTCAAACTCAAACACTCTTGGATCATGCAGCATGACAACGATCCGAAACACACCAACACCACCACCTCTGAATGGCTAAAAAAATTATAATAATTTAGGTTTTGCAGTGGACAAGTCAAAGTCATTGGAGTTTATCTTTAACCAATTTAATACTTTTTCCACATTAGGTAATATATATCTATCTATCTACATCGATAGATAGATCGATAGATCGATAGATTTTTTTTAATGTGTGTGATACACTTTCAACTATAAGGTCCAGCCATGGATTATTATTGAAATTATATGTAATTTATAAAATTACTGTCATGGCCATTAGGAGGAAACTGGGAAAATTATTAAAAAAAATTATAAATATGAAATTATTATTATCATCATCTAATAATATAATATACTAATAACAATAATAATAATTTTCTCTGAATTGTTGTCTGATAAATTATACAATTTGACAATTGATAATTATACAATTATACAATACCGTTACCACATCCTATCACATAATTGTTCAGTCATTGATACGTTGGGGGTGCATTCAAATACCATGTCACAAGTACCATTTGTTGCAAAGGGGAAATGAAAAGTAACAGACATCTTGCACATTAATACATAAGTAAAAGTGAAAATCACATAGGTAACTGAAAAAGCAACAATGAGACAAGAGTCCTTCAACACAAGAATTTTCTTCCAAATTTTTGTTCAATTAACACCACATATCGAAGTCCCTTCAGAACTTCTCACCTTGAAAATGAGCCACGGGATTGACCATGTACAAGGTAAAATGGTCACCCACACGGGCACAGCAACTGGAGGGGTAATATACTTCTTGTAAAGGATCAAATTGTCTTGAACACTCCTTTCCCGTTATTACCCAGAACACTCCATTGGAGGTGGTGAGTGGATTCTTTGTGCAGGTGATGGTGCATCTCTCATTAGTTCCCAGTGTGCTGCTAAGGGGGCGCAAGGAGGTGTTTTATGGTTAATTTGATATATGGCCCTGAGGAGACGGTAGTCTGGCCCCAGACAAGAGTAGAAGACAGAGGTCACTGAGGTCCAGGTCAGAAAATTTGTAGTAGTAGAGTAGCCATGCACATGAAGTACTGTGCTCACAAACAGCACGAGCCCCAATTGCACAGATGTTCCCATCAGAAGCGTTTTAGTATTAAAAAGAGTATTTTATTTCCCAAATCTATTACAGAGTGAGAACTGCCACCGTCCATTTCATATAATTTCACTATTTGGTTTCAAAAATTGCATTTACTCTTGTATTACACACGAGCCGAAGCTATTTAGAGGTGCGGGGGTCACTAATCATGCTTCGTGGCCTATTGCAATCATTTGCACCTCCACACATGAGCCCCTTCAAATAGTCCCACTGTCAACTCCACCACCACCCACACACCCTTGCACATTTCAAGGACAAAGTGCAGTGGTGACTGACACTCAATGCAGGAATCATTATCACCTTCCACCGGCTGCAAATGGCTGTCTGTCTCGGGTACGACGCAGGTTCATGGGAGATGGGACACTGTAGCAGGTCACGCGAAAGAAGCTTTGGCTCTGGGCTACCGTGGGCTAAAATACAGTGATGTCTTGTGATACAAGCGACTCTGCTTCAGATTTTTTGCTTTGACTTGAGAGAAAAATGTAAGCTACTTGTAATCGATGGTGGCAGTGTACTAATTTCACCAATATTGTTGGCAAATAATGAACGATTCTTCTCAAGAAAGAGGCTTCAGGCTGTTTTATTGCCACTCCCACTTGAAGGTTAGTCTTCTATTCAACACAAAACAGACAATTACAGTTTCTTGTCTTTTTTTCAAAGAAAACAGTACATAGCTGTTGCGCTGCCATAACGCTTTCAGAAAATGATTGAAGACAAATGGTGCAAAGAGGTACAGCAGTCTCATTCATATTTTTATTCTCTGTAAAGAACGACTAATATCAATGCTGCACTGAGGAGCTAAGAGAAACTGAAACGTCTCGATAAACAGTATATCAGTCTGTCTTATACAAGCCCCAGATGGCCACGGTGGACAGCACAATGGTCTACAATCTAAATTGTTTATTTTTATTTATGTCATCACTGTATGTTTTTATAAAGTGCAATATTCATGGACTGATCATCCTCATCAAAAGGCATCACAACATTTTTTGTTGTGGGCGGGTAGCCTTATAGCATTTTTAGTCACTTCAACAGGAAAAGCTGATACGAGATGAAACTGCAACTTTGTTTCAGCATGAAGATGTGCTGGGAAGAGGGCAACTTTTCGTCAAAGAAGACAGGAATAATGGCACTGAAAATCACTCTAAATCTGCTCCTTAAGGATCCCAGGGCACTGGACGTGTCAGAGCCAGTCCCGAGATAGGAAATGTCTTAGAGATGGAGTCTAGTTTTACACTTCAATCCAACTACATACACACAAACTCACACACTTAAAGCATTTATGTGCATAGATACTGTAGGCATACATCTACCGGAGTGACAATAGATAAGATGTAGGGCTGACTCTGCAGGTTTTCCTTGTGGCGTCGAGTCCACTCAACTGAGAAGACACTTCCTCATTAGCCAACCTCAGCTTCAGACAGCACAGGGGCTCAGAGACCGTTCGTGACAATATCTGGGAGTCAAGTGCGAGTGTGAGATGGAGCGTGGCTCATCGACTTCTGTATTAGTAAGTGTGCACAACTGAATAGAAATGAAGAATGCCCTACTCTTGACGAAAATACCACATAAGAAAAAGAATAACTGAAAAAAACGTGGTAAACCAGTTTTAATACGTTTTTGGTGCTAAGTTTGACCTTTTCTCCAACATCTTTGACCCATCATTGCTAAATTGACAACCCTGACCCCCTGGAGGTGCAGGGCTTTTGCAACCTATGCTTACCAATCCAGACTAGGTTATGTTCCTAGACACAGCCGGAGAGTCACGGCCAGGGCAAGAGCTCTGAGAAAGGTGCGGCTGCATGTATTTTAGCATGCCTTGCCCGGACAGAGTGCGAGAGAGATGAGAGGATATGTGAGAGATAAATCACTAAGTGCCTCACCGTGGGTCACCAATCACACCAAAGGCCACAGGCCAATCTCTATTTGAGACTCTGAATTTGCTGCTTGGGGGCTTTGCACTCTGGCCTTACGATAAATCAACGTGTGGCATCGAACCCCACTGGTCCAGTTTCACCAGGCAATCCACGTTCACTTAAATTGCAAATTACAGTCTAGACTTTCTTTGCTAAAAACCCTTTGCAATAAGAGAAGGAAATGAAATTATTCAAATGAATTTAGATACTGTACATCATTTGACTGAAAAAAAATGCAGTCCATGAAAGCCAATATGCCCATCGATAACGAAAACGTAGAAGCAATAACAAAGGCCAAGTGCTTGATTCTCCATCAAATCTGCAAGTGAAAACCTCATGTACGCCTGGACAACACGAGATGTTATAAATGTCTGAAGTTTTCATCAAGAGCCATGCAATATTTCCTGAGAAATTAATGAAAATGTCACATCGTGCCATTTCTCCCAATGTACAAGATCATTCAATCTGTCTCTCAATCCAGCTCGAATTGTAATGAGTTTTCCCTCTAGTCATCAGATTTCATATTTGTTCTTCTGAATTGTGTTGCGTATTTGGCTGGAATTAAAAATCTGACTAATCCCAAAAAAATTATGAATTTAATGCTGACAACATATCCCTTTCTTCTTTATAAATTAAGAAGAAAGGGAAATAGGAGTGAAGTTACGTTTCCAAGCTATTTATTCAAGGTGACCGTTGACAAATAAATATGAGCTTGTTGTCTCCTGCACACTAGTGAGCTGTAATGTGCGTGGTGACTGCTATTTCGTGGAACTCATAGGCGTAGGCACTTGAGAAATGTCGTACGGAAACCTTAAATCTCAGAATCTCCAAAACCATCACTTTTCAGAAAATCACCCCTCCCCCCCAAAAAAAGAAATGACACCTTGTGTATTGTCAAAGAGACCAAGCTATAAACTCTTTTGACTCATCTGAACTTTAAAAAAAAAAAAAAAATCACATTCTCAGACACACACACCACACACACACACACGCACACACGCACACAAAGTAAAGATTTCGGCCCAACACCATACTTCCCATTTTCTATTCATCCCCCCACCCCACCCCACACCTCGATGTTGCAATACATTCAAATAGCCTTAAACATCACCACGCTCTGAGCCAATAAATCTATTCCTAAAATTACACATTCAAAAGACTTTTTTTCTGATTGACCCATTATACAGAGCAGTATTATTACAGTGATTTGTATGCGAATAGGTGCAAATGTGCAAAACCTGCATACTGTGAAATACTTCATCAAAACAACATGCAAGCTTTACACTGTTTGAAGCCACCACAGATACGAAACACATACCTCAGATTTAATCTACAAAATGGTTGCACCCAAAACAAAGTATGAATATTATTAGTCTTCACTGTGCATCTTTTTTTTAACTCAGATTACAACTATGGAATTTAAAAGTCTGCATTTCTATGTGAATTGCTGTCCATTCGAAGAGAAATCATACTTCTGGAGTTGGGTGTCTCCGAGTGTTATTTGTCCCCACCCTGCCGGAAGGAAAGTCAGTCAAGCTTGTATATCCGTAAGGGTGACTGTTCTCCTCCTTTTCTCTCCCCCATTCTCTCCTTAGGTGCCATAATGTCAGCAGACCAAGCCTTGATGGACGCGAGATGGGAGTAATAAAGAATGATCCGCGGGGAGCAATGCGGGGGGTCACACGTACAGCCATATTGTCGTCGAGAGCAGCAGGCCTCAATGCATCAGGAGAATGCTTTTACTCTGAAGGAATGCTGCAGGTGTTACATGCAATTACATGACATTGAGAACTCTGACAGGCCATGTTTTGCATTTGTATGTGCAGGAGAAGCAGACGAAGAGAAGAAACAAAGAATGTGAAGCAGTGTTTCCCCCCCAAAATTCAGCATCCTATTAAGAGTTGAAAATTAGTTCTCGCAAAAGGATCTGCATCAGCCATGCGGCATGAATCCTATTATTATTAAAAGCACTCAGGGAAAGAATAAAGAATTTAAGGAGATAAGAAACACTAGTGCGCCATTTGCCTTCAAATACACCTGTGATTGAGGAAAAAAGAGGTATGGATAAGAATAAGAGTCTGTCAAAGGGGGGGAAGAAAGGAATATTACTCCCTCTATTAACCTGCCGTGATTACAAAAGCCTGATGGGCTGCCTTATTTCATGGAATATTAATTTCAAATGTGACTGAGAAGAAAGGACACTATCCTCTCAATGAAACCTCAGGAAAAGGCAACAGGCCAGCAGCCATCTTCTGGTTAGTTTCTTTTTTTATTTTCACTTGCATGCTTTCTGGCCTCTCACACCTTCTCGAGCATCAATCACATGTTAAAAAAAAAAAAACCAACAAGTACCTACTATTCTGTTACAATGCAACAACTGTTTACTGACGTTGATTTGGTATGTTGATGGAGATGAATGCTGAGAATAAGCATCTGAACGAAGGTAGGGGGAAAAAAAAGACAGTTTTCCATTCATCTAAAGTAGACACTTGATGTTAACTGTGAAAGGCAATTGATTTTTCAGGCATAAGATCATTGTTAATGGAAGGGTGGTTGCAAGCGGTGAAAACAGTTGTCTCGCTTTAGAAACAACGGAGAAGCTCTCGATCGAAACACATTTCATGGCTGGAGACTTTGCCTTGTTAGCACAAAGTATTTAGTAAAACATACTCCTCCACCTTTTTGTTGGTGTCACAACAAAAAAAAGATACCATATATAGAGTGGTGCCTTGACATAAAAACGGAATTCCTTCCATGACCACACTTGCAACTAGAAAACGGAATTCCTTCCATGACCACGCTTGCAACTTGATGGGTGGATGGATGGATAGATGGATAGATGGATAGATGGATAGATAGATAGATAGATAGATAGATAGATAGATAGATAGATAGATAGATAGATAGATAGATAGATAGATAGATAGATAGATAGATAGATAGATAGATAGATAGATAGATAGATAGATAGATAGATAGATAGATAGATAGATAGATAGATAGATAAAACTGGTTTTGATTGAAACCATTAATTTAATAGCCGGTGTTTTGCTCCCTCTGGTACACCCGCCTTGGTCAAATCGGGCTAGTATAAGACAGACAGATGGACATAGTGCTCATTGAGACGTCTCAACTTAGACACTCTTGGTGGAGGATTTATGATATGACTGAGTACTGTGACATTGTATGACTACAAGTCTTGCTGCACCATTTCTGTTCAATCCGTTGCTTAAAGGGTTATAGTATCGAAACATACACACTATTTAGCTTAAGCATTATGATAGCAGACAGAAAGGCTAAGCTATGTGGTCGTTTTAAATGCATAAGATGTAATTCTCTAAGTTTTTTTTGGGGGGGGGGGAAGCAAACATTAACAGGGTGGGGCATTAAACAGCTTGGAGCCTCCTTTTTGAGGGATTTTTCAATATTTGCCAAAGTTCTGCTTGTAGTGACTTGAGCTCACTGCCTCCAACAATTTATCTTTGCATATATAATGCGAACTAAGCCATGAGAACTGGTTGACCAAAGGGAAAAAATGCCCTGAATCCATACTCTATGAATCCTGACAAAAATGGAATGTATTCTTTGGCTGATTCAAATTTTGGGGATTAACCAAACAACCAACCTAACCTCTTGTAAGCGGTGGTTAGATTACAATGCAAAACACAAGAGCACTGCACAAAAACTATTCTCACTTCAAAAATACAATGCAGCAGGGTTTTTTTTTTTCAGAACAGTATATTTTTTTTGGTAACCCTGGTTGCATTCATAACGGTACTGAGACGACTCACCCTGCCATTAGCAACAATGTCTTAGTCGAGACAAGAGGCGAAATAATGAACAGGGAGGGGGTGGGGGGACACTTGAGTTACACTCAACATCTTATTTTAACAATTCATTCAATCGTCTGGAAAAACTGGACTTAGGCCGCCTCATTTCACAAATGTACCTCAGACATTTGCTACTCTATTTTAACACTTCATCACCGGGAAAAACACGGCTATAATGTAATGTTGAGAGGAAATGAAGTTAGAAGGCAAAGTGATCATTAGTCTGCAGATGAAATCAGACGAGAGTGGGTGTTCAAGCATCATTATACGGCCTGGGCTTTTATGAGCAAACATACAGCAGTGCTTTCATACGGGATGCAAAATAAGCACCTCAATCTCACTTCTATCAGATTGAATCTGCACTTTTGGCTCCCGGAGTGTAATGCCTCAACAAGACCTTCATCTTCCTCTTGGAAAAAAAAAATAGATCCCTCATGTGAAAACGTGCATGTAAACACGTTTCTTAACTCATTCACTTCGGTAGAAGCTCAAAATCAGCAACTGGAATCCAACCATTTTGTACCATCGACGTATGCCTTAGTCAAATACATTTTTAAACGGTATAGGTGAACGAGACTCTCTTTCAAAATGCAGATTTTTAAACCACTTTTCTGACTAACAGATCCCTGTAGATGGCAGCGTTACACAGCTTTCAAATTGACATCAGCACAGCTTTTGAGTGTAAGCTATAGAATAGGGAATCTCAACTTGTCTCATCAATTATAAGGGTTAGAAATGCAAAAAAAAAAAAACTCAAGCCATGTGGTGAATCAGCATTGCTCACTTTTTCTTCTTGTGAAGAGAACGTCTACTCTTTCTCTTGCCAGGTTCAGTGCTAATAGCAAATTCTCGGAGAGCACAATATTCTGTGAGTCTTGAAAGAACAGTCAAAAACGACTGTAAAACGATTAGCAATAAGTGGAGCCTAGCTTTGAAAACTGAAAAGAAATGAAGTGAAGGAGTTCATAAAATCATATTTCATTTGTTGTATTTCACAACGTGGATTTGTACAGGTAGGACAAGGTGATCTTGGCAAAATATTTGGGCCTTGGAACCCCATACCTCAGGTCAAACGTTTCCAGCATGTGCATAAATCACTGCTTTTGCACCACATCTGGCATTGTTCAATGCAAACTGTGTAACTGCATTCCATCAGCTTGCCATAAGGAAAACTGAAAATTATTTTGACTGAACTGAAAATCATCTGTTTCTTAGGGGCATTTAATTGGCCAGATTGATTTGTATTTTATTATCAAGGAAGATCAGAAGAGTCACATTTGACTCAACCATGGTGACATAAAGGCAACAAAGGCACGATAGCATTTCTTGATTTCTCCGAGTGGCACGCCTCTATCCAAACTGATGCAAACTTGAAGACAATGTTCCTTTACTCTATGCAGAATACACTGTGAGCTGATCTATTTTTCTTGGGTAAAAATCCTTAGAAAAAAAAATGAAACTGCATAATCCCTAACTGTGATTCAGCACCATCTTCCAAACAGGAAGTATCACACATTGCTATTCTGACCAGTATTTCATAAACCCCCCAAAAATATGTTTAGAATTTTGTTAAGCTGAGAGGCAAATCTTTCACAATTTCATTATACCACACCAAATGACACGCTGAATAAGTATTGGAGAGGCTTTTGTATGGATCACGACAAACAAAAAGTCGAATTCCCGGGATTCAATTCCAAGGCAACCTCCTGATGCAAACAAAACCAAATTCAGGGAAGCTCTTTTTTTTTCTTTAAATACAAATCTTAATTCTTCCACAAAACAAAAAACAAAAAACAAAAAATCCCAGCATACAGTTACTTCGGAATTAAGTGAAATCCTTGCATCAAATAGAGAAGAATTCTGTGAATTGAGCTGTTTGCACTCTATTCGTACAACATACTAAATGGAATAACAAGGTGATTTGTTTATGGGATTTAACCCTTTCATGCACCCTGTAACTTGATAACAAGCTGTCCTCTGGAGTAACCGCTGTTTCTGAAAGGGTTAAAGCCAGCACAAACTTTTTCTCAACAACCAGAATATTTCATGCTTCTCTGCAGCTGGCACGTACAATCGTGGCTCTTATTTGCACGGCCGCTGTGATATATTGATTAAGATTATATTCAAAATAACATGCCATTTAAGATTATGTATCACATAGCTCACCGGGCTGATTATAATTGCATACCCTTTTTAAACACAGCAGCTAAAAGGGCAAACAAAATTGTGATGTGCTAAACCGAAGAATACTATTTAAATACCACCAAATGTGTGATTGATAAGGATTTATGGTTTGAAGATTCTGCGTTGTGGAATATTCTCTGACATTTATAAATGCTCATTCTCAAGGGCAAACTTCGAGACATTTCAACTTACACAACATCAGGATGCAGATACAAGCACTTTAAGGATCCTGTTCATTTTTATTCAAGATATCACTTTGGTACACTTTAGTACAACTGTTCTGCGGCATACAAGCTGTGTGACGGCTCTCACACACTACACACCGTTTTGTGGTGCCCACTTCGGGGTAGGAGAAAACACCCATCCATCCATTTTCTGACCCGCTTCATCCTCACAAGGGAGGCGCTAGAGCCTATCCCAGCTGTCTTCGGGCAGTAGGCAGGATACACCCTGAACCGGTTGCCAGCCAATCGCAGGGTACACAGAGACAAACAAGCATCCGCACTCACACTCACACCCAGGGACAATTTAGAGTGCCCCATGAACCTGCCATGCATGTTTTCGGAATGTGGGAGGAAACTGGACTGCCCGGAGAAAATCCACGCAGGCATGGGGAGAAAATGCAAACTCCACACAGGAAGGCCGGCGCTGGAATCGAACCCTGCACCTCTGCACTGTGAGGTCGGCGCGCTAACCACTGGATCACCGGGCCGCCGGTACCAAAGCACATTACACGTTAAAATAAGAGTAAGACAATAACCAAATAAAGTGAAAACAATCAATTAAAACACAAAAATGATAGAAACACATACAGTCGACACTAGAAAACAATAGAACAGTGTCAGTGTCCAGTCGGTCCAAAGCCAAGGAATAAAGAGGTGTCTTCAAATGAGTTTTAAAAATGGACATGGAGGGGGCTTGCCTAACATTTTAACGGAATGTCATTCTAGAGGGAAGGACCAACAACAGAAAAGGCCGTGATCCCCTCTGAGGCTCCACTTCGTCCTCTGCACCTCCAGTTTACCTGAAGCACCTGGCACAGTGGGAGGAGCCCATTTACTAATCGGAAAACAATCTTAAAATGAACTCCAAAATGTACTCTCGGCAAAGAGAACCATTAATACGACAGCACGCCCCCCCCCCCCCACCTCCACCTCCAAATTTCTATTCAATTATTTCTTTTCCCAAACACAAATTAGTCAAATGCAAATCCATACGGCAGATGCTTGCCTCAATGTGTTCCGTTCTCTTTCATATGTCACAAATATTCCTAGCGGTACATAACACATGTGAACATCCATACTGAAGCCCGAATTTGATTCAAATATTACAAGGCGGAGCGCTTTCGACTTTAGCGTCCGTCCCCCTTTATGGCTCTCTTCCCGCTGATTAACTTTTTCCTTCTCATCTGATTCTTTCATCATTTGATAATCTGCTAAGTGTTCATGGCTGAGCTGAAGTTAATCGGAATCAAAGTGAACATGTCAGTGGAGTTGAAAGGGGGCAAGGAAGAAAACTCCATTCACAAGTAACCTTTATGTAACGCGGTCATTAACAGCTCCATTACGAGCCATTCTTGATGAGCAGCTAGTCATTTCTCCGAGACAGACGCACGTATTTTGAAGAAAACAGCAGGAAACAAAATCTACAGAACTGTTCCTACCGATTCATTTGAACGGTTCGGCGCAGAAAACTGATGAAAATCGTCTACTTCCGAGCTGCTCTTTTAATATTAGAATTGAGAATGACTTTCTCTATTCACCGTACTAGAAGTCCTGCCTGTTTGTAACCTAGTTTATGGATTCCCTGATAACTATGTTTTCAAAGTGCAGCATTTTCCCAATGTTAATGCATCCATAATCATTTTTTTAAGCATTCCTAAAATGAACAACAGTCTTCCCCCCCCCCCCCTTAGCATGGGTATGGGTCTGTCACTAAAAAAAAGATTCAGAGTCATCAACACCTTTACTCTGTGTAATGAAAAAAAGTCATTAATTTGAAGTCTGAAAATAGTTCTTTCTTCCCCGAATTACAGGTTGGAAGGACATAAAGACATTATCGCCCAGGTGTGGTTATAAAAGTGGCGTGTGCGTCGTGCTCAGTAGGCCCACAGAAACTGCAATGGAAAAGACTGAACCCCTAATTGAACAAGTGCATATTAGAACGGATCAACTTGCGATCTGCCCCAACATGAATGACATAGGACAGGGACTGACAGTTATTCAAGACATTTTCTAAGGACGCACGCATTTACAAAGCAAGCTTTCTTTCACTGTAAATTGACACAATGTTTAGCACATTTTGAAATCCCCCGCTGATACACTACAGCTTCCCAAACTTCCTCAGAATCAATACACAATTTTGAAATGTGGTCTCTGCCCAGCCAGGATCCGAAAACATACACATTGCCAAAATACATTCAGAAATGTATAGGGTGCCCATTAGGTAGATCCTGATCTACCGGTAGATCTAAGACAGGTCCCAAGTAGATCCGAGGAGTGTCGAGAAAAAAAAAACAAACAACCATTTGTGTGTCTTTGTACATGTTAGTAATATATTTTTTGTGTTAATATACACTGCACACTAATCAGTCTCATTTTCACCAAAAAAATATTTAAAAAATAAAATAAAGCAGGTAAATCTAAAATGTGTGTGTGTGTGTGCGTGCGCGCGCCGGTAAGGGTAGATCCCCTGAAAGTAGTTGATCAAAAAGTAGATCTTTGATCCAAAAAGTTTGGGCACCCCTGGTATACACGAATGACAAATGATAAAACAGTCATGTACTTAACTGAAAATAAATGAAAATAAAAGCACAACATTTTCACAATGGGCTTTTATGTTGGCATAAACACTATCAGAAGCACCGATCTTTGTTTGCAACCTTCTTGTATGTTGAATGAAATTGTATTAATTTATGACGAACACTTTATTCTCTTTTTTTTCCTCCCCAACAGTATACAGCACTACAATCGAACAAGATCTTTCCTGTCCCTCTCGCGCATGACACTGCACTTAGGTGAGATGGCTCGCGTCAGATTGCGAAATAATCTGTCCTTAGATTAACATAATAAATTCATTGCTAGTTACAAACAAGATCACAAAAGGAGGAGGTGCAAAATTCATCCATCCAACCATTATAAGAACCATTTATCCTCACGAGCATCGCAAGTGTGGTGGAGCCTATCCCAGCCTATATTTGGGCATTGGGCGGGGCACACCCGAAACTGGTTTCCAGCCAATCGCAAGACGAACAACCATCCACGCTCACAATTACACCAAGGGACAATTTAGAGTGTTCAATCAGCCTGTCATGCATGTTTTTAGATTGTGGGAGGAAACCGGAGTACCCGGAGAAAACACACGCCTCCCCAGCGAGAACATGCAAACCCCACACAAGAAGGCCAGAGCCTGAAATCGAACCCAAAACTTCTGCACTGTGAGGCCGACGTGCTAACCAGTTGACCAAGGTGGCACCCCAAAACGTGCAAGATCATGTTCATAAAACCTCAATATCAACAACGAAATTTATTTGGAGTAATTTTGCCCCTACCGTTAACAGAACCATGAATAATTCAGCCCGGAGGCCTGTTTAATGCACAAATTGTTTGTTCATATGATTGAAGTTTGTGATTATTAAGTGCCATCAGAAAATACTGGAAAGAAACCTGAATGACTCGTAAACTCGGAGCAACATCATATGCTAATTTTTTCGTTTTTTTTTTTTTAATTTTTTACACACTTCATTTTAAAAAGTTAATTAAAGAATATATACTGTATATACTGTATATATATATATATATATATGTATATATATATATATATATATATATATTTTTTTTCCCCCGTATGTCTTGAGTAAAGCAAGGGATATTTAAGATTAAGATATCCTTTATTTGTCCCACACTGGGGAAATTTACAGTCTACAGCAGCAAGATTGTGGGTAGAAAGAAGAAAGAAGAAAAAAAACAAACACCGTTCAATTAAGTGCAATATAAATACAAATATGGATAAGGTCGCAGTGCAATTTACAATTTTTTTCACATCATTTAATTATTTTTTTTTAAATTCAGCAGCCTGAATAATTTTTTTTCCCTTATTTGAAATAAACATACATTTTAATAATGATAACAGGAATAATAATTGCAGTGATAAATATCATTTTGACTGCTCGTGCAATAAATTGTACTGTATATTTGTACACAGGCATGTGGGATCCCAAATCAACCCATCCTTTTATGAAATGCACATGCTGCAGTGCAATTTATAACACAAACACGGCGCTCGACTGACTGGAACACAAGAGCATACACCACACCTAAAATCAAAATCTTTTGCAAATACCGCCAGAGTCAATTTCAGATGAGGTCGTGCATGGCGATGCACTCTCAGATATTGTAGTGGTCACGGTCTGCGTCTGTGCGGTGGACGAGAATGGATCCTGCCAGAGGAGTTAGTACCGGGGTGGAGATGGGATGGGAGGGGGATGCCGGATGGGCTGAAGGTTCCTTTGAAGTCTGGATTCCAATTAAACCCCTGACTGAGTTCTAAGCGCACAAGAAAAATGGCTGAGGTACATGACATGTCCGGGTCCCCTCGTCCAGCAAAGCCTTTCCATTTTAGCCCTTTTGTCTCCCTGTAGCTCCTGATATTTATGATCACCCCCCGACATAACCCCCACATTGGGTCTACCGCCCCCTCCCAGCACCCCAATAAAGTAAAGTCAAACCGACTTATTTATAGAGCATGTTTTACGGCAAAGGAAAGCTCGAACAAATGGGAGATGACTTGAAGGCCAGAAGTATATATACAGTATATATATATATATATATATATATATATATACACTCTGTATATACATACACACACACACAATTTCATTTCTTGGATTTTCATTACGCTATTATTTAAAAAACCAAAGTTGCCGCATACAACTAAAGCGTTTAACAGGTGGATGTCAAACAAAAAGCTAGACAATGGATATGATTTGTGGTCCACTGCTATCCCCTCGCAAAGAACATTGTGTGGGTGGTGACTCAAGCACAAGGCACCTTACAAACATGTATCAGACTGCTACTTCTTGTAGTTTTTGTCTACTTTGAAGAAAGTAATGGCAGAAACAGGGAAGGTGCACCTTAGCCGGGTGGCGTACTTCTTTTGAAAGGGAATGTTGAGAAATGATAAAAATCGGAATATTCAGCGCTGCAAGGCAACTGCAGGCGATTCATACAGTACCCGAAAAGCCACTGCAGTTTTTCTGTTTTATTTTGGCACATGAATTGCATTCACTCACGCACTCACTCACGCAGGCGGAAAAACACACAGGAGGCAAGGATACATTCTCCATAATTCATTTGGCATTGAATTTTATTTCCTTTCCTCTTAAAAGTAAACACAGCCGCAGTCTACACCGCGCAGACGTACAAAGAGCAAAAGTATCTGCATACATTTCTACTCTTGGAGCCGAGAACACAACACGACAGTGGGAGTTCACACACTAAATACACAAACATGCTACTGAAAAGTGCCGCAGACACCTGGTCAAATGCTCATATGATTTCCAAAGAAGCCACCCGGCATAAATGGCTTCCTTGGGGAGAAACGGATGCAGCTAACAGGATTTGGGCAGGTTTATATTCCTTCTGTTCCTGGCGGAGACAGAGCTGGAGGTGGGATGAAGGAGGAAAGGGTTAAGACGGGGAGCAAGAAACATTTTATCACACCGGAGGGGGACAGGGAGCTGCGGGGCGAGGAACGGTAAATATTTCAAGATGATAGGTGACACGAACAAAAGGTTTCTTCTCATCCTCACTTTTTAAGGTGCAAAATTTGGACTCCCTAATCCATAACAGCAGTCCTGGCTGACACGCGGATATGGCACTGAGGAATACATATATAGACTCTGCATCACAACCCCTAACCCTCCCTCACTAAAAATGTTGCTCTTACCATCGAAGACAGAGCAGGTAAAAAAAAAAACATCAAGAATCCAAGATGAGGAACATTGTAGCCCTCTCTCTTCTTTTCTGGTGGAAAATGCAGTTTGGGGTTTTCAAGGCACTCATCAGTGATGTCTGCCATCCAGTGATGAACACTATTATTGCAACTTCAAACTGCTTCGTTAGAGTAAAGATTTTTCTTTTCAAAACTAAATCGAGGGCCACTCTGCGTATAGGCTGCCAGTTGCCCGTCCTAGGTATGAATTAAGCTTCGTTGACATTTACTACCTTCAAAATGTACGACACCATCTCCTACTTGCCCAAATGTAAACTTCTTTGAGTCAACTTTTGGGATTTTTTTTTTTTTTTGTTGGGGAAGGGGGTCGTCTTTTAATAAATAAATGGACTTCTTGGCTGTCAAAGACACAGCACTCGCTCCCTGTTCAGAGTCACAGAGCGGTCTGTCACTGTGCCTGTGAAAGCCAGATAACCCTTTGATGGAGAGTACGGGCGCTTATTGTTGTCTGCAGCCTCCACCTTGCCTCAAACACATATGAAGATTTATTGAAGGAGAAGGCCCCAGCAACGGGGGCCTGCAGAAACGTGACTGACTACGACAGCAACAGAAAAGGGGGACAAGGAGGAATAGAAGGGGAGAAGCACAAGTTTGGGGTGGGGGGGGGGGGGGGGCGTAACTCCTGTGACTTGCCTGTGGAGGACACAATGCTCCTGGTAGAGATGACCGCGATTATCTGACTATTAAACGGGAGACAAATAATGGTAGACATGCTCTTGCTGCTTGTCCTCCTTCGCAACAAAGGAGCAGAAAGTATCACACAAGTCGGAGGAGAAGAATGTGACGCACTGAGGATCACCAAAAACAAAAAATAGAAGTTGAAGAAGTAGAAGTAGAAGTTACTTTTAAGGCAAAGCAAGAGATTTTTGCAAGACAAGAAACAAATTTGTCACTCTTAAGCAACAGAAACAGTTCTATGTTTTTTTAAAGGATTTATCGCGGACTTAAGCAGGATGAAAACACACGGAAACATATTCATAATTCTACAAGACTAAGCATTATGAGAAAAATTATTAAGTCAAATTATTATTTGAAAATTCTATGAATATTCATTTATATGAATAAATTATGATATGGGAAAAAAAGGTTAATGAGGATAATGTCGTAATAATACAACGTATTTCAAATTTACAGGAGTCAGTATTACTAAAAGGTGCCTTTAAAGTTTTCCCATTTCCCTACCCAAATGAAACTTCATATCTAGCGTAGATATGCAGATGAAATGCATTTGAAATATGAGTCTGGCGACAGGGTGGACATTTTTGGTCTTATGTTAGAATTTAATGAGCACATTGTGGGCCTTTGTAGCGACACCATTCACTTAGCGAGCTGACTTTTCACTGTCTAACAATTTTGAATTCCTGAAATGTGTATTTCTTTTTTTTTTTTTAATTACAGTGTTTTTCACTGTGACAAAGGAGACATGTTAAGATTGACAACATAAAGCTACACAAATAGTGCAATGAATACTGTAAATTGTAAGTGTAAATATTTATTTTATAACTGTCCATTGTTTCAGCCTATATTGAAAAAAGTCAAAATCCTGGTCGTAATTTCAGGCACATGTGAAAAATGTTCAATGTCATCATGAAAATAGAATATCGATAAAAAATAATGACTTTTTTTAATCAAATCGTGTTTTGTGCACATAAAGCCGAGTAAAATTGTTTGTTTGTTTTTTTTTTTTAATTTAGTATAATTTAACCACTCCTGTTATATATATAGTGCAGCATGTGGAACGTGCCAAAATCATGTGACACCAAAGATGAAAAAAAAAATGTTACAAAATGAAAGAAATACTGCAGTTGTATGTGTGAAAATGTTTGGCCGAATTGTATTATTTTGTAAAACAAAAGTGAAACAGATAAGGACACCAAAGGCACTTTATAGTGATATTAACCCATAGTCATTCGTTTCCCCAGTGTGGGACGAATAAAGGATATCTTATCTTATCTTATCTTATCTTAGTCTGGTTTCTAATACAGTATTCAATATTTTTTGAATGACCTCAGAGTATTTTGCCCATAAATGTATTCCTATTTTTTTTACATGACACATGACACACAAAAATGTGCAAACCCATACATTGCGCAAGTAAAATCCACATGAATAAACTCAATATGAATAAAAGAATAATGGCGGTTACATATAGAAATCAGGCGTCAGCTGAATATTAAATGTACCTGTCTACACCTGTAAGTGAAGCCAGGTATCAAGTATCTACATTTACACAACTATGCATATTTTCAGTGTCTTTCCCATGACAGATTTCTTTTGGGTATGGAAAAAAAATCTGTTTTAAGTGAGTGAACAAAAGTGTGTGAGAGCAAGCAGACAGGAAAGAAAAGAAATTGCAAAGAAAGCTGATCAGCGACTCAGTGCCCTCTTCTGATCACACACTGCATGGTGCACAATCATGTGGAGCGCCTAAAACAATCAACGACTAAGCTCCCCGTTTCATAACAGCGAATACAGAGAATACATTTTTACAACAGAATACACAGACTAAATCATTGCACAAAAAAGTGTTGGAGAGGTGGTTAAAAGGACAGCATAAAGAAGAAAATGCATTGTTGTCTTTTCAAGTCCAGCTGTGGAATAATGCTCAAAACCAGAGCATGTTGTAGAAAGACCGACTCTACGAAAATAAGATTACAACAGTCTTCTGTTTGTTTTCAATGTGATCTGATGCCGTGAGTTAGGTGCGTCACTCGGTTTTCTGCACAGCGCCCAGGGAATGCGCAGCATGTGAGCGAGTACAGCATGCGAGCCAAAAAAATGTCACAAGCAACTAACGAAGATTGATAATACCGTGTAAAAGATTTAAGTCCACATTAGATTTGTGGGATTATTTCAGTCTGATTTTCAATTCAGTACACAAAAACCAGAAGGATGTGTGCCACAAAAAAAGGGGAAAAAAATATGTACACATTGTTACAATGCATGCAAAACAAAAAGTTTGCCATGTTGTCACAAAGTAAGCAAAGTCCATCGGTTTCAAGAAACAAAAATGGCAGAGAAAAGTTTCTCTTCAAGGAGTTCATAATGTAATGAAAGTCAAATTAACATCTACAACACAGCTCGTTGTGCGACTCAGATGCTCATATAGGCTTGTCGTGTTGGACCACTGCAAGCTTGGTCGCAAAGCAAACATGGAGTAATAACGTCGCTCTCAGTGGGATTAAGTTGAACGGATTGAATAGCCACACACAACAGGTGCCATCCTGAATACAACGGGAAAAACTGATTTTCGATCATATTTCAGTGAATTATGCTGATCATTTTCTTGACATGTTGAATTGAACTTGTTGGTACATTTTTGTGAAAAAAATTACACTTTATACTGTACATTATACAGTACATATGTATAGAGAGAGAGAGAGAGAGAGAGAGAGAGAGAGAGAGAGAGAGAGAGAGAGAGAGAGAGAGATTAAAAACACCATATTTTCACGACCTTCATGGCACACCGTATTAAAAGGTATAATGTCAGTTATGAGTGCTATTGCTGTATTTAACACAGACAATATTATGTATTTTGTATTTTCTCTTCAGACGCCTATTAAATTGCCTGGTATTTTGGGATTCAAAGTTGGATACCCTCGGCTGGAACGCGGTTCCAGTCAGACTTGTGTGAAAAGTGTACTAAATCACCCAAACTGTTAACTGGTTACAGGTCATTTTTAGGTTACCTTAGCAATTAGCATGACTTCTCCATCTTCCCGTGAGAGTGACACCGAACAGAAGTGAATCTTATCCTTCTTATCAGTAACGTGTAACGTGTAGTGCTTGATTCAGACTCCTTGGCAGTTCACTCAAACTTATCAACCGAGTCAAATTATGCTTTTATTCCTGAGAAGTAATGTCCTCCTCCAAAAGAAACTTGAAATGAAATTTTTCACATTATCAAAATAGCCGTCAGATTGGTTAACCCGAGCGCAAGGGAATAAGGGACAACAAACCCTGTCGCAGCTTCGCATTCATGTTCAGTCATTAGCTTTGAATTCCGCACTGTTTTATTGCTGCCTCTCACTGCTCGGTGCCCAATCTCCAACTCATCTCTCCTTTTCTGTTTATCGGCACACACCGTTAAAGAAGCAAAGGGTTCCATGCCATCTATTTCGCAAGAAGAGTGTTGAGCATAATGAAATTGCTACGATTTTGTGGTTGAGAAAATTGCTTCTTTTTTTTTGTCTTACAGTTCACACTCTTGATTTCATCTGAACTTGGACTCTGACCTTTTGGACTTGAAAAAGGTGGACTTGCCTGAAGATCATTTGCTAGCTACCTGGTGCGGTGTAAATAGTACAGAGCTTGCCTCAACCTACTCGTGCGGAGGTGAAATGAGAGCTTTCAGCCAAGCGTCGCTTTTTGTGACCATTTCGGCAGTGTAATTATTGGGAAAACTTGATTAAAAGCCTGTGATTCTCAGTTTTGCTCTTCGGTGTGCTTTGATAAGGTACAAAATGGAAATTTTGACTCGAAAACTACAATGCTAACCCACTCATGGGTCGCATTGCAGTTTCTCGTCTAAAGAAATGAATGGCTATCAGACATTGAGCTTTATACCGATTACCCATTTTCAAATCCACCTTCGATTACGTGGTTTTATTAAAATTGAATCTAAAGAGACCCGTTCCCCATTTGAATTTAATGAAGGCTGCTCCGTCTGTCTGAAAGGAGGCTTTTGATTTATACATTGCTATTAAATTCAACAAGAGTGGCAGCCAGGTAAGCAGCAGAGAGAAGGAGAAAGCGAGACCAAGGATTTTGGTAGATATCTTGGTAGGATCCAGGTACATATCGCCTTCCTACGAACCCCCCAAACCCCATCTGCTCCTCTCACTCGGAGGAGCTCAGCAGCCGACGAGAGCCAAGGACACATGCTGCGTGGCACCCCTCTCTCATGCCTCTTCCTCCTCCTCCTCCGCCTCTCATACCTCTTCCATTATTCATACTAAAATACAAGCGATGTAAAGATGAATAATAAATGCAGTCAACACAAAACCAAAGTTGGCAGGCCGGTGCTGTCAGAATGGTCACTTGATAGAAATAAAGAAAAATATATCTTTAGCCTAATAGAATAATTGTAGTCATTTTCGGAAAAGCCCCCCAAAAATCAGAACAACTTTAACAAAGAGTCCACACATTTCTTTAGAAAGCAAATTTGTTTGTTTTTTTGTTAGACAGTAGATTAAGCAAACGACTCGGGCAATTATGCTATTAGGTTAACAATGTTTAATTCATCTAATCGTAAAATTGCTCAAATCATTTTTGATCGTTTTCAGATAATGAGAATAAAAACAGCAAAAATGTTATCAAACTAGAGGAGTCCAGTTTCCTCGATGCAACCTTTGTGGTTTATCATGACCTGGATGTCTGAAAATCTACACAGACAGAAGGGAAAAAAGCACAGTTTTGAGCAAGAAACACTGGGACAGTAAGTTAAAAATGAATTGTATCAATTCTGCTGCTCGACTATGCTGTTGTTACCTAGGCCTCATTTTTTTTAACGAATTTTACTGTTTCCCTATATTAGGACATGGAAAGAACTCGCCCAAATGCAGTTTAGAAGCGCTAACGCCATCCATATTAATGTATACAGTCAAAGAGCTGACGTACCATGGCACAAGTCCAAAAATCACAATCTTTCACTCAAGAAAAAGACGCTGACCAGAAGAGCCGCATTAGACAACTTGAAAGAACAAAGAATCACTGCTGTATCTCAAGACAGTCAGGTGGAAAGGAGGGGTGATTGCATTTTTTTTTTTTGCTAAAATGCTGCTCTTGTTTGAGAAGCCAGTGGAAGGGACAGCCACACGCCGAAGCTCAAAGCAAAGAGGAAGAAGAGCAGAAGAGCATATTTTCCTCATGCCGTGCAGACAAAAAAAAAAAACAACAACAAAAACTGAGAAAACTGATTTCAGTGCCTCTTTTGCGCTGATTAGATCAGTGTCTCTTTTCTTCAAATGGGTTGTGTATAAATGCTGTCATTTATTGCAAGCGTTTCAGAGAGCATGAATAAAAATGTCCTTGATGTTTGTTTTACGATTAATATTGTGTATATTTGTCATGTGTGGCGTCTCGCAATTAATATGGGATCCGTGTGCCGAATGTCTGCCTGAATATCTAATATAAGAGAAAAATGGGTGAGGATTGCATTTTGTTTTTAATGTTTTGCCTGAGCGGAGCACTGCTGTCACGCCTGCCTTTTTTTTTTTCAGGATGTCAGACAAAAAGAAAGGCGAGATAGACATGGAGGGATCTGGAGAAGGAGAGGGGGTGGAGGGGAACAGAGGGGGTACTGACATGCACTTGTCTCCAATCTCTTCGAATCCATTGCACAATTCATCTGCTTTGTCTCTAATGCCACGACTGAGGACAATCAGACTAGACGCCCATTAGATTCCTCATACTGCCCCCCCCCCACCATGCAGACCCCTCCCTCAACATCTTTCAACACCTTTTTTTTCTCCATGTCACATGCCGACTGAACGAGAGGTAAAGCAATTCACCAAAGCGCCAGACCAAAAATCACCCCCTCCCCCAACCCCCAAAACAGGGGGATGTCAGAGAGGCCGCCACATCCAAACCATGTTGTCATGGTGATATACTACGGTCAACAAATCACACCCCACGCAAAGGGATACACAAAATACAGTAAATATGCACGCACACACAAGCTTTTGTGTTGATATGCTGAGAAAAAAAAAGAGAGAGAACAAGTGAACATTTGGAGCAGAGGGATACTTGCTCATTTGTAAAACTATAGTGACAAAGCAATGGCAAAGTTAACCTTTCCCTCCCAAACACACCCACACACACACTCACAAATGGTATATTTGCCTTTGCTAAGAGGGTGAATTAGAACAGTTTTAGTTTGTGTGAGAACAGCATTTTCTTGCATTACATTAGATTACCGGTACTGCAATACGGGGCACTTTATTGCTTTACGATTCTGCATTTTTGCATTTAGGTTTTGTGATAGTGGTCTGATGGGGTCTGATACCGGGGAGACAAACAAAATCCTTGCGTTTTAACATACTTGGCCCAAAAATAAGATTCAGACTAAAGAAATCAAGAAAGTGTTCGATTGATTCAATATTGCTCTAAAAATAGAGCATCATGCTTGTGGATGCTCAACAAAGATGCCAAAATGCTTCCTCTTTCAAGGTCATGTGACAGCATCCACAGAAGCCATTTGTCAGCCAAATAGCATTAACGGGGAGAAAGAGAAGATGTCTTCTTGGAACGTTTGGCATTTCGATGATTTCGCAAAAAAAAAAAAAGGAGCAATGAGAACAAGTGAAGGGAGGAGGGAAAAAAAGATCTGAAATGTGCTCCTTCACCTTACTTGTTCAGGACGCTGGCAGCACTTGACTTCAGCTTTTGAGCACAACTATGCCAGAGCTCTAGCCTGGAACAAGAGGATCCTCCATCCCAACATCTCGCTGGGGTCACTTTATTGCGGTTACTGTGCTGTGCACTACATAAAAACGGGGCGGGGTGGAGGGGATTGAAGGATATTAATGGTAAATGTGGCATAGCTACAGCATTAAAACCGCTTCTTTGTCCTCCCTTTTTTCTTTGTTTGGCCAGAAGAGCTGAAGGCTTAGGGATCAAGGTAGCGCTGGAATCATGAGACAGGGATAAAAGACAAGGAGAGATAGTGAGCTCGGACCAAACGACAGCGCAGTGGTTAATTAAAACACCCAGGGCCCCCGAAGTTCCCCCATCCATCCGTCTCCTCTTTCCCCTCCTAAAAACACACATTCTTAACATGCTCACAAAGAAAAAAAAACATGCGGGCCGACACATATGCACACTCTCATCCAATTCTAACAGTGGCTCCCCGCTTTAAAGAAAAGGCCACAGAAGCGGAAGTGCGCATATCTCCCACTGCTGGCTTCTGTTTATTTTTCATTTGTACATTTTTAAGGATCATGAAAGACTATTATTTTTATCTGATTACTCCCAGACTGCCTGCCTCCACTGCCTCAAACTGGACCGCAACCATGAACCATATGGACTTTTTCATTTAGCAAATGCACCTTTGCTTTTTCATATAACGTGTTTACTTCAGATTACATTATTTTTCACCATATTCATGCCAACAAAGATGCAAACCAAACCAAGAATTATAACGTACAAGTAATTAGAAATTGGATGCCATAAAATAGCAGGACATTGAGTTGAACTGCAGAAATTGAGTGTTTTATATATATATATATATATATATATATATATATATATATATATATATATTTTTTTTTTTTTAAATCTTTTACATTGTAAAGGAGACGTGTGTTTTTGTCTGTCTGTGATTAAACCTCAACTCCAGCTATCAGGCCACACTGCCCTCTGTTGGTCGCCCTGCATCAAAGCATGTTAAATCATTAACAGTTCACATTTTGACTCGAAACTATGATTTGGACAATATGACAGCCAATCTAAAAAAAAAAAAAAAAAAAAACTCTACATACGCCTGTATTTCCAGTTGTACTTGATGAGGTGTGAGTGACTAGCTGGCTTCGTATGTCGCTGGTGTGGTCAATGACCTCGCGTGGGAGAGCGGCACAGCGCCATATGAAAAGCCGGTGAATAAGGATGTGTTAAAGCAGCATGTTGACGGGGGGATAGCAGCTAAAAGGATCTCCGCACTTTGCCCACACTGAAGTCATTACCAGTGGGCCTTTGATTTTCACATGCAAAAAGCTCAGGTTGTGAGGCCCCCATGTGCGGCTTGGGAGGAGTGTTTTCGACGCCCGTCTTCATGTGGTGTTCATGTCTGCGCTAGCCAGGGCCAGCTCGGGGAGGGGAAAAAAAGGAGGGAAAAGGGCTTGCTCAGATTTTTGTTTAAATTATTTTGAAGATAATTAAAAGATCCGATGGCCTTCGCACCCTGGTCGCTCTCTGATCGCTCACCGTCTTCACACTGTAATGTATATCGTGATTCTTCTGATAAAAAGGATATGGTTAACAAGTGTTCAGAGTGCATGTGCCGACAGTGAAGGGACAATCGGTGTCTGCGTTCTGCATGATTAAGATTTTGTTGGCGACAGCCAAAAGGAGGGTAGGGAGAGGTCAGGGGGCGTGAGAAAAACAATCACCTGCTGTTCACTTAACTGCTTGGTCAACACCAAGCGTGGCTGACTCTGGCTTTATGCATACGTGCTACGTGTCAGTTAGGTGGTTTGAACCAGATGGCAACGACTAGTGTGGAAGCTCTCGACATATCTTGAACATATATTACAATTAAAAAAAATATATTTACTTCTTTCTCCACTTAGCTGCTTTAACACGTTAACTGAATTTGTAATTGTTCTGATATGATAAGTGGCATGCATATTGTTAGGCAAATACTACACTGCCCTAGGTCATTGGAACATCTACGGAAAATAACTTTTTAAACCAATTTTTAATTGATATTTTAACAGCAAGTTTAAAAATAATATATATATATATATATATATATATATATATATATATATATATACATACACAGTATATATATATATATTTATATATATACACACACACGCGCGCAAACACACACACAAACTTAGTTTGTTCATCAACTTGTGATGCATCAGATTCAAATAAATTGTTGAAGAATCTGTAGCGTTGCTGCCTTCACACCTGACTTCAACAGAGGGTTAATGTCAGCGAGACCAGATCCGACAGCTTTAGTCTCCAGAAGAGCCAGCTTACACAGATAAGTGGGCCAGGCTGGATAAGCCTCACTCAAGTATTCTATTACAGTGCCAATTACCCCTCAGTAAATAATATAACTATATGGAATGGAATGTTCAAATAGTTAAATTTATATATAAGAAATTGGTAAAAAAAAAAAAAAAGTTTAAAAAACTATCCCAGGTATTTTAATTCAAAGTTTATTTGAAAGCATCCCTACCCATATTTGCTTCATGATCTACACTCTACAGCCCTTCTGTGGCCACCAAGTACATGGTCACTTGGCTGCTTGCTGTCCAGGCCGGAGAAAGCCTCTCACAGCAGACACCTGCAAAGCTGGTTCTCTAATGTGGACAAATTGGCAATGTCTGTATGGGCTGGTGCTGTGTGCTAGGAGCTGTGAATTGATAGTGATGCCTAATGATCCCCCTGGGTATAGATCAATACCAATAATCCCCTTCCCCACCTATCCTCCTCATTGACGATAGTGAAACTGGAGGAGCAGTATGGGGGAAAAGTGCTACTCACAGTGGTGGGGTAGGAGTTCAAGGGCCACAACTCTCACTCGTGTTTTTAGGCAAACAGGGAGATGAAACCAAAAGCAAAGTCAGTCATCTCATACTCGGTAAGCATTCCTCCATACATTCACAAAGTAGAAGAGCGGGAAAGACAGGCTTGTGGACAGGTGCACTGAAACAGACACTCAGCAGGACACGGCAGGGGACAGAATGAAAACAAACAGTATGGAGGGAAAAAGAAAAAATTAAAGTTGCTTGTATATTACATGTTCAATACGAGCTTTTAGACTTTTTTCCCAGTTACTGGTATTCAATTTCAGTAACCAGCAGGGTTGAATTTCTACCCAGTGTTGCAAATTACTGAGGCACCCACTTTCGAGAATTTCTATTGAGATTTAGAGGATGATATAAGAGCCGCGGCCCGGAGGTCCAGTGGTTAGCACGTCGGCTTCACAGTGCAGAGTTACCGGGTTCGATTCCAGCTCCGGCCTCCCTGTGTGGAGTTTGCATGTTCTCCCCAGGCCTGCGTGGGTTTTCCCCGGGTGCTCCAGTTTCCTCCCACATTCCAAAAACATGCGTGGCAGGCTGATTGAACACTCTAAATTGTCCCTAGGTGTGAGTGTGAGCGTGGATGGTTGTTCGTCTCTGTGTGCCCTGCGATTGGCTGGCAACCGATTCAGGGTGTCCCCCGCCTACTGCCCGGAGACAGCTGGGATGGGCTCCAGCACCCCCCGCGACCCTCGTGAGGATCAAGCGATACGGAAGATATAAGAATTATTATTCTTATATCTTATATCCAAAGTAATTATTCATGTAGAGACGCGAATTACATCAAGCTATATTACACATTGCAGAGTTGCCACGTACAGTATACGGTACTGCTGTTGCCCGGTGTTGTAAATATGTACAGGTATCTTATTTGTTATTCTCATTTGTGTGTGCTGCAACTATGGATTTTTTTTGCTATTGAACCAGAAATTCCCCAATGTCGTACTCCTAAAAAGGGCTCATTCATGTGATGTTATATTCTCCGAGTGTCACTATTAAAAAAAGGAATGAGTTGTTTTTGCCAAATATATTTTAATTTGTGTCACTGCATAATATTAAGCAAAAATCGAATTTATTTGTTATCCACATTTTCAATTATTAAATGAATTCTCTTTTTGACTTTCCTCGCATCAGAGTCATTTATTTGGAAGACTATAATTTTGAGAGTAAAAAGGAGAATCAAAGTGAAAAAAAGCTCAAGACGTGTTCACCAGTCCAGAGTGAGATGGAGCGTGGAGTCCCTACGGAACTTAGTGTGCGTGTGAACGTGTTGTGTGCGTGTCCGTGAGCTCTGCAGTCATAAAGCCTCACATCAGCCCCCCTTGAACCCCGTGGTCAGCAGCTGATTACTCCCACCAAACGCATCCGTACACTTTATCCCAGCTGTCATAGTGCATACTCATTAAGGGCTGCACCAGCCAGCTGACTCCACACGGCCACACCCGCTCGGACGCGGCCGCGGGGCCAAGCTGGGGAAGGGGGGGGGTGTCACAAATCAGAAAGCGGGAGAATAAATGAATGAATTTGCTTTCCAAATTCATCATTAGGACCGCATGCCATTTTCGTGTCTATCCTTGTTTTGTGGGGTCACACCACACCTGTATATGTTGACATTAGTTTTATGTTGGTGCTCTATGAATTCATAATTACTATCCATTCAATTACACTAGTGCAATATGGTGTCATTAACTATTAATATGAGAGTCCCAGGGTTGGTTCGACCATCAAGACAACTCAAACAAGGAGAACAGGAGGAAAGTTTGAAGAAATCCATCTCCTCAACTAGTCTTCTTGATGCCCACATGGCGTGTGTGTGCGTGTGTGAAGTGAGAGAGAGAAAAAGAGAAAGAAAGAGAGAGAGCAGGAGGGGTCCTATCAAAGGGAGGGTGCCGCAATGACAAGGGTGCCACGCTCCAGGTCCTGTCACGCAGTAGGTGTGTTTCTCCATAGCAACTCAGATGCAGCGTCTCATACAATTTTTCGCTTTTTTTCGCTTCATACAATGTTTTAGCCGGCGCGTCAATCAATCGATGTTCCCTACACTCTTATCCACACTGCACACAGTCACCATTTGTCGTTCGGGTCTAGTGGCCAGGACAACGTGAAAATAAATCCATGCACACATTTTGAAAAACTTTTTCAAAACAGATTTGAATTGTTATCATTTAAAGTTCAAGAAATTTCATCTGTGCTGTACAGCACTTTTGATAATGAAGTTGTATCCAAACCAAGAAAAAAAACTGACCAAATGAGAAAGTCTACAATCACTGAAAATGAACATTCCACCCATTTGTACATTGTTGTTGATCTTATTTTAAAATGTTTGAAGAGTGAGAATGAACTACCGTCATTTTTTAAAATAATTCAACTGCCAAATTTACACTGCAAGTTGTCAATGATACATCTTCAGTCTTACAATTGATGATGATGGTAATCAAAAGGATGATTATGGCGAACAAAACAGCTCAAATATGTAAATACAATTAAACTAGCTGCAAACTCATTTGTAATATAATCAAATCAAGAGGGAAAGGTTATTTCAATCAGCATTTCAAAATGTAAAAGAAAACATGCTATGCACCAACCCCCCCCCCACCCCCACCTCCCAAAAGCCCCATCCTTGCCTCCCAGGACAGCAAAGTGCAGAGCTTAAACAGGAGCTTTTAATTCATTACATCATTATGTCATCTCATCCTAATCTGCGCAGTGGCCTCCACTGCTTTGACATGCAAATGGCTTGGAAAAATGTCTGGGGAGGTAAAGAGGGCGGAGGCGAAACACAAAATAGCAATCATCACATCTTGTCAGGGAGTTGAAAATATGCCCTGAAGCACATCTGCCTCTTTTTTTTTCAACCCTCCTCCCTCTGCAACTGCTAGATGATTCCTTTCGCTTTCTGGCCAGCGTTCATCTTCGGCCATTTTTGTCTGAGAAAGACCTAAACAAAGTGCCGGCAAGATCACACGGGGAGGCGGCAATTTGTTGAGGATCAGGCTCCCAACGGAGAGCGTATAAACAGTAGTACGCGTGGCCCACGCGCACACATCCAGCCCCCTCCCGCTTACACGTGCCCCTCATTTGCATATTCACAAAAAAAAGCCCCTCTGGCTTCCCCCTCATCGGGTAAAGCCCCCCGCGCAACCTCATCAGTACACGCCGCCTTCACTCAGGAAAGCCAGCTGACAAAGTGAGCCGAATTGGACCCCACACATGCAGAAAGATTATGCAAAAACACACACGTGTACATTTTTACCGCACGCACAGAACATCCAAAAAAAAGCACTGGCATTGGCAACATAGAAATCAGAGCGCGACTTAGGTGGTGATGCCAGTATTGGCCGCGCTCATCTAATTTCCATCCCGCCTACCCCCCACCCCAGCCAGCTCCCCCTCAATCTTCCTCCTCCCCCTCCATCCTCACCCATCTGCCCCTCCTCTCATCATCAGGTACCTGGTGACGAGCGGCCCGTGATAATCCACAGCCTCTAACCAATCAATCAGGAGCATCGTAATCAGCGGCTGTAGAGAGGGAGAGGAAAAAGGGACGGGGAGAGAAAAGAAGCTCATAACTTACCGCGGCTCGCCTCCAGTCTGAGTACAAGTGGAGAGTTCTGCTTGGGGCTTTTGGATGCAGCTACCTGGACGGGTTCACCACAAATATGACACCTTTGGGTGATTCTTAAATAAATTGATAGTTTTCACTGCATTATAAACATGTAGCCAACATATAAAAGCACTCCCCCCCCTCCCTTTTCCTATTTCAACACTCTACCTTTCTCCCCTTCTCCCTTTTGCTCTCTCTCGCTCCCCCCAGCCCCACCCCGCCCCCCATTTGCCTCTCTCCTCCCTCAATGTGTGCCTGTTGCAATAGTGTGGCCATATATAAGCCATACAGTGGAGATATTAGGAAGCATGGGCAGATCATACAACAACAAAAAAAGCCTTGCTGGTGTGATAGCCTGCAGATCAGCTGGACCTTGTGAGTCTGTTGGTGGGAGGGAGTAAAAGAGGCAAGGGAGGGTCAAAGCTAAATGTTCTACAAAGAACACAGAGAGCAAATTCTTTGAATCAACCCACCTCCCTCCCGTTGGCTTCTACTGACTAACCCCCCCCCCCCCCACACACACACACACACACCCTCCCATCACCCTCAACCCCATTCCACACCGACCTTCTCCTTCCCCATTTCTGCTCACAGGCATTCCCTCTGCAGACATCCTTTGAGGGGGTTAGTTGTCTGAAGGAAGAGGTAATGCCGCCAAGCAGCCCCATACATTTTGCCTTGAGGGCGAGATAGCTGAAAAGCCATGCCTGCTATCAACCTTTTTTTTTCCCCGGCAAAGACAAGAAAACCGTACTGGTTTTACACACCTCCCCAAAAAGATCTGATGCCGAATTTAGCATAGGATTACACAAAACCTCTCCTGTGCACCTCTGAACAGAGCTCAGGTTTCTCCAAACTGTGATTCCTCTCCTCCCCCTCACCAAAGGCGGCACACAAGCAGCAGCTGGGGCACGATGCCTAAGTTTAGTTCTACAACAGAGAGCTGCGGCGTGAATGAAATGGAGTGTTCGAGCAGCCTCTCCGTGGAGATATTCCTAGAAGAGAACAACACTCGGTATATTTGTTTCCCTGGTTGGGCATCCTGTGGTGCTGGGATGTCAATACTTCAGACTACGTGGTGAGGGGCCTCATGCAGTCAGAAACAAGGTGCTGGCTAAGTACTATTGTGATGAGAGGGAAAGCACAGCCTAAATGCAAACTGAATAATTAGGGATGGAAAAAGAAAACAAAAAAATTGTTCCACTTTCACATTGAACTGTCCTTGAATCGTTTTGCACCCACATAACAAAAACCGGATCAAGTCGTGCTTTGTGGAGAGATGGACACCCCTACTAATAATCATCTCATGGGCATCCACCTCATGGCATTTCCTCCTCCGTCTTCCTCCCAGCATTAGATCTCCTCAGGGGTGTACGCTAAGCCCCTCTTTTCCGCAATATGATGACTGTGCATCTTAAAAACCAAAGTATCACATTAGACGACATGTTAAGTGTGCAATGAGATCGTTGGAACACCTGAAGGCAACGTCATCTGGATCAACGGTAAAAAGACCAAGGATGTTGAACATGTACTTTCATATTGTCCTCCCACCATGGAGAAGCTATGGTAGTGGTCAGCATCGTCAAGATCTGCATCTCCAAATGAACCAAGACCTCAAACGGGAACAAATACACCTTCGGTCCCATTAGAAAGGCATGCTGGCGCCCACCAAAGAAAAATAAGCCCTGCCATATACCACACAATGTGGCTAAAACTAAATAAAATGGACCATAACAAAAAATACTAAAAATAAAAAAACTATAGTTGGCAGCTCATACCGACACAATGAGCGAATGAGCCTACCGACAGACCGTGATGGAAACCTGCAGCCATGTGCCGGCTTTTGACTAACATCTTCGCTTCTACAACCGGGGTGAGGGTCACTTGTATCAGCAAGAACTCCACACATCCAGCACCCAGACTACTTGTCCCACTTCCATCAGGAAGAATTCTGCAAGGCTTCAAGAGCAGGAAATGTGCCTGAGGAATAGACCGCAAACAACACATTCACAGCTAAAAGCGCAGATGCACGGAATCGTATTTTATACTGCTTATTTAATGCAAAACAGGATTTTGTTCTCATACGAGTGTATGCGTATACACATAATTTAGCGGGTGTATTTTTTCGATTTATCGATTGCTGGTTTCTGCAGACCATTTCAGGAACCAATTTTATTCCTCGCATTGACATGTTTTGATTGTAATGACAATGACCTCATATCCTTGTTTATGTTAATGTAACACTTAACAGAAAAAACATGGGACAGTGAGACGGAATACGTGCCACCCCACTCCTCACCCCCACATACAAACAGCTTTAACCCACAGAAATGAGTGATAGTTCACCCTGCGCACTCAACTGAAGAACTAATGCCATGTATGGCTTTATGACCATGTTGACCAGGGGTGGAGAGAGGGGCTTAGACAAGGAAAGCGGCGACTACTAGTAGGAGAGCTCAGGGGGTGATGGGGGGAAAAAAGTGTGTCGTGTGAAGTATGAGAGCGTGCAGTCCAATTGTAGCTTGACAGGAGTGGCTGGCCGAGTTGCCAAGTCATGTGCAAGATAAATTGTGATGTCACAATTCAGCAAAAGACAGATACAGTAGATACGACTTATAAGTACACTTGCGAGTGCATCAATGGGGGTCTGCCCAAAGTCAGCTGGCTGAGGCTTCAGGACGCCGGCAACACTCGTGCACATAAAGCGGTTCAGATAATGATTGGATGGTTGGATGGGTTTTTTGTTCAAAGATCCTCTGAAATGGATAGAATTTGAATATTTTGACTCAAAATTGACAGACCATTAACTACCCTAACAACAGCGGGTAACAGGATTTTTGGTTCTCAAATTCCCCTGTTTCACCAGTGTAATTCATAATTTATTATTATTTTTTATTTAGACGAAACCTCGCCACCAAACAACTGATTTAGTTTTGACAGCCGATGCGGCAAAGGGAGTTATTGTGTGCACGACAGCGCACACTTCCTCAATATAATTTTATGTCGGTGTATCGATTCTGCAATGAGATGTATTTGTCCTGAGCATATTTTGTCCCACTCCAAGCGCCCACCCACCTGTGAGCGGACTGCACCTGCAGGACGTCTCAGACTGCACGGACGTCCACAGTAAACGCCTCCAAGAACAATGTGATGCTGGACGCGCTCAGAACAGATGGCGAAAGGAGATACAGGAGACGCCGCCGTCCCCATCAAAATGGATGACTAGCCGACATCTGAATGTCATTAGAAAACTCCAGAGATGAATGTACGCAGGGCAGGGAAGTTAAAGTGCACTGGTGTCTTGCTACATGAGAAGCCTCCATGTTCTGAATGAGGAGAGACAGAATTTACGCAACATGGCAGCTCTGTGTTGTAATGCATCAAGCCTACTGAGAGCAGCACTGTCACTACCACTCTTCATCATCAGCAGGAGCAAAACAACCGCCATGCATTGTCTTTTGGGCAAGAAAAATGTGTGCGTGTTTGCAAGTGTGCCTGACTACAAGTGTGTTTGGGTTAATGAATATATATATATATATATATACATACTGTATATACATACATACATGCATACATACATATACACACACAGACACACACACACACACACATACATACACACACATGTCCGCCTCCACTGCATCCATATTAAACAGTTTTGGAGGTGAATGTGCTTCCCTGGGTGTCATGAATATAAGAGAAAGCATCCATCTTGCAGAATACAATTTCACAGGTAGTGACAGTAAAACCGACTCTGACTCTCGGACACACTCCAACACACGCGCTGATGCGCACGCGGAGACGCACACGCGCGCAAAATGGAGAAGGGAAAGATATGGACGGAAGCTGCCTGCCACCTTCTGCTTTGAGAACCGCGATCGCTCTTGCAGCGGCAGCATCCCGTATTCGGCGTATTATCTGCTCAATGGCTAAATTCCAATAAGGGCAAACCCTGCTGATTGATTCAAGTCGATTCAACCCATGCTGACCTCATTCATGCGACAGTACCTGTGAAACCGAACTAATACCTGTTCCACTCTGATCAGGGAGCAATATTATGGTCACTTTAAAAATTCTGCTCCTTGCTAAATGAGTGATTACAATTTCAGGGGTGAAGAGCACATAAATGTCAGGAGAGAAAAAAGCTTCTATTACTGTACAGAAACTATGTTTTAAAATAATGTAAAGACATATTGATTCAAATTTAGAAAAAGTACGCCCCCCCCCACCCCTTGCAATTTAAGTAGCAATAAAGAAACATTCCCTTTGCATGCCACCTTCTTCTGTCAATTACCTATTAAGCCATCTTTTGCTGTGATCTTTCATGAATGAAGAGGAAGTGGAATTGCAGGTGGGAATTACACCTTGGTTATAATCGTGCATAATTAATTTAATTAACTAATGAAGGGGAATCCTTCATGACTTGCAGTGCAGTATTTAACACTGGGTTAATTATCTTAATCATGAACTTGATAACGAAGAAATTCAGGCAATTAAATCCCAATTAAAGACTGGCATATGTGATTATGTCTATATAAAGACAGATTGCTTTTGTAGAACAACCAAAAAAAAAAAAAAAAAAGGATAAGGGCCGACGGGGGCAAAATACACTAAAATTCAAAGATGTGAGAAATACAATAATATAATATATAATATAAAATTAATGGTAGCTGTCTGAGGTCACAACTCTTGACATAAAATATCCAAGTTCAAGTTCAAAAACAGAACAACGCATTAAAAAGTAAAAGAAAGGCAAGCAGACAAGGCATGAGGGGGAAAACCTATAATGATAGGAAGGGCTGATGCCATCACAGACTCACACTAAGACACACCAAGACACACTTTCCCTGCTCCTAAAACCCTGCACTTGTAACAAGCCCTTATGCATGGACAATAATTCGAATCAGTCAAAAAAATAATAATAATGTTATGTCAAGTGTAGTGACGGTTCTGGTTTTTGCCTGTTTGTTAAACCGACTCACTAAAATATGAATGTTGCTTCAGAGCAGTGCAGACGTTTTTATTACAACACTTCTGTTTCAGTACTGTTGTTTTTTTCTATGTTGGTACATCACGGCTACCCCTGATCTCATGGACACACAGATGTGGTGCTTGTGTTGTTCTCCAGCTCGGTTTGGACTGTTTGGGGCCTCCGCGTTCGCTCCAGTACACACGGGAATCGCCACATGCTTCGTGCACACGACTTGATGAAAAACATGAGTGACAAGATTCATGGCTATCAGAGCAGCTGATGAAAATGGCCTGGTGAGAGTGGGATGGGGCGGTGGGTGTTACATGCTTAAATTTCTTTTCTTTTTTTTTACTTCTATGTTTATGGCCTTATGTATTTAAGGAGAAGAAATAACAGCAATAAAATAGATACAAAATCTAGAAACTTAGGTGGTTTCATATTTTTTTAGTCCTTCTATAGTCTCCTAATGTGGTAATATTTTTACTCATTTACAAACAAATATTCTTGTGTTATTTTGCATGTCTCCAGTATTGTAAAATATAGAAATGTAATGTAAATGACATGCCATACAAAAGAAAAAATCCAAACCTAAATCACACAAGTACAAAAAGAGAATAAAGATGGCCTTTATATTTCCTTAGTTGACCATTGATGTCATATAGTTTAGCTCGACGTAGACATGATTCAATCACACTTGACTTGACAAGCACACGGGAGACTCCATGAGGCCGCTCGCCCTGAGACTGCGGCACTTTGGCCGCCGCGAAAGCAAAAAAACAGCATCTTTCACTTTAAGCTCTCCAAGCGAGGTCAGCCGACTGCAACTGAAGGCATCTGAACATAAACTATAGCATTCGTCTCATTCATGTCCCTCTTTTATTTATGCATAAATAGTACTGTATTTCTTCAAATACTTATGGATAAGTATTTGAAGAAAAGAAATATTTTAGGTTGAAAATATATTTTCATTAACTGCATAAATAAGCACAGTAATTGCAAAACGATATGTTTTTGGCAAAAGAAAAATGTTTTCATACACACCTAGTATGCAAAGAAAGAAAGAAAAAAAACTGTGCTAACATAAGGTTTTAGATGTGATGTGGCACACGTCACGTCACCTGTGCAGCCGCCGCCTGATTTGGCTCTTGGCGAGCGGCTCTGGGGACAGAGTGAGGAAATGGCTGCTGTGGTGGTTTGAGATGAGGTTAGCAGAGCGACGGGCTGGCTGGATGCTGCTGCGGCCCAGATTTCCTCCAATCCCCGTTTGTCCACTCCTCGACTGCTTTCACTCAGAACATTGCTTTGTTTTTATGCCGTTGGCTCAGGGTGGGGGGGATTCAAATGTCCGGCATTCTGGATAAAGACAAGGCTGACAATGTTTTGGGGGGGGTTTCCGCCCCACAAAAGATGTACAATATTTAATCCGTCAAATATTGTCCGAGTGTATTGCCTCCATAAACGTGTCACACCACCCCAAATCTGAAAGTATTTGGGTCAGTAGTAAATTAAGAACGCTATAGTGTCCTATGAAATTCCGAATCACATTTGTTAAAAAGTACAAAAGAAAGTAGAACCTTTCAAATTGAAGTGAGTGCAGACACAACTTGGGTCAGAGGTAACAGAATTCAAATTCGTCATCGTTTATGGCCTTTCTAAACTGCTGTTTGAAAGGAGGCCACAGAAGCTGAAATCCACAAAATTACATTTGAACATAACTGTTATTTAGTCATTTAACATCTGTTACAATTTGGCGTTATGTTGTCAAATTGATCCAAGCAGTCTAGCATTCATTTTGCATTACAGTATACGATTGCCAATGTGGACTCCGATGCTTTATGTGTTCACCTGAAGAGCTAAAAGGACATTTGCTGACATGAAAAACAGCAAAAGCCGTATGTCCATGCAATATCAGAGATGACTGTGATTTCCTGTCAGTACCGGATACACAAGGAGGAGCCATCACTTTTGGGCAACAATTAGTGCTTTGCTCAGAAGGAGTCTGACATTAAAAAAAAGAAAGAAAGAAGCAGCAGCATCTTGCAAAAAATAAAAGACTAGGTTCTCGAGGTGAAGCCCTCCTCGTTCGGTGTTTCTTTTAAGTGAAAACTTAAAAGCATACGGAGATGAGGAAAAGAGGGATTTTTTTTAGATTGTCATTTCTGTAAGCATACATTTTGTAAATTGTGAAATCAATGTCAAATACAATTCGAGGGCACTAAGATTGCACATGTGCCGGCAAAATGCGGGTATAAACCTGAAACATGACCATTATTATAAACAACATTTCCTACACTTCCTTCTCTTGGATGAGCCATTTCAATGGCCCTTCCTCCATGCCAGAAGCACTTGTGAACATAAAAGACAACGCAAGCTTTTGCAGTCTCCGTTGCCTTCTTTGTTTTCAGGATTTAAGAACACCACAAAGCCCTGCTTCTGTGCATGTTAAATGAAGTGTACAGCAACCATGCAAGTTCATGTGCGTACACAAGACTGGAAAAAAAGAAAAAAAAATTCAAGATCCATTTAAAAAAAAAGAAAAAAAGGGGGAGAACACTCTGATATTCAATATGCTTCGTTTGGTCAAGTGACTTGCAGCATAATGTGAAATAAAAATAGTGGTTTATAATGGAAGGATAAAGCAATGGTACAAGGGGAATACACACAAATATGAAATGGAAAAACAATTACACCTTATTGTTATTTCAATATGAAGTCAAATCAGCTCAGTGGAGTTGTTAAGGCTCAATAATGCAACTGATTCTGTTACCTTTTCGCAAATCATATTGGCATTCATGAGATCATAAATATTTCCCTAAAAAAAAAGGAAACTTGTTTGGGCAGTGGTGATACAAAAGTGTTGGTTGCATGTTCTTTCTAAAAATGTCAGGGGGATGTCATAGTTAATACTGAGTAGATGGGTTACCTTCATGTCAAGCAATATAAATTCATCTCATATTCAAAGTGTTTGTTCTCTGCGGGGGGGCTCGTGGTGCTATCTGCCTCTTTTCTCTTTGATTTGGCTCATTTAAGCAGTGTGGTCCCCAGGAGCTTGTTAGAACTGCCACCTTGGTGACTCTGCCCCCTGGATTGGGGGAAGAGGGGGTTGCAGAAATGGATGGGGTGCTCGGAGGGGTGTGTAGGATGACAGGTTCGGGAGGCCTTCCTCACAGTGCTTTCACAAGGCATGGGTGAGAGAGCACGGTTTGGTAACAGAACAAAAGTGAACAAGACACACATACGTCATCTACTGGCTAGGCCGATGTACTGCAGTGTTCTCTTATGGAGAAAACCCTCCCGTCATTTTTCAGAAAGGGTCAATACGGACATTGAAATATTCCAATAATTACAATAATACAATAAGAACAATTAACAAGCACAAACGTGATCAGGTTTGTTTGCTGTGGTTTCAATCAATTTCAAATAAAAAGTCTTTTGGTTAAGAATATGAAAAACTTTGTCTCAAAATGGAGAAACTCGGAATCTACAGCAGCAAAATTGGAGGGAAGAAAGTAGAAAAAGAAAACATTTGCATGCACAAAATAAATGTTCCCCCAAACAGGGAGGATAAAAGACAACAGATGCAAAGAAATAAACTGACTAAATATCAAACCACCCAGAGGATGAGATATTCCCCCCCCCCAAAAAGGCTGGTCCTGTTTTATTATTAGTGACAGGCTGCAAAAATGATCCTTTTGGGTCAAACGGACAAGAGCCATAACTGCGCAAATTACCTTTAATGGCTCACACATGTAGCCAGGGCTTCAATTCTGCCTCAATAAATTTCAAAAGCTCAAACGCGCATTAAAAAAATGGACAAAAGCATGTTGCACATTAACCATGGACCTGCTCCACCCAGGCTATATAAAAGAAAAAGAGTGAATCCAAATCCAAATCATTGTTCTTCAACCTTTTCCATTTTCCAAGGTCGTGTTCATTTATCACAGCGGGATATGCTGTGAAGACCGGACAAAGGCTTGAATATCTAATCAAAGCTGTTGTAGAAAATGTATAGTGAGAGACTATGAGGTGCACAACACATCCTACATGGGCCTGATGGGATGTGCAGACGTGCTTTAACCTTGGTGTGAAAGTGGGCGAAGGAGGGAGATGAAGGGTGGACAAAATGAGTTAAATGCAGGACAATGAAGCACACGACTGGACGCAAAATTGAAACCAACACAACAACAACCGTTAACCACATGACAAAACACTAATGACAATATGGTTTTTAGTTTACCAATAACCCATAATATCATTCATCCATCCATTTTCTGATCCATTTATCCTCATATAGGTCGCGGGGCGTGCTGGAGCGCAACACAGCTGTCAGTAGGCAGGGTACAACCTGAACCTGTTGCCAGCCAAGCCCCGTCATATCATTTCACACAAAAGTTAATTATACATTTGTATATTGTACATCTTAAGCAGGGGTGGGCAATTATTTTCCCGGGGGGGCCAAATGAGAAGCAGAAAATATTGTGGAGGGCCGGGTCAAAAGTTAGAAATAGAAAATAAAGAAGATAGCATGTCTTTTTATGCCAGTAATAATGTAACATTCTCCTCCACCATCACACAAATTTGTAAATTTCCCAGGTGTGGGACGAATAAAGGATATCTTATCTTACACTCATCACCGGTTCTCCTCAAGGATGTGTACTGAGCCCTCTGTTGTTCACGCTCGACACATTTGACTGCTCTCCGACTCTTATTAGCGGTCCAGTTTGCGGAAAGTTTTTTAACATGATAACAATCAAACCATTCTAGGAAATGTTCATTTACTCGAGCCACAAGCAATTCACTCTGAGCATGGAAATTGCCAGAAACGGACTGAGTAAGAATCGCTTTCTTGTTTTTCAAAGTCTCGTAGATTTGAGTCTTTCCGACTCCAGGCGTCTCCTGAATGTTTCGTACTTTGTTACCCGCTTCGTTTCATCATATACATATCACTTTCCCTTCCATGGTCATTACTCTCTCCCTCTTTCTTCGTCTTCCCCTCTCTCCCTGTGCTATGCAACTTGAAGTAACTGCACCACCTGGTGTTGAAATACCTGTCATTTCAAGTGCAAACGAAATGAATGCAATCAAACCTTAATTGTGCACCAATTTTCAGCGGGCCGGAATAAAAAGACCAACAGGTAGGATCCGGCCCGCGGGCCGTAGTTTGCCCATCCCTGATCTTAAGCAACAATATCTGTGCTATCTGCGGCCCATTTAAGTGGCGAAGCACGAAAAAGAGAATGAGGGAGTATTCCCGTTTGCTAAGTGTAGCAATTTGCCTCTACGACACAAACTAAGAAGGTGGATCTCAAAGTCCTGCTGTGGAGGGAAAAGGGGACTTAGCCGTGAAACTCCAGGTATCCCCGATTTCAACCCTTAAATGGCCGACAGAGTTTCCTACACTTCCGCCGTCGGTCTGTAGCTTCGAGCAGAGACGGCTAACACCTGGTTTCAATTACTGGAGTTGCCCAGAAGGCTGAACATACCCAACTTGTTCATATAGCCTTGTGAACACTGCCAACTCAAATTTCAGTTTCAGATCATATCCATCATATTCCTCAAATTGCACTTTTCACTTTACTTCACTTTAAAATACGAGTGATCCGTTTGTGTACGTCTCAAGTAGATTGATGGAAAATAAAACATTTGATTGAATTTTGTTGCAGATGATCACATACGTCTGTTCATCATGCGAAGTCAGTTTGAACTGGAAAACAAACAATTAATGGAATCCCCCCCATGATAAAATGTATCACTGCTGTGTTATTTCTTTTAAATACATTTTGGCTAGGTATTGCGTCCATAAAAATCAAATTAGGCTCCTCTGTTTACCATTTCTCATATCTAAAACGCATAGCGATTCACAGTTTTCAATTTTTCAAATTACCGGTACGTACTTTTGTTATAATGCTTTCAGTGTGAGTATCTGTCATTTTTTTAGTTAGTGTTGCGATCATCTAGCCATGATAACTTTGATCACTATAACTGTAATGTGAAATGTTTGTTTCGTAGACAAAAGGCTCCCGAGCATGAACATACACACACCAGTCCAACCCCTCTCATGCGGTCTCACAGATTACATAATAAGGTCTGAATAAAGTTGTAACAAAAATAACACAGGGCATAGATTAATTAGTGGAGGTCAAGATATTATTCTTGAAGAAAACGCAAGTACATTCAGAACCAAAAAACGTCTGAGGTGTGTGGTACATAGAAAAAGATGTGATTTATTTCATATCGTCAAGTGGTTGCATGAAAAAATAATCTGGATCCAGATATATTTTGGATATGTCAGTAGACAATACAGGACGTCTACTCAATCCAGATGATTCTACTGATGATGTCTATTTTTCAGTTTTGTTTGTCAGAGTTTATGGAATTCTCATGATTCTCACCGGGTTCACTTACAGCACTTGTCAAAGTAGCATAGTAGCTCAGGCCAGATACTTAAGTGGCTCACTGTATCTGTCTAAAGTGGCAAAAACATGAAACATCTCCAGGATGTAGCCTAACAATGAGCATGTATGATCTCCATGATGGTGCTGATCTCCACCTGCATGAATAGGAAACACAAAGGAAGGTTGAGCTTCCTCGGGTCAGCAGCCAGACACGTCATGACTGCTAGTCGGCAGCTTTGTGGAGGTGGAGTTAATAGGGGCTTCAAACAACTCCAGGCGAGGACAGATAGGCAACTAAATTACAACATTGTTTCCCTCCCTCCCCCCGATGAATCTGAATAACTTTTTCATTAGCTGTGTCACAGAGATCAGCAGTTATCAGTAACTCTGGAGGGAATGCCGAAAGTGGGGGGAGGACAATCACTGATTCTTTCACCATCTAATTTCCGACCGTACATTTCGAAACAAAATTAATTTCCTCGGCTATCTAATAAATCAGAAACAAGTGATTGTGGATGGTGCCAATCCGGGCAGTAACAAAGAACTCTCTGCTTCAGTCGGACAGAACCAATCGCGCCATGCAGCCTTCACACGGGATGTAACATTACAACCACAGATTCAAACAATGGATTCAGTGCCTCCACAATACCAGAATAAAAGACAGGGAAGAATAGCCAGGGAGTTACAGTATAACACCTCTGCCGTTAGCCTCTCTCACATTGTCTCGCGTGTCAAAAAAAATGAAAGGCATTTGCCACAGAGAAGATGTATCCTCTGCGAGCTAGCTTAGTTTTAGGGTGATACCCACCGGTGCGGAGGATTTATTTTGTACAACACCAACAGGCGCAATATTTGAACTAGCTTCTACCTCTGGCCACAATATGGAGCAGGATCCTGATTAAGCTACGCCATTTCAAACTGAAAAGTAAAACTTTTTGATGTTTTTAGGCGTTATAAGAGTGGCATGGAGCCACCATGTTATTTAATGCTGCTGTGCTTTACAGTTCAATGTGAAGCTTTGTAAAGCTCTTTGGGCACCCATCGTATGATGTAGATACAGTGCTATCTATCCATTTATTATTTTAATCACATTTGACTTTTCATCTGGTGGAATATGACATGTTTGTTCAGAAAGGTGCAATATCCATTTGAACATCAATCGCTAATGTTAACACGAATGGCAAAATTTGGGGTGCGAGTCAGAGCTCTACTTTTAGCATCCAATGTTATGCAGATGAGACAGTAGAGAATAAACCTGAAGAAACAAATCAGTTATCAAAGCATCGGGGGTGCCTAAAAGAAATTGAGAATTGGATGAATGGTAATTTCTCACCCACTGAATTCAGATAAACCCAAAACCAGAGTCCAGGGCTCCCAGGACTTTAGTGACACATTCTCCAATTACGCATAGTAGCTGCTCTGAATTGCTTTGCCATCACCTTTGGTAGTATAGTGAGGAACCGTGACGTCAAGTTAGATCGGGATTCATCTTTCACTTGTCACATACAAGAATCAAGGACGGCTTTTTTCCCCCACAACATAAAAAGCTAACGAGTGCTGAAATAAAACTGAGCATGATTTGATGATCTCTCGGGTGGAATATTGTAACCCCCTCATCGCAGGCTGCTTCAGCTAGTCATTGAAGACTTTCCAGCTGATCAAAACATGATCCGTCCTGAGTCATGACTACGACAAGGTATTGATAGTTGACCTGAAGAATAAAAAGGGGAACGTGCTGCCCGCCTATTGAATGCATAATGCAAAGGCCTGTTTCAGCTGTTTTACTTACATCCAGCCTTCAAAGCTTCATTCCGTGAGTCAACACCCCAATAACTTGTGTTCAAAAAGTTTCTAATCATTCACAATGCTGGTGGCTTCCCTTTTGATTTGTATTACGAGGGAATCTGGATCAAGTTCCTTCCTGAGAACATCACCTCCTTCATCCAGCCTGTGGACCAGTGCATGATCCTTGCCTTCAAGTTGCTCTACACTGCACCTTTGTGAAATCAATGGATGTGGACAATGAAGTTATGCCCAAGGGTTAAAGATGTTAATCCACCATCAACACATGCCCAAACCAGGGTGGGGCATGAAAAGAGAAAGATCTTAATTACTTCCAAAGTGCGCTAAGGATTACAAGATTTTTCGCTCCCGAAGGAAAAACTCGTAGGTGGGGAGGGCTTTGAGGACATCACCTAAGTCAGAAGCCTCATCGATGGCCACTCTGACCCACTCATACACAAGTATTTAGCGAAGATGATCCAGTCTGGAGAAGCGCCTGAAGAAGACGTGGCAACGACTCCTCCTGAAGTGCCTGAAGAACAAGAGAAGGAGCTACCAGAGGAGATGCAACTCCACTGCTTTGATGTACGGCTATTACCTCATCCTTCTGAGCAGCGAAATGTGCGGAGCATGGTTTTAGACCAGCTCCATATGTACAATGCCTTGAAGTAGCGTCTGTTGTGAATTGGCACTGTCGAAATAAAAAGTGACCTGCCTTTGTCAACTACCCCCCGCCCCCGCCCTTAATTTCATTGCCTTGCAGAACAACGACAGCGTACAAGGCTACTTGGCAATATCATTCGAGCTTCGATATGATGCATATGCTACATTATGTATGCAGCATCTTGTAAGTTTCAATGCATGTTTTCTACATGACTACCCTCTGAAACAACTAGAGGGATTTGAAAATCAGCCATATGCTAAAATTGCCCCAGGCAGTCTTAACAGGGTGATAGAGCCTTAAGAGCAGCAATGCACACCCGGGGAGGTGAGGAAGCAAACCCAGTCCAGACACTTGAACTTCACCGAAGCTTTCGGTGCACTCCTTTGGTGAAGTCTTCAGCGCCGTGGGGGGCACAGTCGAGTGGTTAGGAAGGGTTAAATTGACATTTTAAATTGAAATTAGGTTGACTTAGATTTGTTCTTGGTTTTACCGTTTGGTGCTTTCTACCGTCTTTATTACCGATTTGTTTTACTGTTTATTGTATATGTTAAATTGCTCCATGTACAGCACTTTGTATGCAGCGATGGCTGTTTGAAAGTGCTCTATAAATACTGTTGACTTGACTTGACTTAAATAACAGTGATGTAAAACATGTATCTGCATCCCATGGAGTAGCGGTCCCCAACATTTATGTCACAAACCGGTTTAGACCAGTCCACGCTTTTTGTGGATCGGCAAGCATTCGCTGACAGGGAGGCAGAGGATGGCGGCGTGGGAGGGTTGGGTGCCGTGGATTATGGCGGGCTATAAAAACCGGCTTCACCTTGCTTTTAAATTGCCACTTTTAAAGCATTCGTAGTGACAACAAAGATAATTATAGAATAATTCAACATTTTATCAATTTTTTCCCTTCATTTGAAACATGCAAACAGACTGAAAATGGATCCTTCAGGAGTAATAGGTTGGTTGTTTTGCCTTGTTTTTGGACAACACAGCTCTCACAGCCGCTTTCTGTTTATGGTTTCTTATTTCATTCACTGGCGAATTCTGTTCACTTGCAAACCACAGTGGACTCTGATTGGCGGCTGTCATGCACATTTCCGTCATATCTGATGGAGTAAATATGCTCAGCTTCATTTACTCAAGTTAGGGTGAGCCATCTTTCCAGCCCAGAGTCAGCTCAGATGCTCAAGTAAAATGTATACGACTAAGAGCAATTTATTTTCTAATTGAATAGTCTGTGCGTTATGCCAACAATTTACCATGTGGTTTCAATTTATTTAATGTAATAAGTAAGTCTGCTTGAGTGCAGGTAAACATACTTAGCGTGCCCCCAAAGGGCAGGTTTTTGCCAGGCACCTTCAATGAAATTACACCTGAATTGAAAAGTTTACAGGCAAATCAGTGAGAAATGCTGGACAAATAAGTTTCATGTGCTCCTTTTTGTCACATGCATTAGGCGCAGGTGCTTCCGCAATCACAGCCATTTTATGAGACATATGCCTGCTTTCTTGACTTTCAAAAATACATTTTTCCAAATTATTTTATTCATATTAAATGCTCTAATTCTGGTCAAAAGTGAAAGCAGAGAAATGAGGAACATAGGGCATGTGATGCCACAGAAACTGTTATTAAACCCAGACAGTATAAACGGGGCTGCCTCATAAAAACAACGTATGGTGAACGACGCAAATAATTTAAAAGTAAGTACAGTCCATAACGAGAAAAATAATCAACCAAAGTAGAATTCATTGGGTTCACAATGAAATGTGTCTGAAAAACGAATCGCCAAACTCAAATTTTGCCGACAGAGGAAAAGAGAGGAAAATTTATCTTTCAACATGTCGGATTGTCACTTTGTTGCTTTTCTGCATGCAAGAAGGTCAGTATTTCAGGGACCGCATCTTTGATGGTTTGACTCCTATCAAAAACAACTGAAAGACAACAAACAGCCCAGAGGAGAGAGACTCAAGGGTGTCGACAAAAAGATTCTCATAAAGGCCTGTAAAAACTGAAGACGTAAAATGTCGGTCTTTCTGTTTGTCACATGGTGGTCATTCGGAAGGTAGTAAGGCTAAATTTCAGCACATCTTGGTTAAAATACATAGGGTGGAAGAGATCATGGGAAAAGGTATCTGCACAGCTGTGCAGGAATATAGGAAGGCAGTGATATATAAACGTTCCTCAACTCGACTACACCTGGATAGATCGTCTTTCTTCGATTGTTTCCCCAGCTCCAGTCACTCCTAGTAAAACTCGCTCTCAGCACCCAGCACTCCCTGACCTCGGGATAGCCCCGCAAACATAAAAGAGCTTTTATATGAACCAGGTGTGGGCTAGCTATGTATCAGGGAAAAGTGACGGCGATGAATATGTATGTAGATGATATAGGATTCAGACAGCGTAAAATGAGACAGCAATGCAGTTGCTGAGTTCCAAATTGTAAGCATGTGACAGCAATAGGGCAGCCTATTTAAGCCCATTATCATGAGGCTGTGACTTTGTGCTTTAAGTTAAAATCAGATGGCTCTTCAAAGTGTCAGAAGGGGAGGCAAATATGTCTCAACTGACAACTTGATCGGATTTGGGTTGCTCTCGCATGGGTCTCGTCATTTTCAGGACCTACGAATTGCCTCATTGAGCTCGAATTGAAATAATGAGTTTTGCTATTAGACGCATAACCCATTAAGCACATTGTTGATGAGCTATGCTCCGCAGGGAAGAAGCCATGCCATCGAGTCCCTTCCTGTCTCTCTGTCTGGTTTCGAGTTAAACTTGACCCCTCACACTTGACCTTGGGGCTTGGCCTAGCGATGGTCGAGCGGAGAGGGCACAGCTGTTAGGGAGGGTCTGCAGCAGGACCGACTCCTCGTTGACAAAAGAAGAAATTCAATTGCAGCATGTTAGTGTCCGAGTTATTGAGTATCACTCATTTTGGCTAACTGGAAACATCTTTTTGCTCTCCACTCAAGGCAACTTCCATTAACCTCGAAAGAAGAGGGAGGGCACGGCTGTGGCGGTGGCGGTGGCGGTTGTGTCACACAGCGGCTCCAGTAGCTTCAAATTTCAACACTGCACTCTATTTTGAACACCTGATACATATTGCTGAGGTCGTTAGTTTCGATGCCTCTGTCCTGCACTGTCAAACGCCTTGCGGGTTTGATGCATGAACGGGAGTCCATCACTTACATTGTTCCTGCGGACAACCAATGTGTGTGTGTGTGTGGTTCCCTGTCGTGACTAAGACAATGACAGATAGATGGGCTCGGACTCGGGCCACAGGTACCTGGGGACACTTTGCAGGACAGCTTACAAATAGGACTGAGGAGGAAGGGATGAGGCTGAATAAAGGCTCAACCCATAACTGTCACCTCTGCAGATTGAACAGCTAGCCTAAATGAAGACAAACTATCGATCCGCAGAGTAATATCTGAGGTTTGGCATGTCTGCGATGAGAACAAGAGATGCCAGAAAAATATACGCTTGCCATGTGAAAATGGATCTAAATCGTGACATGGAGGCTTTATAAACATGGCAGAAAAGCGATGCGGTGCGGATCCGAGTTTGTCTGCGAGCTGCTTTGTAACAAATTAAAAACAAGGAGGAAATCATACTGAAATTGGGTCCCAGCTTGCGGCAGCAGCCTTCCACCCCCTCGTCTTCACCCCCTGCCATCCCCAATGTCTCTTTTCTCTACAATCAGTGTCAGAAGAAGCGGCGAGGAACGGTTTGTGAGAAACACTTATCTAGCACAGCGGCAGAGCCCTGTTCCTCCACCCTTTATCTCACCAGGAGATGGAATTCAATATACAAAAAACCCCATCATGCAGCAGCATCACGCCTATGCTGGGGATAAGAGCAGGGTTGCCAGGTAATTGGTTGGTGGTGGACGAACACAAGGTTTGAGACTACCCGTGGAGGAGTGGAGATTACAGCAAAGGGTGGAGGGACTGGGTAACTAGGAGTCGGTGAAGGGAGGGGTGGGGGGGGTGTCTTCTTGACGATATTTCTCCATCTCCCACCCCCACCCCCACACCTCCAAACCCCTTTCTCCTGCAGACACACACCTCACCCCTACCTTTGCATGTAATCTCCAGGAGCACAAACGTATACAGTGTGTGTGTGTGTGTGTGTGTGTGTGTGTGTGTGTGTGTGTGTCGGTGTTTTCTGGCTCCAGAAGGAACAACAAAGCACATCAGTTCTTTTGTACAGCGCCTACGTCACAATGCAGCCAACACATTCTCATTTAAAATAGGGACACGTGACTTTTCGCTAAACATGCATCCCTGTGCATCATTATTACCGTTTAAAAAAAAAAAAAAGCTCACATTCATGACATTTCAATTGAAATAAGACCTGATAACATCATAACAAGCGGTGCATATCATTACGGAGCAAATATAAATTCATTCCTCTGAGATATTGTCAAAAGGGGGTTGGAAGGTGCTCATCCAGCAAACGTATTAAGAACGGTAATGACGGCGCAATGCCAACAGGAAATCCACAGGCACTCCATTTCCTGTTTTCCAGCATCTTCTTGAGATAACCGTTGCAGAAGATGCAGAAATAAAGAAACACGTGAGGAAAGAAGAAAAAGTCATTTCTCTGATTTATTTATGATACGGCGAGGTATGCTCAACGCATCAGAACATGCAGCAGTGGTCATACTGTCAAAGAAGATGAAGTGTCTTCATAGTCGACTGAGCAAAAGAGCGGGGGAAAAGAAAGAGGGGGGGAGTGAAATTAGAGGGGCGAGAGATGAGGATACTGCAGAATGGTGTTAACCACCTCATCTCTACCGCATCACCCCGTTTGCCACAAAATGGCTACTTCGCTCTTTCTGACAGGCGGCGCCAGTGAAAGGGAGGAGGGGGATTTCCGAACCGTCACTGTGTCGTCTTGAACCTCACTCTTGTTCCTCAAGCTCAACTTGTGCTTCTTCTTGGAACCGTTTCATAAAAATACAAAGCTGAGCAATAGAACGACCACAATTAAATTGAGAAACGGTGCGATCGACTTCGGGGTGTGCAACTTATCACTACTCCCCCTGGGCTACTAAAAAAAGAAAACAGCAACATCTTTACATGTGTCATAATCAGCACCATTTTGAAGTGCCAAGATTACACATTGTGTTTTATTTGCTAACGTGTGTATGCTCCCGTGCTGTATCATTTAAGACTGCTGTGGCGCTAATAGACCATGATGTTCATTTACCAAGTTCATTTTAAAAGCCGTCTAATTTTCGTGAAAATGCATTCAACCCCGAAGCTCCTCCACTTTGATTAAACTTTAAGTGAGAACTCGAGGCAAAAGGCACGTTATTCTCGTAGTATTATGATCTTGTGCTTAAGACCCGCAAAGCACACGAGGAAGCAGCAAAAGGGGGTGAGTCATTGCAGTACCACTTTAAAACAGAGGCCGAAAGCTTTTGTTCAGTGCAACATCCCCCTCTGCAGGCAAACAGGGTACAAACGCACTCCACAAAGAGCTGCTTTTTTTTTTAATATGAAAATAAGATGGAACTTTGCCGGCCGTTCCCCACGCCACGTTAGTTTAATGCGTATGGATGAGAATGAGATTGAGGGGATTGTGTTCAACTATATTTGTGGACCCCGTTTGGCCCCCTCCGGTGCTCATTACATGACTATGTGAGCTAAGCAGCTTAAACCATTTCATACCTACTGGTATTTCAGTTCCATATTGCCCAAGCTACCTACAACCTAGTTAGTTGACGCTAAACTTTGCATGCGCCAATATTGTGCCTTAAATTTAAAAGGACCACAAACTGGAAACATAAACAGACCTGAACCAAATCTTAGTTTGATCTTGATTTTAAGGAACTGATCCCAAAGCAGAAATTAACAGCATTAACGGTCATTACATGGATCAGAAACTGAATATTTTGCCACCGTCTCTGTATGCGGATGTTATACGGACAGCAGCAATTTTAAAAGTATGATTAAGAAGCTTTAGCTAGCCAGAAGCAATATGTCGTCCAGCATTTTTTATTTTGTTACATATGATGGCCACCAATCAGGAACTGATTTCATGTATTTTTTATCGGGGAGGCGAGGCCCAAAGTATTTAAATGAGTAGACGCCCTTTGTGTTGGCTGTATGACATAGATGTTCTCCTTCTGAAAGAAAAATCACGTAAAATTTAACATGACAAGATAACTCAGACTATCATGGTCATATTTACATCGGCAGTGACTGCCTCGCCTAAAGTCCTGCTTTGATTCTCATTCCGTTCAGAAAATTCAGACGTTTAAAAAGAATAAAAATCTCTTCCGCTTGCACGGCACAATGGTTTTGGACCAATTTATCCAGCGATTGACCTTGCGCTTCTCCCTCTGTGTTTCGGCCGACTTTGCAGCTGAGCCTTTGAATCAACTGATACTTTAGCACAAGCCTCCAACTCCAAGGTTATTTCTTCAGGATTTCATCTAAGTTCTTTCGAGACCCGCGAGCATTTGGAATATATATAAATATATATTATACATAAAAACTCAGTCTAATAAACCAACAAAAGTTAGGGGCTCAAGAGCATAAAAGCATTCCTGCATTGGTCGGAACCACATGATGAGCCTGCTGTCTTTGTGAGCAGAAGCTCCGAGAGGTCCTGCGAATTTTAGAGCCTGGCTTTAGAGGCTTTTTTTTTTTCCAAAGATTATCTTTTGGTCTTTGAAGTACAGAACCCACCTGCTTCAATCCCAAAAACGCTTCTGCTTTGGGTTCCAGGACATAGTCTCGCATAACATAAACAACAATAAGCTGAGCCTCAGGGAATTGCTGTTTATTACCAAATCTTTGCAGAAGCTCTGCACGCAACACACACATGAACCATGCACCTTTTGAAAGAGGAATTGCTTGCAAAAACGTCAAAATCGTTTAGAATAAAACTCTGGTCAATTTTGTTTTTCCGGGTGGCTATTAATCCATTTTAGTCAAGACGCTACAAAGTACGCAGTCTTGATAAAATCAACAACCTTGTTGACAGACCCAAGTAAAAGTAGCTCATGTTTTTCGTAAACGTACAGCTCGTATTCATTAACATAACGAGTAGCTCATTGCACGAGGTTTACAAAGCCTGCAGGAAGCCATTTTATTAGGCCTCTTTGAAAGAATTCCCAACTGTCGCCGATTGTGTTTAAGCCTCACGTTCAACTTGACTGACAGCTTTGTGTTTTCCCATCGCGAAGCCAAACTCTCGGTCACACCAATACAATGACTTTGCATTGAATGCTCTCGCACATCATGAACCACCATTACGAAAGGAAAATAAGGAGTTACGCCATCATTACAATGAAACTTTTTTTAAGGAATCTGATGCAAATGAAGGTACACAAACTTTGCTCCCGTTTAACTTTGGTGCTATGTTCATCGAGGCACAAACTGAGGACAAATGTGATCTCCTCCACTGCTGGGCTTTGTGTCACTGTCCTGATTACCCTGCAGTGCGACACCGAGGCAAATGGGCGAGCGGCAATGGGAGGGAGTGGGGCGGCCTTGTGCGAATGAGATGCTCACTGACCCTGCCATCATCACAAACCGCCATTCTCATCTAATATCCTGACTTGGCTGAGCGACTGGATGGCTTTTGGTGCGTATTAGGCTTACAGTGCCGTGCCGAAGCCCTAGTCTTAGCATCAAGCACTCACCAATTAAGGGGCATCAATCACTGACTAACAACGGTAAAGGCAGTTGAAGTTGCCAACTTTTTCTGCAGCGTAACCATGGAGAAGCATTATCTATATGCACGGCACATTCAGAGCATATTTCCCCCATCACGGCTGTCTGCATAAGGTGGTGCCACTTTGAAGGTTAACAAATCAATATTCCAGAAGCTTGTCGTTTATTAACACAGGAGATGGGGTTGGATAATGATACGTGTGCAGACACGGAGCGACAGTTCTGCGGGTAGAGGCCATTAAGCATCGCACACACCGTAAAGTCGAGAACGGGACTCTAATTGAGAGTATGATTATTTGTCTGCAGCACAGTCCCCTCAAATATCACAAAGCATTCCCGGAGCGAGACCTGACAGCCACATTTGCGTCCATGCACCACTGTCTGAACCGTTCTAAAGTTTAACGCAAATTAGAACAACTTCATTTTTTTAATTTGCGTACCAAAAGTTTGCTATAGCACAACCCGCCACAAATTCAAGTGTGCACAGCTTTGGATATGCTCAACCAAGTTGCGAGGCGCTCTGTGCAGACAGCCCAGTCAGCGAAACACAGAGGAGTTTGAGGGGCCGGACGCATCCCCACGTCTATTCACATTAGATGAGAGGCTGACGATGGTAATTAGGCAGCGCAAATTTACATGGGCAAATTATGTAAGCAGCTCGAAGAGTAACAAAGCGTGATACCAGCCAAATCACAGCTTGGCTGACGCTGGCCTGCCACTTCATGCTGATGTGGCCATGGTCGATCAAGCAGAGAAGCCTCAAATGCCAATTAGACATGAGTGGGTAATTGTGTCGGGTGGTGGGTGTGGGGGTGTGGGGGTGGCACAGGGGACATTGTTACAATGTCCTGAGGCACTTGGTGTTTCCAACCTTTGTCTACATTGCAAGTGACACATCTGATACACACATTTGAGTATATTCTTGAGAATTATTGATGAGGATTACTTGTGGCACTGAATATGATCCAAATTTGGTCCAATCTCATAATCTGGATGTCTTCACTGCCAGCCATTTTCAATACACAGTTGCCCTATTTTTAGTGATCTTTTAAAAGACCCACAAATATTGTGCTTGGTCACATCAAAGATCCCCTTGCTCCAGAAAAGAAAAGTTAGTTTCAAGCTTTTTCTGTTCTTTTGGTAAGCAGCAGTAGCCTGTGGGTAGGTTTCACCATACATACTGGTTGTTGAGCAAAAAGCAGAGCTTTTTTTTTTTTTGTAAAGAAACATGTCAAACAGAACACAAACTTAGCAGCTAATATGTTTTATTTTTTGTCACACTTCAAATAATAACACAAACACCCGTATTGTTTTGTGTTTTTTGTTATTGTAAAGTGTCCTTGGGTGTCTCGAAAGGCACTTATAAATAAAATGTATTATTATTATTATTATTAAATACAATCAAGACAGAGATGGCTTAAATGGAAAAAAATAATCATTAATTTATAGATTTGAAATGTCACCAACACTGATCCACCGCATGGCTCACGAATGTCAGGGGCATTTTTCCTTAATTTTTTTTTTTTAACTTGTCATTTGTCATTCATTCCATGAACTGAGTTATCTTTTCTCAAGAATCTGACAAACACTTCACTAACTACTGTGACAGATACTTTCTCGACACCATAAATATACGCACTCTGACCGAGAGGCGCTTGGAACTTGTCTGACTTCTCACGTGTTGGAATGTCTCTTCCTCATAATTGACGTGACAAGCTGAATTTCATTCATGATCCTTGCCTTCAACTCAAAAGCTGTGCTGATCACACATTCAGAGCTATACAACAGTGTCATTTACAGGGACTTGCCACTCAATACAGTGGTTTACAAACCTCAATTCCACAGATAAGCTTGGCGAGCTCTCCATCCATGGCTTCCAAAAACTTGGTCATTAACAAAAATAAATGCGCAGACTTCAGAATGTTGCCTTGGTGTTTCATAAAAATGTTACTCTGTGATATGATTGGAAGCAAGGTGGGCACAAACGCTCTATGTGGTGATTTGCATTCATCACATACAGTGAATGAAAACAAGGTAATGGAGAAGATAATGCGGTACAGTTGCACTTCCATTGTAGTTACGCCGATACACTTTGTACTAAGAAATGTTCTGTTTAAATAATGGAGTGTTTAAACAAAGGCAACTTTGCCAACTTAGTAGGCAACCTAACCTTGCAGATCAACTTAATGTGATTTCTGGACTACAGGCTGCTACATTACCCATGTTTTGAATGCTTTCAATATGATGTGGTTAATTTATGTATTTTTACTAGTAGGCTACATGCCGCCACCAAAAGATTTACCAATAGTCTCGGCACAACTGACCAATCAAAGTACCCATCACATTACAATGGACCAATTAAACTGTCCACGCTCATACTGGCGTTTAACATCGGTGATTTGCAATTTGCTGGGAGGCTTGGACCCTTGAAATCTTTCACCATTCTGTGCCACTTGCCCTCTCAGCGGGACCTGGTGGCCAAGGATGCCCACCCACATCTCCGCTTTCTGGGCCGCTCCTGATTCTAATTGGTCCGGACCCGTTTTATGCTTCTGAAGTCGGTGCATGTTAAGACTCCCACGGTAACACTCAGTCACCGATTGGCTGCCGCGCAGCGAGAGGCCTTTTTCAACCACATTACTTCTTATTGAGTTACGGAGCCCCCATCGTTACAAATACGACAAATTTAATTGATCCGCTCTATAAAAAATCACAGCCGCTGTGAAAGACCCCTTTCTTGGATTTCTTTATTTATATATTTACTTTATTTTCCCACCTTGCCGAGTGAGCCACTGCATGAGACACGGGGAAATTAGGTTGATGCCGCACCACACATAAAGGAAAGGATGCAGGGAAGGAATTAGAAGCTTCCAAAATTAGATCAATGGTTTCAACACTCAATCAAAGGGCGGTTGCACAGGTATCGGCTTACTCCTGAAAGGTAAAAATCAACCTTTAAAACAGCAGGTACAGAGTCCATTCACATGTGAAGCATGTAGGAGTCCAGAAAAAAAAAACAGAGACGCCATTCTGACGGCTGAATGAATTTCAACTCTTTTTACTCTGCGTACTAGGCGACGTTTATATGCCTTTTTTTTCTCCCCACATGTTTGCTGTTCAATATAAAAATCCCAGACATGGAATTGGTTATAACTTCTGAGGTAGAGTCATAAGATAATAAATACCAGACCTGATGGAGTGATTTGTGGTAATTCTGCATCTGAGTGTTGACAGAAATTCTTTGTCAAAGTGATTCATTTGTCTTCACGGTTCATGGAAGGGCCAACTCACGCTGCGCGACACACCCAAACGCGCCTGAAGTGGAGCATTGGGAAAAATTAGCAATTGGTGATCGGCTCTTGCGTTTGCGACGTTGCAACTCCATGGACTGGCAAATGAATCGTGGCAAAACCAGTGGCCAGTGGTTGGCGACAGTTCAGTCAGTCTCAGCAGTGCCACTCGGTGTATGACAGGCCTTGAAGGCTGCCGTGGTTTTTACATTGTAATATAATCTCATCAAACTTCAAAACCATTTCTAATGAAGTTAAGTATGTACCGTACATTAAAACTTTTTCTGCCCTGACTTTCACCTATCGTACAACATAATCCTACTGCTGCTACAGACGGGAGGTAAAAGGGATTCAACGGCTGGAACACTGGTCTTAACCCGGCTATAAAAATGTGATAAGGAGAGAAATGGTGGGCAAATTCTGAAGTAATCCAACCAACAGAGTGTATCCCCTGTGATTTAACAATTCCCAGCAACTACCGTCCGTGCATGTTATATGGCAGAGCCAAATGTGTGCACTTGAGCCGGTATAACCTTGATCTCCCTACTGGAAAGGCTGTGCTGAATGAATAGTCTGATATTTTCTGTAAGTAGTACTGTATACCGAAAACAGATTTGAGTTCCCATCTATCAGCTGGATGATTATCCGGGTTATTGCGATGGTGTTGTCATGTTTTCTTACTGATTTTGTCCATTTATGCTCTGTGTTTCAAGATTCAACCGCAACAAGATTTGGGTTCAATTGGGGAAATAGTTGGAGGTAGAATACGGAATTAGTATTCAAACTCTTCCATAAAATGAACACTAATTAAGTAGAGGAGAGACTACTTGTGGAAATGGGCAATTAACGAAAGCCTGGAGCAACTTTACAGAGGACAAGGCTTCCAGTCTTCCTAATTAAATTCTCTCTCAGACACCTGGCCTTTCACCCCCTCCTCTATTTCCCTCATCTCCCATGTGGCTGTCACAAAGAGGGGCATCTCTTAAGCTTTGTGCACCTCTATTTCATCCGGGAAGTACAAAAATCTTCTGGTTTTCATGACCAAACTCTCTCTCTTCGGCTAATGACAGAAATAATGAAAGCTGATAGAAAGGATGCTTGGTCACAAGACCAGTGGGCCACCTCTTGTTCGGTCACCTCAGCTCTTGCCTTCTAGGCGCTTTTGAGTTATTTTAATCGAAGAGAAGCGCACCAGGAAGTAACTTTCTTACATGGACACTTGATTAGAATATGTCCTGAGAGATGGCTTCATGCCACTGCCAATGCATTTAAACCACAATGAGCCTGTTTTATAAGTAACAAAGAATCACTATTAAGGAAAAGATCAGTGAAAATGCATTGAATTTTTGCACACAGATGAATGAACCGCGAATCATATTCCACATATTTCCATTTCCTACACATTCACACCATCCCTTATCAAGTTGGGGACAAGGTGCTAGCAACGTTTATTTTATTTTTTTTTTTTTAAGACTACAAACGCACTGAAGCCTAGTAGAGGGAACAATGCCTTGTCGCATGAAATGTCCTGGAACTGTCCGATCTATGGAAACGCCAATCAATGAGTCAACTTTATCGACATAAACTCAAAGTCACAGGGATGCGACCATAAGCAGTACAATGACGAGTCAATGAAATGTGAATCATTTGCCCTAAGGAGCCATAAAAATTACGTAACACACTTGTCCGAAAGTAAAGTATGTGCTGCTTTTGAGATTCTAATACTGATAACAGAGTTAGGTAAGCCTTATCTTTTGGCAATGACAACCCTAAGTAATTCAGACGCACAATCCAGCAGTATTCTGAACAATTCGCTTATGAAAGCATTTTCAAAATTAGGCAACCAACAAAATATTCACTTCGTTGTATAGCTTCAAACTTGATGGTTTGGCAGGCACTACAGAAACCAACTCATTTGTATATAAGAAATTCAAGTACATTTTATGCAAACTGTTGCCTTTGAAGTAACCCGTGAAAAAAAGGGAAAAAATGATCAAAGCATCCCCCCTTTTGATCTGGATTTTTTTAGTTGTTCATTCAAACTACTTGTGATTAATCTATTTCAAGAGAGTTCTTCATGAACAATATTATGGTTCAATGCAGTGTCATACAATAATGGTTGAAGAAGAAAAAGGTTCTGAAATTTGGAAAAAAAAATATTCATAATCCATATCACACGGGTTTCTTTGAGCTGGTAATTTCTTTATAATCAATTGTCAGGAGGTGAGGAACTGACAGTTTGCATTTAAGCTGCTACCTAATAAAACCTCTCCTTTAATTCCAACTCAAAGTTGCAGTATGACACCAAATTATTAAATCTGTTATTTATCCCCCCAAAGACAAAAAAAAATGGGTGGGGGTACTGCATTTTTCTTGATCAGCCTTGTTTAAACTTAAGGAAAGAGACGTCACAGATCCTGATACAGACCACACTAGCTCTCTTCGTACACCAGCTCTATATGTTTAACAAACGTATAAGTACGGTGACTGTAGGGTAAAGAATGTCTGCAATGTACAACTGCAAGCCCAGAAACATCAGCGGCAAACAAAGAAACTTGTGCTTGTGGTTGTGTTAACGCATCATCCAATGTGGACTAACAAAGGTCCTCCTGCACACCCAAGTGGATCAACCAAACAATGTTTTTAAAGGGATTGCATTGGTGAATAACTTGTTAGAGAATACCAAGTTGTGGAAAAAAAGTATTGGAAAAATTCAAAAGTTGGACATGTGCAATCAAAAGTTTAGAGAAGGTCAAAGTAAGTTTATCCCCTATAGGTGCATTTTAGGCTCATCTTAAAAGTTCCCCCGAAATCCCAACATCCCTATTTTTTTTTTTAGTACCTACTGTATACGTTACCTGAAAAAAAATTGTAATAAAAAATAGATTGCTTCACATTCATTAGCAGTGTTGCAAGCAATGCGGGCAGGAGGAAGTTTAAAATTCAGTGGTGTCAGATACTTGATGAATGAAAAGCAAGGACAGCTTGGCTGGGTCGCTGTGCCCCAGGTTGGCCCTGACTGGAGAGGACCCAGCCTTCATAGAAAGGTACGCCGTCTAATCTGGCCTCATTTTATGCCTCTTTAACCGTGACCAATGTATTTAAATGGCTGTTTCTTTGACAGATGCTCAGTTCAAATCATTCCTCACTGGGAATTTGTCGGAGTGATATTAAAAGTCCTTCGGGCCAGGCAGCCTCAAGAGAACATTGGAACATCAAAAAGCCAAACACTTCAAAAACTTCAGCTAATGATGCTAGGCTAGCACAGCTCCGGGGACAAGGAGGGCTTCAACTTTGTCCAACATGCCCCTAGCTGCGAGAAAAAAATAAATAAACTCCTCTCCTTTAAAACTGAGATTTATCCGTTCCCCCGATTCTACTTGCGCTGCATTTAGATGTGATTTAGTATGAGATTCGTGATGTATTCCTGCTTATCTCTGAATCCACAGGGGAGCAGTCCAAGGGAACATGTGCCGTCTTATCCGACACATCTTAACCAAATATACACAACACGAAAAGCACAATAGAAGAACACTGCATTTGCGCTGGGGACTTCATCCTCAAATACTAGAAACGGGTTTGCCAAATCTGTGGCATAGTACTCCACAACTGAGGGAGCTGCACTTCTGATGTAAGACCAAGTGTTGTAAGATAGCTGGAGGTAGACAGAAAGTGAGACAGACAAGTGGGGAAATTAGGAATCTAGAAAAAAAGCAGCTGGCAACATTCACTTTTAAGCCTGATGAGAGGCGACAGCCGTAATGAAGTAATAACAAACCACCAGATGAGTGGGGTCAACATAGAGGCACACCTGGTATGACCGCCTGACATCATATGTAGTTTCGAAGACGTTACAAACATTAGAACAAATATCAAAAGTACGATGGGGCTTTGACATGCGAGGGACCCTACCTACGAGTTTCTTAAAATGGCGCTTTGACTTGCAAGGAAAAAATATTAAGATCAGAGCATTGTATGGTCGCAGTGAACTCATATTTCACAACAAAGAGCTGTTTGGCAGTGACAAGTTCTTCATCTTTAAAGAAAAAAGTGGCATGGAGCTCCTTAATAATGGGTTAAAGTTTACTGACAAATTTAAGGAAAAACAAAGACACAAGGATTTAAAACACCCACAAAGCTTTGCCTTAGGAAGTCCACTTAGCATAAAGCTAACATACAATGCAAAATGCCATAGACATGCTAATGAACAGCCTCAGCGGCACAGTTTTATAATACTTGAAACAATGGATATTTGAACACAAACAGTGGAGTGACACATGTAGACTGACAATATCACGATACTCACTGGGATATTTTCTTTATAGCTCATTTGTGACTGTCTCCAAAGTATAGCCGTATGTCAAACACCTATTGCAAATAAAAAACTTCAATCAAAGCTGACAAGGGACACTTAGTTAAGAGACATCGCATGGAAACTTAATCCAAGCAATGCCTCACTAATGATTCCGCTCAGTACTTTTAGGAAGTGATGTCTTTGTTCAGCGGAGAGATCGGTGCTGTTGAACGGTCGCCGGCTAGATGGATGTAAGGCTTGAGGAGCCGACGATGAGAAGAAAGGAGCGTTAGCGCGGAGCGCCTATGCGGATTTGGAACTGGGAGTCGTGGCTTGGAGTTTGAAGTGGATTACGTGGGACAGGAGGAGTGAACTAATCTCTTCGTCAATGGATGCTACAGCTTCGTGTTTGCTTTCAAAACTTAGCTTGTAGCAGACGTGTGCACATTTTCAGCATGACGTCTCTGACCCACTGGTGAAAGGACACTTTGATCCTCTCCTCTCATCTATAACTGCTTCAGACAACAAAGTCAATGCAGAAAAGTGGTGAATATTGCATGACTGTCTGTGTCCTACGTGTTGTGTTGTGGATTTTTTGTTATTTTGACTTAAAAATGGCGCAGCGAGAGTGGCTGCCTTTCCAACAGCTCCTATATTTTGTTGTTCTACTTCTTCCTTTCATAACTTTACTGCTGTGAATTGAGAATTTCTCCATTGCGAGACTAATAAGGGTTTTTTTCTTATTATTATCTTTTTTTTTCTGAAACGTGATCATTTTGACAGTACAACAGGTTTGCCTTTTCAAGTAACTAGTCAGGCCTGCTATATGCATCATAGTTGTAAACAACGACCCACAGATACGCAACTAGAACCAAACCTGAGTTTCCCCTGAAGAAAATCCATTAAAATAAATTTGCCTTGATGAAAACCTGCAGGCATTAACCTTGAACAGCTGTCCTCAAGATCTGCAGGGTCTGCCCTCAGAATAATAAGCCAACAGCCCCGTTAGCAGCATGCCGCATGTGTTTAATTTCCAACATCTGCCAGCTTCACGCTTCTGTGCTTTCCATTCCTGCCTCACATTCTTCACAAATCGACTAGCTTCCTTCTCCTGCATTTGTAAATGTTGTTGAAGGTGGAAATGTTCCATGTTTACTTTAAATCCCTGGTCGTTTGCGATATGCCTGGAATTACCTGCAGCTGCTCACTTTGCTGCTTTCATTGCCTATATTCTTTTAAAAAAATGTATCATTGTAAAGTAAATTGTTACCAGTAGTTGAACTGCATGTATGCAGCATTGCTAAGTCAACTACTTGAGGCACCTTCACCACTTTAGTCACACGCGCGCGCGCACGCACGCGCGCACACACACACACACACACACACACACACACACACACACACTGAAAACAGTGTCTGGACCGATTCAGGCAATCTGCAATTACAAAACCGCTCTAGTCTTTTTCAGTTCATTTTTTTTTAAATCCTATGATGAATAATGTTCAGCTTTTACAAGGGGCTGCAAAGTTTGTGTCGTGATACTAACATACGTTGATAATCCAAGACAGCAACGCCCAAAATGAGTAAAACACTAGGCCGAACAAAACAGCTATTTTCAACTTTGATCATAGTATTGTCCTGTGGAACAACATCTATACTTATCACCGCACACTTCTAACAAACAACTACCAATGGTGAGGAGGCAGGGGAGGAGGGTGGTTGAAAGAAAAAGGCCTAAGGACCTTGTCTGCCCTCACTTGCTCCGTTGACAGCAGCGGAAAAGCAAATTTTCCACTGTCTGGGACACAAATTGGCATTCCGAACTCTGGGTATTCCGCCACTATAATTTAATTTAGAGACACCTCTGTCAGTCGAGGAAGAAATCAGAGCATTATGAAGGTTGACTGACAGACAGACATAAAAGTGTGAGCAATTTCACTACATACTGAGCATGAGTGGAAAACTTCAGAGGCTCGGCTAGAGGCTTTGAATTGGTCCAGCGCCACACTAACTGGCGACTTGAAGTAGAACCTTAAGAATGGAATCAAGTTACTAAATTGCCAGCTTTGAACTTCAAAGATCATGTGACAACCTCGACAAATCCAAGTCAGAAGTTGAAAGTGAACATTATATAAGAGCTTTAGGAGAACATATTTGCAGAAAACGCTCACTTTTACCCGTTTTTCACAAACAAGATTTTATCCAAAACGAACAGTACCTTATTTTCCTACAACTACATTGAAAGACTTAAGAGGTAAGAAAGTCAGCCAATCAATGCCTGAATGTGGCTAACTTCAATCTTTGTGCGACGATTCGGAATTGGAGAATGTGAGAGTACTGTATCTCAAGTCAGTAAAAAATGGATAAATCCATTGTAAATTGTTCGCCAAACAGCATAGAAAAAATACCAATGTTCTTGCTCAAAAATGTTGGTTTTCCTTTGTCTGCGTAGGTACTCAAGTCATCCAACAAAAGTTTGAACCAAGGCAAATTGACTCTTTGTTGTTTCATGTTTCTTGTGTTCTTAGTTGCACAAAACATTCATAAGTGTCCAAGGCAATTATGCTATTAGGCTAACTAAATACAAATTGTGACCATAAACTCATACCACTGAACAATTTCTGTTAAAACAATGTTAACATTTTATTTGGGAGTCTTGACAGTAAAAATGGCTTAAAAGAGCATAAGCAATTAATTCATTTGTTCAAATTCTTGTGACAACAGCTATGGAAGAGAAATATCCTGTTATAAATAAAATGAGGTATTGAAGACAGGCCACCATTACTGCAGACTGGCCATCAGGAATTTCGCATTCATTCCCTAAATTGCAAGGCATCATAGTACTACCAGCGTTATTTCAAGGTAGAATAACTACAAATTACTGCATTATAGCCCTTTAATTGGATTTTTCCACAAGGTGCCCTCTTTTGGGGTGGCTGCGAGGGGGATGAACTAAGTTGAAATTCACCCAAAAGGGCAAGACTCTCTCATTCCGCACTTGAATCTTTGTTCGTGAAAGGAGATCATACATTATATAACCCCGATCGTAAATTTACAACCTCTTAACAGACTACATGGAATCGTTGTGCTCTTCAAAATGTCAAGGGCAGGTGTCTGAGGTGTTAATGGCAATAGTAAAACAAGACAGAGAGGTTAGGGACATTTTTGACAGCATGTGTAGCACACAACGTATTAGCTGGGGATATGCAGTAGGAGAATTTATATATCTGGGGAGACTTAAGCTGTAAATGAAGGAAATGTCCATTTTGATTGAGCCATATAAATGAATGAGGTCAAACAATGACAATACATCATTGTTGGAATTAGGTCTATGTGCTAAAACTAGACATCTTTAATTGCACTTCCGATACACACGATATTGAAGATACACATGACTGGTCACCTGCCATTTAATGATCACTGAACATCATCTACGACTAATAGCTGTGCTATGTACAGTGCCGGGCAAAAGTATTTGTCCCTTCCTGATTTTTGTGTTCTTTGCATGTGCATCACACACAAAGGTTTCACTTCATCAAACCAATTTTAATATCACACAGAGACAACCCAAGGAAATTAAAAAAAAAAAAAATTCTAAATGCTAATTTATTTAGGCACAAAAATATCTAAATCGACCTGTCCCGATGAGAAAGTAATTGCCACCTGACCCTACCAATTGGGTGTGCCGTCCTTGGCAGAAATAACTGAAATCAAGCATTTGCGATAATTGGTGATGAGTCACTCACTTCACTGTGCAGGAATTTTGGCCTACTCCTCTTTGCAAAATTCCCTCAAGTCCGCCATATTTTAGAGTTTTCTGGCATTAACTGCCCATTTAAGGTCACACAAGGTCACACAAGGTAATTGTATTATATATTTAGTCGACCATTCCTGGGAGAGTTTATCGCTGCTCCCAGTTTTCTCGATTTTTGAATAATGGCTCTGACAGTGGTTCGCTGAAACATCAGCGTCTTGGGAATGGCTTTGTAACTTTTTCCAGACTGATTTCAATCACTTTTTTCTATTTTCTTCTTGAATAATCGTGGCATGATGCGTTTGTTTCCTGAGATCTTGTAGCCTACCTCATTTTGACAGATTCTGTTCATGTGATTTTTTTTTTAATTAAAATATGTAGTGTGACGGTGTTGCCTGTGAAATTAAACTCAGCTTTCCCAAAACTGTCATTAGTCGCAATTGCTTTGTGATTTAACAAGGAGGGTGCAATTACTTTTTCGTGAAGGGAAAGGTAGTTTTTGATATTTTTTTTGTGCCTTAATTTAATTAAATTGGCAGTTAGCAAATGATAATGCGCAAAAAACACTGAAATCAGGAAGCGGCAAATACTTTTTCACAATTTTAAATACAGTACATATAAATATATATAAAGTATATACATTTGTAATGCATGATTGTTTGATTGCTTTGATAGGTCAAATGTTAGCATTATAGTAATTTTTTATGACATACAGAATTATGGTTGCACCACAGAGAGACTGCAAGTGTTCAATAAATTGGCAATTCTACTTGAAGTAGATCGATACGGTCTTTCATTTTAATTAATGGTTCAGTTTCCTTTGTTCTCATGTAAATCTAATTTATGAGGCCAAAACATTGATGTATAATAAGTCTGATATTGATTATTGTAGTACAGATTAATCTCCCACTCAAATATTTTTCAAAATTTGTTCAGAGCTGGTTAGTACGTACTTCTGCCTCTCACTAAATGTAAGGTGGCGAATGTAAGAGTGATAGCTCACAGGAAATGAATGGATGGACAGTATAGCCTCTATTCACGACTATCTTACTATTTTTTTTTTCTTCTTCATATCCGTAATAGGTCTCACACGCTATAAAATGCCGGTACATAAAGTGGCTGCACAGCTATGAAGAAGCACAGTGCTTAAAACTTAATTTGACCCAAATGTTAGATTTTTTTAATTTTCACTGAACATGAATATAACAGCAGGGGGAGGGAATGTGTTGCATGTCTTTCACTTATTGTACCCCATTCTTCTGCTCATAATTTCCAAAGCTCAAGTTTCTGAGACGCTAATGAGAAGGAATGATAGAAAGCCAACCATGAAAATGGCTCCATGTTTCCATTTGCTTCGGCTCTCCTAGCGGATGGCTTTTATTAATTTCATTTAATTAACCCACACTGCTTTTTTTACATGTTTTTTTTTAAATATACATATGTACTGGGCCATCTCTGCCCTCCTCCCGCGATGTGATCTTTTGTAATTTAATAAAGCCTCATTTGAGTGAGAAGTTGATGAAAGAAATTAAGCTTCAGTGATCATCACAGCTGCCGTCCTCCCCGTTTCATAAAAACTTCCAATATTTCACATTATGAACACGTCAAGCAGAAATTATCACCACAGGACGCGTTCCGCAAAATGTCAGTAACTGCAAACGCCAATGAAGGGAATATCTCACTTAAACATGGCGAGTGGCAAGATGAATGGAAAACATTTCCCATCGTTATCATTCAGGCTTTTCTTTTCCCTTTGTCCTTGATGCCATTCACCGAATCCTTCCGTTACCTTTTGTTTGTACTTCTTTTTTTAATTTTCATTTTAATTCCTTCCAAAACCAGATTTTGCTACATAAAGCAGTTTTGAAGGCATTTTCCGACAGTTCTACCTTTTTAGGTTGAATGATGACACTGGCTTGCAATACTCGGAGGAGAAATGAGGAAACATCCCAGCAGCTTACTGCCCTCTGCTTGGTTTTGCCGTAATTGCATCAAAAGTAATTACTGAGACTCTTTGAAGCACCACCCCCCCCCCACCTCTACCCCGCCTCCAAGTTATCCCATCTATGTAGCAACAAAAGCAAAACAAATTAAAAGCAATATACAATATCTACAGTGCAGCATACAGCTAAATAGCTTATTACCGCCGGGGAGACAATTAACACTTGAAAATGATAGCCGAGATCTAGTGGCAGTTTTGGACCATAAGTTATTGATTTGGAAATGAAAACCTGTGCTCTTCAAGGTTACAACCAGCCCGGCCTCATTACTGCTCTGTCCTTGAGAGGCTCGCACCAGCATGGAGAGGACCGCTTTAATGAAGGTGAATTTAATGGGATTTAATGTAGCTGGGGGCAATAGAGCGGCGGAGATATGGTTTTAACAAAGAGCAAGGGACCAAGGGTACAGCCAAGAGAGTAGTCATTTCCCTTTCTTTCTTTTACATATATATTTTTTTCACATTTGGCCAGACAGAGTAAAAAAAAAAAAAAAAAACACCACATTCTCAACTAAGTCAGCAATGAATGACAGTAAGAGTGCAGTACAGGCCTGCAAGCTTTTCCTTTTAAGAGTGATGGGTTCACTTTTCAGGGGCATTAGTCAGATTACGATCGGACCAGCATCTTTGCTTTGTCGGTTTTCCGTCTGAAGATGATATTCAACCTTGTATTCAGCGGACACGAACACATTTCCTTACATCTTTTTGGGATATTTTGTTTCAGTCCAATGAGATCATGGTTGAACTTTTTGGCCATAATTCCAAAGTGGTTGGTATGTTTGGTATGAATACAAAACTGCTCATTATCAAATGGATGGCAAATTTATAGTGAAACCTGGTGGTGACAGTTTCATACTTTCAGGAAGGAATTCCAACCAGTTTGAAACAGCAGGCACAAAATCTCAGGGCCGAATTCACTCAGAGTGTGTGGCTTTGACATGACGCTAACCTGTAAAAACAGCGCAAAAAGATACAGTGCCATCTAATTCACAAAACGTGAGGAGATAGATAAATGCTTCAGTAACTGTGCTGCCAAGTACATTCTGTCTTGGTACGCTAGTAGTTCAACGTAAAATTTGCATAGTTGGGGGGAGAGAGAGAGAGGGAAATTTCCCACCTCTCTGCAAATGAGCCTCACTGATGAATGTCTAATCTACTAACGCCAGGGCTAACAGCCACATGCAGTTTGAGTGAAGCAAATAACGTCATTAGAAAGCTGGTGTAAACTGTCTGCACCTCTCTGAACTTTAGAAAGAAAAAATAATCTAAACAATCGCCACTATATTTTGGATATTATGGGCATTATAACGTCTTCCTTTCGTTATATAAGTACTCATATAAAGGATGCATTTGACTGCTAATGAGCCACTACACCACAGGTTGCATCGTTTTGAATGACAAGCTTTCCTGGGATAAACTAATGATGAAATATTTCTCTTCTTTCACCTGCCAGGTTGAGTGGATTTTAAGGCGCTTGGGGCGTAGAAAGTTTACAAATTGTTCATAGAGCTATTCATCAATATTTTTTACACATTTTGACATTCGGCTGCTTCTTTTTCAAACAGTTTTGCTGTTGCTACAGTTTCCACTTAAGTCTAGCCTTTAACTCAAGGAATTGCAGTGATGCGGTGTCTACAGTACAGAACGAGTACAGAAAAGTGGGTAAAAAAACAAAAATGACAGCACAACTTGCAGTGAGACTTCATCACACTGTTGCCAGAAAATGTTCTCCTGAAAGTATTGATTTGTATCAGCAGCCCAATTTAAGGGACTGTATGCCCTTAAATTGGGCTGCTGATTTTTTTCACGAATACACGTAAAAAGAAAAATTAAAAGGTGTGAAGAGACAGTTTGCACTTTCTACATAGTATACATTAAGAAAGAATGTGGTTGTAATATATCTGAACCAATAGCATGACTTTTTTAAAAGACAAATTCTTGGAAGTACATCCCCGCCTTTCCCATCGCCCCAAAAAGAAATCATCTTTACTGGTAAAGATGACGAGAGGGTTCCTGTCTTAACCAGTTTGTTTTTGAAAAAGAGCTAAAACATGAGAGCAACAAAAATAGAGCGTGTTGTTCTCACATCTGCTGTTGCCATCAACTTTCATTGGAGCTGTCTGTCATCCCTAAAACATGACAAATGTGAAGGTTTGGGAACAAATGGCTTTAATTGAACAGTTTCACTTAGGGAAAATAAAATCATAAGTAGTCTCCATCTTTTTATCATGGCGCAGCCACAGACGCACTTCATAAGAAACAGCAAAGTGTGTACAAGTCAAAAAGTCAATTTCTTATTCTGAGCATATATTGATGAAACTTCCAACTGTTATTGATCCTGACTCGCAGGATCTCCAACCGCTCCCTATGATGTTGCTTATGCCATAGACACGAGAAAAAAAAAACACACACACTTGAAACAGATGGGTAGCATGTGAAGATATCTCAAGTGCGGCCCGCAAAGAACTGCAATATTAATTCCGACAAGAAAAACGACGTAAAGCACCTGCCCACTTGATCCATTCTTGAACTTCTGTTAGCAGTAAACTGTTCAACCCAAAGTCTCAGATTACATAATTGACACCACTTGAAGTAATTCCAAGTTCAAGATCAGGAGCACTCAAAATATATTATGAAAAGCTTTGATGCCTCAAATGTACCGTAAGTGCGCACATGCATTTGACGAGGGTGACGTCAGTTAATTAAAAAAAAAGTAATCACAGAAGAGAAACATTTTAAGTATTCTCTAGGTAAGAAGAGAAGACCTGTTCAATGCCACTTAATGCGAACAAGAATAATCCCCCCCCACCCCCCAAAAAAAAGGAGCTTTTCACCGCACCAAAGTCTCAACAGTGACCTTCCAGAAGAGCACCTGGTTGCCTGGCAACATATCTCCCGGGACAACAGCTCGCAGACCCACCAGCCAAGAAAAATAATTCATAACAAATGACAAATCTATCACCTGTCCGTATTGTCAGATTGTCCTACATTATCGTCCCAATTCCCCTCACATATTACTGTGACATCACATCCAGCCGGCCGAGCTCAATGTGCAGTCGCGCTGCTTTGGCGAGATATTATTGCGAAGGGGGTGTGTGGTTCATCGTTCCTGACTGTCCAAGTAGCAAGTAGTATTCGATTTAGAAATCGAATGGGTTTTTCTTGTCAGACTAACTCGGAGATTCCTCATCTGAATGAGATCTGTGCTTGTTAGAATCTTCATGCCCCAGGAATTGAAAGATCATACCAGTCCGGATAAATCAGCAGCACTGACCGTGTTGTCTCGCATCACGTTAGTTGTTGTTCCTTTCCACTTCGAATATTTTTTTTTGAGTAGCACTTTGGTGTAAATGCAGCAAGGAAAAAAAAAAGAAGTCCAGAAGAATGGCAATTTGGAAAAAAAAAAGTGTCCATGTCAAAACACATGACGAGTCCATTGCCTTTCCCACCACTTGACCAAAATCAATAGTGAAGGCACGCGCTACACAAAATGGAAACTTGCGAAAAGTCGCTGAACATTCATGCAATATTCTTCACATAAAGCATTAAATCCATGCTAGTACGCTCTTTGACGTCACAAGCAAGACAGTTTAGCGAGTGTATGGGGTTTATTTCGTAACTTTTTTAAGTGTCACATTTGGTCAACCAGTCAGCTATTAAACCTTACGAAGCAAAACTGCTGTGCTGCCCTAGTAACACTGCTAGCGGCCATCCGTCCTGGACCATACTAGTAGAAACAAAATACTCACTAGTAACATGTAGATGAGCTACTGGCATGGCAAAGTCATCCTACTGCTCTGCAGAAATGTCGTGGAAAGTAGACATGGAAAAACAACTAAGGAGATTAAGACCATACTCGGAGCTGGACTGAAGATGGAAATCAAAGATATCAAATAAATGCTCAAACGATTGCATATGGATGAACATCTTCACTATCGGATGCTTGTTACCTTTACAACTGCGCAAAACGCACACCTTTTGTCCGCTCATGTCAGCAAACAACCTGTTTATTAGAAACACCTATCAATATGAAGTCATCAGCACATCATCGAAACTGAAAATTATCTATTTCCAAAGGCAAAGGTGATGATACAGCCCCCGTATTTGCTCTTGTGAAATTGTGCAGGTGTAATGAAGCGTCCTGGTGTGGCAAATCCCTCTCACATATCCCTGACATACAGTATACTTCAGGAGGGAAAAGTACCTAATTTCCCCCAAGAGTATGTTGCTTTTGTTGTCATTTTTGTCTTTGCAATGAATAGATTGAACCGCCAAAATATCTGATCATGAAATGTGTTGCAAAATCTGCCGAGGGCCAAAGTTCACAGTATTGCATGTTCCGGGCCTTTCTGTCCCTCTCATCTGGTTGTGTAGCTGTAAGCCTCGCTAAGTCTGCATCTCTGCTTTGCTGCTAACGTAATCCATCCCTCGGTTCCACTCTAAAGATTGAGTTTGGGAGCAGCAAAGACAAAGCACTTGTCACCCGTGGAAGGTTCAAATGTATCCATCTGGAAAACACATCGGAACAAAAGAGGCTTCAGGGGCAACTCGAGGTTCTCTACCTCCAAATGGCTCCCGGGCTTGCTGGGGACTGTGACGGGGCCTCTCCTGGTGAACCAGGCTTCATGATGAATGACCAACTCTCCACTCTTTATCGCCACACTAAATCAAGTGCTTACCCGGCTTTTATGACCAATTTTTGCTGCTTTGTCTGACTGCCCACCCCCCCCTCCTCATTTTTGAATACAACTCCAAAAGCAGTGGATTCAATCTTGGATAGGGCGCAATGTTCATGTGGAGATTTGCGATTTGTGCTAATCCAATTCATTGACACAAAATGAACTCCATTTTATTTGGGACGGAGGGAATGTTCTTATTTGAGAAAAAAATGGGTATACAGACTATACTTCACTGAGTTTATTCTATCCCTGTCTGAGAATACCACAGAGTGCAGACGGTGACATGGGCATTGTAATTTTGTCAAAGTATAAATTATTTATGTGAGCGAGGGTCACACTTGGACTTGGTTGGAGTCTGGCCGGGGAGACTGACAGACAGCTGAGGAAGAAGGTCTAAGAAAAGACAGCTCGCTCTCTTTCTCTCTCGAAAGACGTAAGCACTATACGAGCACACAATGGAGCTTGTCTTTTTTTTCTGTACGAGCTTTTCTCTTTCGGCTCTTTGTGCCTCGGTGCATGTTAAAGCGTGATGACCATTTGACAGTTTTTACAGTAATATATAGTACGGGCAGGCACAAGTAAGGGAAAAGTCAGTCAATTTTTTTTCTCCAAAAATATTAATAGTATGGTTACTCTCCATTAGTCAATTAACAAGAGTTTGATGTGATGTCATCTCCATGGTGGGAGGATGCATTCCTCTTTGGGTGCGCAATGCCCTACCATGCGCTTGTCTCTTGTACTCAAGAGGATCTACGGCAAAGGTCCAACTTTTGACAAAAGTCAATGGGTGAACATTTTTTGCACCCTAAACTAGAAGTGCATCCTAAAATGACATCAGAAATAAACGGAAGAGGTTCACTCATCATTAACTGCAAACTGTTATTTATCCCACTCATCGAATGAAATCTCTCTCTCGATAGATAGATGGATGGATGGATGGATGGATGGATGGATGGATAGATAGATGTAACTTTTGTCTTAAGACTAAGCTGGTTATAAACAAATTATACAATAATATTACATGTCAGTATTTTTATGGAAATAGCTGTGTGTAAAATTGACAACGAGCCAGAAATAGTATAGCTTTCCAGCTAAAACGAATATCTAAGAACGATGTTGTCATATGTATTCCTATTTAAACTTAAAATAGAGTCACCGATGAAAATCAATAGTTCGTCATCTAAAAACAATATGAATGGAACAGTGTTTTTAATTCACTGTTTAATCGCACTTGAATTAATAATATAGCTGCATGACAAGTTTGGTGGATTTATTAAATTAATGTACTCTGTCTCCCCCTAACGGCCACACACAGTGCTCGTCTAAATGATGCTCATGAAACGAATCTAACCACATCCAAACATAATCTAGTTAATACTTGGAAAGAGATTAAAATTCATAAGTGCCTCATAGTGCGATTTTAGAGTAAAATGCTTCAAATGTATAGTTTGCTGTCAGCAAGCAGGACAATGAGTGTTCACTGGTGCTTTTCTCGCCCTAGAATTCAACAGCGCAGAGTAACCTATTTGGCAGTCATCTTGGCACTTGGTGTTTTTTTTTTATTACCTATCAATCACACAAGCAAAGCTGACGTGTGCGCGGCAGTCGGGGACGGGGGGGTTGGGGGGTCTGACCTGCGGCCCAGCGTGCCATTCAAGAAAGGAGTGCTGCTCACCCAGGAAATCCCATTACATCCAAGTATGATGGATATCGCGGTCCAGGCAGCTCATATGCGGCCTGACATATAATTTGTTTTAAATTTGTAAAAAATGGTGTGTCTACATTCACCTTTATGCCTGTCTTTCATTTTTTTCTAGAATTTCTATCCCAATACTGACTGAATCAGGAGTGACAGCGGGAGGACTCATCTATCTTTGATTGTGAGACGCTGAGTTGGGCTTTTAGAAGGAAGAACTGGTTGATTTCATCGCACTTTATTTCCCATACTGCATTTGACTCTCACTATTGTTTGGGATAATCGCTCACGTCTCCTCACTGTCAATGTGGGTTAGATGGGATCTGACAAAGAATAGGTGGCATTTATGATAGACGGATGGAAAGATGGATGGATAATGTTTTTGAATTATTTTGCTACCCACAAAGTCAGTGATTTGTTGCTCAGTTCCATTTAGATTAGGAAAGAATTTGCCCATACAGTGGTGCCTTGAGGTACCGGTATATGTGTGGAGGTAGATCAGTTGATTTTTTAATTTTATTTTGCTCTGACTTCCAAGTGCCAACTGCTGGCAACAACTCAGCTTGTATACACAGGAAGTAGCAGTGTGGCAGGTAGAATGAGTAAATATTCTTTAGAAGAAGCCTTCAATCTGTTTTCAGTCAAACTGTACATAAAACAAATAGAATTAAATGTAGTGTATTTTAAACAACATAAAAGGGAAACACCGCATGCATGGGCTAACAATTAGCATCGATGTGGCGATGTTATAACTCAAAGGATATTTCAATAAAATTGTTGCTGCAACACATATAGACAGACACTATTCACAATACTCACAAGCATATATTATTAACCCTCTTCAGAGATGAACTAATATGACAATTTACTGAGAAGCTCAGACTGTCTCCGTACCCAGTAGTTCCAAATGTCTGTGTTATACTGCCCCCAGGTGGCCAAGACACACTCAAAAGAATGAGAAGCACAATGTGCATTGAAGGTGTGACAAAAACTGCTTAAATCTATTCACTATTGTCATTACTGCATACTTTCATTTCATATTATAAATGGCTACTTTCGTCATAAAAAATTAACACTTTTTTGTGCAAGATGGAACCGATTAATGAGCTTCCTATTCATTTCAATTCGGATAGATGAATTAATTAAACTTGTATTGCACCACTGAATTGGGAACAGTTCTCAGTTGGATGCAGTACGATTCTGCTCCCCTCAAAACTGAACTTAATTGGTGCCTCCATATCAAGTTCAGAAAGGTGGCTAAAGTCAAAACGAAGGAAATCTGTTCAGAAAATCGACTCCATTGTGAGCAAATATCAGTTGAGCCATTTAAAATGAGGTACGACAGTGTTGAATATATTATCCCAAAACTAAAGCAAAGGTTAATCAGCCACTGGCCACACGGTTACTAAAAGGTCTCTCGCTCTGAGCACTTTATCACTATTGTGTCTCCAATCGATTGTACAGGAAAGAATAACACCATAAAGGGGTTTAGCTCAATTGGATAAAGAGACATTCAAGCATGCAATATTTGGTCTTATCTTATTGATGACATTTAGCTTTATAATGAAGTCAGCGATGGTATTTTGTCAAAACACCTCCCAGTGTGACATGGTGCGATTCCATACCACTACCAACCGCTACCATAAGGTTCAAGACATTCTCATGCAAATGCAAATGCCTCGTGAGGTAACTGGTATATTGCAATTACGGCAACCATTTACAGAAATGTAACTTGGCATGTTCTGAAATTGATGATGATTTTGGCCCGTGTTCAGATCTTACATCTTTTTTTAAAATATGTGGTAAATGGGAAATGCATGGTAGGAAGTAAATTATAATCATATACCAATGGCAAGCCGTGCATTTTGGTACCTGGGCCTTCAGTTAGGAATTAACCGACTTAATAGTAGTCGTATTGTTATTATTATTACTATACTTATTATTATTTATATTATTATTAATCCACTTTAAATTACCAATACACATCACAATTATAGAAACCATAAATAACGTGAAATCATGCACAGTTGACGGCCGCTAATTGTGCGAGATAGGTACCAAAAATCCACAACAGTCATTGAAATGTAACGGGGGCGAAAAATATTTTTAAATAACGATTTTTAAATTGATTCCAAACCACTTTTCCGATTTGAATTGGATTTTGTTACTACTGTGATAGCTAGATACCTAGCTAGCTTGACTCACCGATTGATTCATTTACTGATTTATCGATTGATTATTGTCCAGAAATGGACATTTTATCTGACAATTGCCAATAGCTCTCATGGTGGGCAAAATACAAAGTCAGCTTCCAAAACGCTAGTAGGCAATCGATAGCTGCACTCATCTTTTCAGCTCTATTTTCTGATTAAATTTCCTCTGTAATCTGATTCTCAGGTTGTAATTAGTGCCGGAGTTGAATTCAAGCATTGGATTGCCACTTCACTACAAAATGAAGAAGCTTCACCAACAGACCTCTCCTCAAATCCAGATCACTGTGAGGCAAACGGTTTCTAATCTCTTCTAATTCAATCAAACTGATCTTTGACCACAGAAAACATTTCCTAGTTAAATTGTAATCCCTAGCTGCTTCATTTGCCTCAACTAAGCATGCAATTTACATACGTTCTAGCCTGAGGTATCAACAGTATGAGCATCAGTGCGGGAAGACTGCTCCCCTCAGTGTGCTTTTTAAGGAGAGACAATCTGGCAGCAATCAAGCATTGCGAGATGCAATTTGGAGCAACATAGATGGAGGCTTGATTTAAAACTCTGAAGAGACTTGTGGATTTGGGATTGGCCCTGACATCCAACTGCTCCAATTTAAATGAGGTTTCTCTTCCTTCCGCGTAATAACTAGCGGTGTTTCTTGGGGACAATCATATTTCTACCTATGTCTTGGCTTTCATCATCACCATCATCACCTCTACTATGAACAGACATATCAAGCAGCGTGTCCTAAAGGCTCCAGAGGACCTTAAGATCACTTTGTGGACACGGCTGTCTGGCTTATCTCTGTCCTCACTACGATTCATTTCATGGTTTCATGGATGAAAGAAAACTTGAATAAATGTCTCTGAACGTTCCCAACAAATATTCTTTCATCAGTCTCACATGCCGCTGTGATGTATCATCCTAATACTCTGGCACCTGTCGCATTTTCTAAGTGGATCCCACGATCACCACAAACACGTTTTAACCCCATTATATGTAGGAAACACATTCAACGGCCCTCAGCGCAGGCTTGAACATTTTTGTAAAAATGTCAGAATGTTGCCTTTGACAGGTCATTACGAGTAATTTAAGTTCATGAAGTTACTTGACTAGAATGTGACGTTCTTTACCCAACTATGCACGTTTCAGACCATGTACTCCCCAATACCAAATACAGATCCTTAATATTGTAATGCCATGATGTCTTGAATGGTGATTAAAAATAAAAAAGTGTTTTAAATCAACGTCATTTCTTTTTTTTAAGGACACATTTGTAGAAAGGGATGGCAATTGGTCCTAAGATTTAGTTTCAAAATTGGACAAAGAGCTGCTGACAGAAAAAAAAACATGAATAGAGTGAGCTCAAAAAAAAGCAAAGAGACCATTTCCATGTTTTGGTGGAATATTGTAGCAGTCTTTTTTCAGAATTTTTTTTCTACCAATGTGTGTTTGAGGTTGTGACATATATTACAGGTTTTCTTGTAGCCAACCATTCGAAATAAGAGAGATTGCATTTGCATGCACAGAACCAAGGAAATTAGAGTGGGCCCGGTGCACCACATACAGCTTACCTAGTCGTACGATAATGAGGAAAGTGTAGGTTGTATTAAAAGTCTAGCTGTAGGCTGGACTCAGAAATGACTTAATTACCCTGGGAACCCATCAAATCACCGCCGAATTAATTGCACCATTAGCTCAGTGATTGCGTGCCTGCGTTCGTGTATATATATGCAAAACTACCACGCGCATCGAAAATACATCAGGTGATTGACAAATGTGATCCTTCACAGCTCCCGCTGCGCTAACTCGCCTTGTCAACCATCACCTTCACTTCATTGTATACATAATCTCACGCCTTTTCCCGAGCCTCATTCCCACATTGTGCTCTCACCTGTGCTCACTGTGAGCTGACATTATCCCTTGCTGCTTCCACTTGGTAAACAGTAACGCCAACGAGTAACGACTCGAGTAGGACAACCTGCGTGGGAGTTCATGAAGCAGCAACTCCTCCTACTGGTGGAATGAGATCAACTACCTGTCAGTTTTGTAGCCTCTTGATCAACGATAAAGCAGTGATTACCAACCACTGTGATGCAGGATATTAGGTCAGTTCTACGGGGATTTATTTATTTATTCCTTTCGCTTCATCGTTCTACAAATGATATTTTATTTTAGCTAGCAAAATATATTGGCCGGGAGAGCAATGAGATGCTCTTCGGCTAGACAGCAAAAGGTACAACTGTGACAAGTCGGGCAACCAACAGGGCAGCAGCAACACAGTTAACTTCAAAGTCCAGAAAGAAGGACGCTGAACTTCAAAGGCCGCATAAAGAATCTATGAAGACTGGGAATGAGTTTTCGTTGTCGTAGCAAAACACCAAACAGCCATGGGGACAGCAAAACATGCTAAGCTAAAAGATGTGGTCTGGGGGAGATGCTGAGGGGATTCCAGGGAGAATGAGAACGCAGGAAGGGACTGACTGGGCTGGTAATGGAAGATTAGTCCATGAAATACTGATGGAGAGTCTTGCAATGAGGCAATAATCAAGTCAAGTCAAATTTATTGTCAAATGTGCTCTATGTGCAACACACAGCACAGATGAAATTTCTTTCCTCTCAACCACAGGAGAGAGAGGAGCCACTGCGGGTACCCGCGCCGCTTTCAACAGAACAGTTAACATAAAAGAACAAAATAATACAACACATAAGACACAGAAAGTCAGGCAATCTTAACCACCTTTTCTGCATACACTTTTTTGTTTGAAGTTTTAGATGGAGGAGGAGAGAATCAAATCTGGCACTGAATGATCAATCAGTGGTCGGACTAAGTCACATTATGCGTGTGTTATTCATAAAGTTCAGTCGAGTCATAAACGTTAAGTCTCAAGCAAGTTGCTGTGGCAAAATCCAAGCAAATCAAGTCCCCGCTGAATTTCAAGCCCTTATTTGGGTTAAGCAAGTCATAAGTCAAGGCCCACAATCTTGTTGAATCACATTCAATATAGTCAATAATTAGTCACTTTGCACTCAGTGGGCCTCACTCACTAAAAAATGCATAGAAATGTTCTCACTCGGCGGACAAGTTCATGGTATGTGTAAAATCATTGTCTGATTTATGCCATGTACGTGACACATACATGCTGGCTGTGAGTGAATCAGAATTCATCCAAATTAAAGGGCTTGTGGTAGCGATCTGCAAAAATCACCCTCCTACTTCCCTATAAAAGAATATCTGATCCATCAAAACAAATCTACAAGTAGGTTCAAAGTTGGAAGCGATGGCCTTAAAAATTTAAGGAAGAAATTTCACAGTGGCGTGAAGTGAAGTGATCATCGGAGAAATGGATACAAAGGAAAAGCGCATTTTTTTGGGAAGTGTGTCAATGACAATCGAAAAAGATACCATGGCCTCTTTCGCACTGGCTGCAATGCATTCTCACCTGAGGTCCTCACCTTTGCTCCGGTGAAGTAAAAGCGGTTCGATATTAAGGTGGTTGCAAAGGAAAGGATTTTGGAGCAGAAAAAAAAGAAGAGGAGGGAATGGACCACGGGATGAGTGGTTGGCTGCTATAATAGGACACTCGAGGACACAGACATTTCTTGCATTATGTGAACAGAACCAATGTGAAAGGGATGACATTAAATACGTCACTAACAGGTGATTTTGATCTGTTTCTAGTTTGAATTCTTAATATCTTGCAGTTAGTGAGCGAATAAACATGTTTGCATGTTCTTACTTTGGCATGCCGTGCTAAATTGAAGATTCAATTTTGTTAGTTTATGGAGGCCAAAGAAGTCTCCAGATCATGGTTACTTTGGTCATTTAGTCAATAATTTGTTATTCGAGATTGATATTGCTTTAGCGGAGTGGGCCTTGACAATTTTGATGGACACTCCATTGAGCACCACTGCAAGGTGATGCCAAAATGGACAGAAATTGGCCTGGAAGCCAATGGTGAAATAGAACTCTGGCTGGGTGAGAATCATTCAAATATTATGTTGAACCCGAACTGTCTTGGAGTGTCGTGGTAAATTCCTTTCCTCACATTCTCTCTGTCTGGTCGGCTGACCCAATTCTTCCGAGTGGTTTACCCATTCCGGCTGGCGCTGAGGTGTACAGACTCAGTCATGTCAAAAATGACCAAAACGTTTTAACGACACCCAGCAAAACAAGTAAAAAATCACTTTGGGTGTCGAGGTATGTTGGGACAAACCAGACTACTTTTCTATCAATAACCGTGTCACATTTTGTCATTTGTCCATTATGTTCAATAAACAAACAAACCAAACCAAACCAATCACTATGCTCATTAATTTCCTTCTTTCAGGATTTTGTCTGAGCGCTGACGTGCAATAACTATTTCCACCACTAGGGGGTGCCCAAAGACTGCATAATCCATAGGGGAGGCGTTTCCATTTCTTTTCCACGACGCAGCTACAGCACTGAACTTTGTTTACGATGTAAAAAAAGGAGGCCAGGGCTCTGGTAGCTCTGTCATCAAAGTTCGCAGTTTGGTGTGGGATGGAGAAGCAAACCGGCGTCAGATGACCGCACCATCCGGGAAGGAGAGCGGGGATGGAGGAGGTCAGTTTGGGATAGAGTCAGGGCAGGGCATAGGAGGGATTAGTGTGCAAGTAATAAATAGGAATAAAGAATACAGTATGTGTGACGCAGGGAAAAGTCATGCCCGTTTTCCAGACATTACTGTTTTCAACTTCAACAGTAGGTCAGGGCACTTGACTACATTGTCTATGTCTCTTTTGAGAGAAAAGTGCTCTTTTCTTCCAGCGTGGTTTAAAATTTGGTGAATGTAAAGTAACAGCTTTGCTTTGAATGCCTTTACAGCACCAACCATGCAACTTGAACTTTTCACCAATAATGCTTGGCCACACACTTTTGAACAGCTGTATGACTAAAATTACCATTTAAAATACAAATCTTTAGCCATTTCATTTCTTGTAATCCGCATCTTAATGAATGTATAAAATATCTTGCCTTCAACGGCAACGGGTTTCAACAATCAAAAAATAACACATACTACCCCACCCACACGCACACACACCCACACACTTTTCCATTCAAGGAAGGCACAAAACTATTGAACACAAAAAAGAAAATTAAGTGCAAAAACACATTTTTCCTCACTAAAATCCACTCACTCAAATGTTTACATTAATGTGGTCGGCCTAATATGTTTGTCCTGAATGCCATTTCAGATGTGTGAAACAGTATGAGGCCTACTCACATTGTAGTGTACTGCAGTAAAGAAATCCCTTGTTTATCGCGGTTAATGGGGACCAAAACCACCCGCGACAAACGAAAATCCGCAAAGTAGCTACCAATAAACATATACAGGTAAAAACAAATAAATATATATACATAGCTGTATATATTTTTTTAAGTCCGCGAGAACCTGCAAAACAACAGTGAGTCACATAGAGCAACATATACAGTACTGAACTCCATGTATATATAAAAAAAATCTATGAATATGTTTGAAAAAATCCGTGATGCACTGAAGCCGCGATAAACGAACCGCGAAATAAAAGTAAGCCATGACTGCCATCTAGTGGCGAATGTTGAAAAAATCTACAAAAACCACTGATAAACCCCCAATTCACAAAAAGAAGAGGTCCCCCCTCAAACACAGGGAAAGAGGAAAAAAATGTGTTTTAATATTGAATACTGAATAAATGTGTTAATCTGTTCAGGTCAACTGTGCTTTTTGCATTGCTTGCCGTTTTCTAATGAGAAGCAGAACAGCCAAATTCACAAAAGGTGTTTGATTCATGAATGGACCAATACATTTCCTGCTTCAATTATCCTGGTATTTAAAAAATCCTGTTCAGCATACTGTTCACATTTTGCCATCATACGACCAAGATGCAGAATCTATTGGAGCATTTTTTACTTTCTGGACTTGTATTTCCCAGCTCTGCCATGACAACACAAAACACTTGATGAACAGTAGCTTGCCATCAAACTTCATATTCCCTGAGGGGAGTGGACACCGAGCTTGAAGCATCACACTGTCTCATCGGAAAAAGAAATACAGAGACTAGAAAAATATTACTTGTGAATTCTGCTGCTGAGCTCATCAGAGAGCCAGAAGTTGTGCAAAGAACTGAAACACTGAAAAATTGGACAGGCGGGCTTTTAAAAGTTAGAAAAGGTACATTTAAGTTCACGTATGAAGGTTATAGTGCATTTTAGCTTCATCGCGAAATTTTATCTCAAAGCCCCTCACGTATAGTCAGTTAGTGGATCTATTTCTTTACCTTGCTGGAGGTTTGAGTTCCTGAATCCTCAGTTTCATATGTCAATAAGGCAAATATAGCCACTTAGCCACTCACTTTCTCACTCATTTGAGGCTGTGCTTTTATTTGGAATTAACAAGGTGGGATAGGAGAGCCCAGTTTCGCTCAGTGCCTCTGAGAGCCAAAAGGAACCTCTTCTACTGCCAGTCTCAAACAGACCCTGCAATGGGATCTGGAACATGAGAAAGGTGGCTGGTGATGTGTCAGCCAGGTTCCCAAGAACTGAACTTAACCTATTAAAGACACTTTAGGGTGAATTCAGATATTTGGTTCTGAAACTATTGAAGATAACTGTTGAGAACTTAAAAAGACTGAGAACTGTCTCATTTGTGGAGCCATACTTTGAAAAAGAAAAATTGTGTGTTGAATTCACAGATTTATTTCAAGTGGTTGCACAAAATCAAATCGTCTAGAGCCACATACATTTTTTAAGTAGATGTGTTCTCTACTCAAAAAAATCTAAATCCAGATGATTTAATTTTTCGCAACCCCTTGATGAAGTACCATTGAGTAAATTCAACAAAAAGCTTTTTTCAGTGTACACACTGCCTCTAGGAGTAAACTGTTTCAGTTTTCCTGATTTTTGGGAGGGGAGGCGTGGCTATAATGGTGCCTCGGGGTGCACTTTGGTGTTTGCTCCCTCCCGAACTGTTTTAACGACTTGAGGGTCTTCATTGCATCATTGATGATCCAGCAAAACTGCAAGTTACTTTTATTGAAGCGGGGGAAGTCCCACGACAACCACATGGGTTACATTTCTTCTGCGGATGTGGAAGCATATGAAAGATAAATGTTTTATTTATTCATTTGAATTTGTCAGGGTTGGTCACAACACTCTTCACTGTAGCGTATTAAATTTAGAAAATGTTTATTTTCTCCTGACAGGGAATCTAAGTAAGGTACTGAACCCTGAATCACACGCTTAAAAAAAAAAAAAAAAAGACTTCACTGAAAAAAAATTTGATTTAATTTAAAAATTGAAGGCAACAAATTCAGATAAAATTTTAAGTCAACAACAATACATCAACAACTGGCTAGCCAATGCGTGTTCATTAAGAAAGCATTTCTCCTCCTTTTGTCCCCCCCCCCCCCCGTTAATCCCAGATATCGTAGAAAAACAGAGTCAGAAATCAAACCGATGGCAACGAAATCCACCGCAGTGGCTATAATCTCAACTCAAGCAAAACAGCAATCATTTTAGCAAAATAGCAAAGCTTTCTCTTCCCAGTTGAGTCAGTCCAGTGACATCAGCTGTACGCAATTAGTGGAATAACGTTTTAATCGGTTATATAACATTATGTAACCCCAAAAAGCGAAGAGGTTGTCGGGAGTGGAAGGTTTCCTCACCGCCGATGGTGTGGGCCCTCCCCAAATTCACATTTCGCTGACGGGCACACGTAGCATATGGCCGTGCCCTAATCAGGACAGTGTGTTTCATCCTTGAAAACAGTCTCTTCTTAACCGTGGCTTGGCTCTGTTTTCATGGAGAGGGGATATGGGGTGGGGGGGAGTTGGGAGCAGATGGGGGGGAAAGATGCACTTTTTGGAAGAACACACGTGCGTTAACTGCCAGCAACGGGAGTTTATTTTACAACCTAAGTGGCTCAGGCACAGCCTGCTTGAGATAAGCAGGAATAGGAAAGAGATGGATACAAATTACGTGTGAAAATGAGTCTTTTACACTGTCAGCCCTCTAAGCGAGGGAAGGCTTCGGGCTTTCAGTCAGATTTTCCTCTGGATCTTGACCCTGACGGTTTGTAGGGAACGCAATAAATATTACATATGGCTATTTTCACATTGATGCCAGTTGTATTGAACTACTGAGCCGGACAGTTCAACAACCACACAGACACCTAATTTTAAATCATTAAAACAATTTAAAAATATATATATATTATATATATATATATAAGGGCGGCCCGGTAGTCCAGTGGTTAGCTCGTCGGCTTCCCAGTGCAGAGGTACCGGGTTCGATTCCAGCTCCGGCCTCCCTGTGTGGAGTTTGCATGTTCTCCCCGGGCCTGCGTGGGTTTTCTCTGGGTGCTCCGGTTTCCTCCCACATTCCAAAAACATGCGTGGCAGGCTGATTGAACACTCTAAATTGTCCCTAGGTGTGAGTGTGAGTGCGAATGGTTGTTCGTTTCTCTGTGCCCTGCGATTGGCTGGCAACCGATTCAGGGTGTCCCCCGCCTACTGCCCGAAAACAGCTGGGATAGGCTCCAGCACCCCCCGCGACCCTAGTGAGGATCAAGCGGCTCGGAAGATGAATGAATGAATATATATATATATATATATATATATATATATATATAGCAGCGGTTCAGTGGTTAGCACTCGTGCCTCATTACATTAAAAAAAATCCATGTTCAGTGTCCTCATGGGTCATTCTGTGTCGGATGTGCATATAATCTACTCTATGCACTCCTTTATGACATTGATTGCGAACTCGATAATATTCACACTCATTTTTACCACTCATTGACTGGAACTAAGTCACAATACAGTTAAAAAACAATTGTGACACCCTTGCAACTCAAACTTTCAAAATGCTCTGCTGGGTTACATCTACTTTGAGTTTCTAAATTTCCATCCATCCATCCATGCACTCATTATCCAAGCCGCTTATCCTCACGAGGGTCGCGGGTGTGGTGGAGCCTATCACATTTTCAGACAGTAGGTGGGGCACACCCTGAACCGGTTGCCAGCCAATAACGGGGCACACAGACGAACCATTCACACATAAAGTCACACATAGAGACACAATTTAGAGTGCCCTTTAACCTGCCACGCATATTTTGGGAATGTGGGAGGAAACCGGAGTACCCAGAGAAAACCCACACAGGCACATGAAGAACATGCAAACTCCACACAGGAAGGCCAGAGCTGGAATCGAACCCTTGAACCCCTGCACTATGAGGCCGACGTACTAACCAGTGGACCACCATGGCACCCCATTTCTAAATTTTATGCATTAAAAACCAAAACTTTTTTTATTTTTTTTAAACGCTCAAAGGTCCTCTTCCGTATTCAATGAATCGGAAACACACCAAAAAAGTATTTACTTCTGCCGATCTTGGGCCATTAGTATGCAGTATACTCATTTTGTGTTTAACCAAAGAAACTACTCTCACAAGTTGATTTTAACTCGATCAGCGTATACCTTGCAGTCAGTGGACCGCAGCAGCCGAAAACCATCACCCAAACCTATTAAGCGTGACAGACGTGGATGGCATCAATCTCTCGTTTTATACCGACTCAAACGAGGGATTAGCAACGGTCTAATTGTGGCCTTAAATTGTACCACTTGGTTTGTTCTGAACAAGTGAGGCTAATCAAAGATGTGCTGACATCCTTCCCAAATAAACCTGACTCAGACAGCGGTACAGAACATTCTGATCGCGCTCGCTTCTCTCTCTCAGCGACTCCAAAGCGTTAATTGGACTCAACAGAACACGAGCTGGTGGTTGGTTGTTATACTTTGATTGTTGTGATGGGTCCGCTTTGTCGGCATCCCATTGATCCGGCGAGCTCAAAGAGCGCACAGCGGTCCACACTCAAAGCTCAACATTTGCTCTCAGTTAACATTGTTTTTAAACAAATTTATGCAAAGTCCTCACATTAGTTCCATTTTCTGCATCACTGAGAGAGTTTCAACACACAGGCGGCCAAATATTGTCGAGTCCCTTAGAAGTCTGGCCATGAATAAATATTATGTAATCTTCAAAAAGTTGCCATCTACGCACAAGTCATGCTGATTAGGTTGGTGTGGAAAGGTTTTGCCGGGAAAAAGTTTGGACACAGTTGGGAAACACTGACATCATTCAATCAAAAGTAATTAAATCCTAAATTGCGTACGTCAGATTTAATCATCGTGTCGAACTCTTTTGGATTACCCAGTGGCACGCGTAAAGAGAAAACCATTGGGGAACACAAACTGCAAACCGCCACTGAATAGCTATGCTTGATTCATAACATCGCCGTTTCAGGAGGAGCGGCGTAACAGGGAACTTTGATTACAAAGAAGTCGACCTGCAGAAGAACTGAAACAGATCTCGTCTTTAATAGACATGAGAGATCCAGAGTCACCCCCAATAAAATACATCAAGCATCTGAGCTAATGGAAGATCACTGCTTGAAGAGTTGAATGTTAAATTCAAGGCAGTCTACTAGTTCTTTGTGTTTGAAGATTTTTCCTGGGGCAAAAACAGTCCTTTAGTTCAAATTCTTAAAGACACTGAGTTTCTCCCCTTGTCACCACTGCCAATTCTCTCGGTCAAACGCTGCTACAAAGTGTTGTTTGAGCATGCCCATCGTCTTTTTGATGCTCCTGTCACAACCGAAACTGTCTTTCCTGCCCGCATTGTGACTGTGTAATATTTAAATTGCTTTGATGAACTGAAATCTTTGTGTATGATAAATGTGTAAAGAACACAGAAATCAGGAAGGGGGGTGGATACTTTTTCACGGCACTGTAGTTTGTGACTAACCTATTTCCGTTTGTCTTCGACTCTTTCCCCTGTGGCTTGTGCTCTCTCTGTTCCTGGAAGTGTACCTGCACTTGATTCAGCTCGTTTGGAGTGGTGGTGAGGCTGTAGGCCAGACCTGGGCTAAAGTACGGCCCGCCCACAATCTCGAGCAAGCCTTCAGGCTGACCACAGAGTCAAAGTAAAACATAAAATATGTTCTGCTTTTATTTTGAAAGTTTTGCTTTTCATAAGTGCATGTTCCTTGTGCTTAAGTCAGAAAAGGCGCCCAACTATGTACTTTTTTTAAGTGTGTCACTTAGGCACATTCATCCAATGTACTATCCGCACTCTTTCAACTCAACTCAACTCCACTTTATTGATGTAACACTTTAAAACAACTGTTGCTGCATAGAATGTACAGTTAAAAATAGAGTAGAAATCACTCATACCATCATAAAGAAAAAAATTAGTAAATAACATTCATCCATTTTTGGATCTGCTTTATCCTCACAAGGGCCGCGGGGGGTGCTGGAGCCTATCCCAGCTGTCCTCGGGCAGTAGGCGGGGGGGGGGGGCGGGGGGGAGTGGAGCACCCACGCAGGCATGGGTAGAACATGCAAACTCCACACTGAAAGGCCTGAGCTGAGATCGAACCCACAATCTCTGCACTGTGAGGTCGTGGGTTCCGAGTCTTCTGCTGTGTCGAAAGCCAAAGAATACTAAAGTATCGTAAGACAAGTTTTAAAGATGGACAGATGTGGCTTTATTAATGCTACAAATGTAGCCCGATTTTGAGCCGACACACTTGTTCCAAACAAACGGAGTGTTTCATCGTCGATTTTGATTTGTCTTGACGCATCGTAGCCCGTGTAATGTGACTTACTCAACGATGGGGAGTCTGGAACACTTCACGACCACGACGACAAAAGTCTGGCACGTCAGAATCTGTATTCATCTTGTCGCATAGTGTGACATGACCTATGTCGTCCTTCGATGGGCTCTTCAGCATTGACCAATATGGCGCCCTTCTAATTATGACGTGAGACTAGACTCGACACATTTCAAGAGGTTAATCTAGGTTACAGGAAAATAGATATATATTTTTTTATTTCATCTAAGACGTTCAACTTCATTTCACCTGTGTACCATTTGTAAGCAATGTTAGTATCCCCCGCCAAAAATATGTTCCTGGCTCTTTTGTCCAGGCAAGATTGGCAGCTCACGCAAATTGCTTTCCAATGATAGTAATGGGGCTTATCCTTTCATATGATCCTATGACAGCCAAGGAAGTTTGCCTTTCCAATGGTCATCCATATTCATCCATTCATAAACAAGTCAGTTCAGTTGGGAGGGGAGGGAGCTTACCCCTATGAAAAAAAAAAGTCTTGCCTATGAAGTCCAGTGTCCAAATGTTTTTACTAGCTTCTCAAGTGGTGGAGACAGACAGCGGTCTTCTTTGTGTTATGTATTCATGCCTGGAAACTTCTTCTCACTAAATATAGCCATGCAAAGAGTCGCCCCTTGCCTTGGTCTCGGTGAACTTTTAGAATGAGTCAGTTCTTTAATGATGATTCATTCTACTGTGCGTCAATAAAAAGTATTAATCTCCACTTGTTTTTATTGTTGTAGGTGTTATTTTTTTTCCAGCAAGTTTGAAAAAATATATTCTGGCAGAAGATGGAGCAAGATTGAAACAACTCGTATATTTAGTGTACAGAAAATGTAAACATTTTAACCCAATTCTTCCCAATAAATGCCGATCAGCATTAAATTTAATAAGCAATGTTCACATGTTCACATCTCTTCTGACATTAGAAATAAAATAGTTTTCGGAACCAGTCAAATAAATAAATACTCCTGGCACGGTGATTGACTGGTTAGCACGCCCGCCTCACAGTGCCGAGGTGCAGCGTTTGATTCTGGCTCCGGCCTTCCTGTGTGGAGTTTTCCCCGTGCCTGCGTGGCTTTTCTCCGGGTACTCCGGTTTCCTCCTACATTTCAAAAACATGCAAGGCCGTTAACAGAACACTCTAAATTGTCCCAAAGTGTGTTCGTGAGCGCGTGTGGTTGAACGTCTTTGTGTGCCCTGCGATTGGCTGGCAACCAGTTAGGGGTCCGCGCCCCTTCTGAGGATAAGCGGAACAGAAAACGGATGGATGGATGAATGGATAAAGAAATAAATACGCAAAGGCAATTATGCCAAGGCTTTCCGCTCACACGACACAGGACAAGGCAAAAAACTGATTCGCTTTTGGTGTCACACATACACTATGGCAAAACAACAAGTGAAGAAGGTCGTGTTTGCTGAAATGTTTTATTTCACCGCTCCAATGTATGACGTTATTGAAGGATTGCGCCAATTATGACATGACAGTGAATATCGACCGACCTCGTTCCTCTCAGTCAGATCAGTGTTAAGTCAATTTTCATGTATATATATGGATATTTGTACTCTCTGTATAGTACCGTCTAAGTAACCTCCGGTCACTTGAACCCTTTTCAAAGCTCTTGAAGTTAAAATCAATAGCAGCAGACCATATTGCTGGCGGGTAACACCAAATGCAAACTGTGCTTCCTTTTCTCTTAAATTCTGAGCCCGTCTAATAAAGTGTTCAAAAGGCAGGCTAGAAAAACTAAAGTCACATGACAAAATCCAAATGGTATTCTCCCACCGGTGAGCCGAGCTGTGAAGTACTATTAAGAAATTGTTGTGTAAGCTTTATAGTGCAATTTACTGTACAAGATGGGCTCAGAACTCTTGATAAATACTCCGTTCTACTTTTATGAGATGACGCAGCTTCTGCTTTGGGTGAATACTATTTTTACAAGAGTTTTAAAGGTATAGCAACGGAGACGAAACAAGCTAACAAAAGAGGAGACTTTACATTTGAGGGTCTTGAACTAAATACTTGTTTAACACAGTTTCATGGATAGCTATTCTGGGTAATTTGTAACTTGCGGGGCAGATGCAGCTGTGTTTGCTGGGACAAGGCAGCGATGTGTGCTTAGAACCATCCCCAGTTCACCTTTCCAAGCCCGAAGCGCTGAATTTCCACCAGCCTTGTTGCTCGGAACGCTCCGAGAGACGAGATGCCGCGGACCTTGAGGTTTGTGGCCCACCATGATGTCGGGGGGGACTTGAAGTCACGTTGTTACATAAAAACACCAAGTCCCTCCCCGGCAGGACCAAACATCAACACTCCTCAAGGGGAATTTCCACTGCAGTGAGGCACATTGCTCGAATGGTCTCTTTTTACACAATCGCCGGCGTAATTAAGACAGATCATCTTATCTTAACGGCCAGTTGGAGTGCAAAGCCGCGTGCAAGTTTGTGCAATTTTTTCCTGAATTGGATGCTACATATATCATGGTTTTCAGGACTTTCAATCTGTCTCTGGCGTGAGTTTCCTTCAACGTCAGAGATGACGCAAGATTATTCAACATCTTGTGGTCTGGCCTCATGTACAGCGATGGCACAGACAGCGAGTTGCACAGTCAGTGACATTTTTTTTTTTGTTCCACGCATTCAGAGTTGTGTTAACTATGGAGGGAGAAACAAAACTCAGTAAAGAGTCCATCACATCTCTCCCTTTTGCCAGAATTTCTACAAGGGCTTGGTATCAACACACTCAACTGTCAAAATGATGATGTATTGATTTCACACATCATCATTTCAACAAGTGGATATGTTTCTTCCTGCCTCAGCAAAAGTGCGAATCAGCTTCTGGACCTTGATAAAAATTTCTTGAGCAAACATACACAAACTAATGAGGTGAGTACAACCCTCCCGACCACAACTTACCAATGCCAACATGTGAGAGCTGCCAAAGTCTGTTGGCCACCATAAAGACAAACAAAAAGCAAATGTAAAATGTATTAATGCCCTTGATTCATGCATCGTGCTTCGCCGTAGACATACACTCGGTGCCTCTTTAATGAGTCTGGAAAAATGTACAGGTAAGTTGAGTTTTTTTTTTCCAACAACGTGAGCTGGCAAGCTCCTGCGGATGGTGAACTAAAACTCGGCGGGTTGTGATAAAGCCACTCGCGGTCAAGGGATGCGGTCCAAACAGGTTGCATGCTTTCTTGAAATATATCGACACTCAAGCAGGCAACAGCGGGCAGTTGTTTTGTGAACTTTTCCAAGTTGCCATCGTTGCTTGGCTTTGGTGTATAAAATAAAAGTAAAAATTGAGCCTAGATTATGACATTTATTTATTTTGAAAGTTCTCCTTCACATTTAAAATACTTCACATTTTAATCTGCTCTGATCCAGGAAATGTTCCCAGCGTACTGAAAAAAAAAAGAAGACATGATTCACTGAAATCCCGATTTCAATTGAGATTTACATTTGGAAATAGTTTTCCTTCTCGGGTCAATCCGGTTCTGATGTTAAAACTTAGCCTGAGACGACCACACAGGCGTCTGTGACAGTTTTCTTGTTAAAAAAAATCGATGGGAATAAAATATTGTACTCAAACTTTATTCTGTTTGGTGTTTCCATATGGAATTTGGATTTCAGACTGAACATGTTTGAAGACGCGTGACTTAATGTACTGCAGCGTGAAAAATGACGGGTGGAAACAAAGCTATATGTTATATTTATGGCGCACAGTCACACTTTATTGTTTACTGGCTAAATTCCTGCGTTACATAATCACCCCAGAAACCTCATCAATCCCAAAGTGTGGCAGGAGGCCACTCCGATTGAGGACACCGAAATCCACAAAGTATTGGGGCCCTCTCGGCTGAATAAAAGATGTATGCCTGTGGCTCAACCGTAAGAAAAACTATGAGGAGACTGACTGATCTTGAAAAATAGAGTCACAGATGATGAAAAATGATGAATGAACAAAAAACAACACTTCGGATCTAAGTGTGATGTTGATCCTGCGTGGGTGTCTTTTTTATTTTTATTTTTTTCAAAAAAATAGAAATATTTAGCAAAATACTGATTGTGTTTATTCATAATTTAAGGATGTAGCATATTATAGCGGAGGTGGCTAGCCAGCAACCTGAGATGATGAAGCCCCCAAAATATTTTTTGTCAAAATCTGATTTTGTCCATCGGTTTAAAAGGGTGACAATATGGAACTGTAAACGGAGCTGAATCCTTCAATCCTAAAAAAAAGGCTGTTCCTGGAATGTGTGATGTGTGTAGTCGCTCATGGTGGCATTAATATTCAAAGTAATTTGTTTGATCAAAAATTTTAGGTGTTGTTTTCTGGTTTTCTGGTCGTGTAATAGGATATAATAACCCATCTTTTTGGGGTGTTAGCATGTTGATTATTATTATGCACTGTTTTATTTGACATTTTTTTTCTTTCTTCACTCTGTCATATAAGTTTTACCTTAAAATGTATTGTTTGTAAATACAGTAGCAGTTATGTCGGCACACAATAACGCTCAAATTCTTCTGGATAATTACAAGAGATTTTTTAACCTTAACCTAACTAAGTCAGTGAAAAGTAACAGTGAAATGAATCTGAAGATGATTTCAATCTTCGACACGTTAGTTTATTTGCCTGTAGATGCCACAGGATGGCAGCAAAGGACTATTTTGTCCACGTGAAGCTCCTCAATACACATCAACATAGTTTCTTGGCACCAAAATGCCTTCAAGATGGTTACAAAGCACGACTTTCCTAATACTTTCCTAACTACCTTGGACATAGTTCCTTGGCATGTTATTTAAGCTGAAGGTTTTAAAAGAAATTGACGTGACATATTTTTGGAGGGGCAGGAAACAAAAGATGATCATAAATTTGGTATTTACAATTAAGTTCATGGGTTCTACTTCCGAATGTATAGTAAAAACTGCATGATGTACAGTACCTCTCTTTTTTCCGCTCCCTACACGCAAATTTCTTTTGCAATCTTCCTTTAACAGAATTCAAATTCATCACATGCTCCACCTGACCTCTTTCCAGTCCTCAGTGAGGCATTAGTTTCACCCAAAAATATAAACCACCTGGCTTAAGCAGCTTTATTAGTCCCCGTGAAGTTAATGTGCGTCAGCAGGCCTATCAGGATTCACACTCGTGTCAGCAGTCTCATCTGCTCTTACTGCGTACGTTCGTTCCAAAAAGACAATGCCACAAAAAGCGAGTATGTTGGTTAACTCAGACGTCAAATCCGACCACCATTCCCAAAATATAATTTACGGTCATTATTCTTGGAGGAACCAGAACAAAAATGTTGTTCTGTCTTCTGCCCACAGACTGTTTGTCTGAACCTGATTTTAAATATAACTATACTTGCAAATGCAGTCATCCACCCACTATCATAATTAGTGACTCTGAATTGTAGAATGAAAAAAAAAGGAACCTCCACTGGTTTGTGTGTTATACCATGATAACATAATGGTTGGCTGCCTTAACACGAAACAGTGCACGTCAAATAAAGTCCAGATTCAGCGAGAGAAACCTTCTTGAAAGATGAATGGCCGCTGATTCAAAATGCAAAGACGAAAAAAGTCAATATCGGCTACATTCATCACTGATATCAAAGCCTGACTTATGGATCCACATCCGGGTTAGCCTTAGAAAGAGACGCTGAAATTTCAAGTCGTCAACAACCTCTTGAGAGAAACTCCCAACAATCCTCGAAAACCTGTCTCCAGCTGGACGCGTTTCAGTTTTTTCTGTCTGGGAACCAAACATTTCCCAGAGCCCTTAAGGAACCGCCGGGCAAAAAGGCAAGGGATTTTCAAAGACTGTAACCTCAACATGAACACTGGCTGGTTTCAAGGGAGCAGGGCCCAGACTGACATTTGTCTTGGCATGAGTTGTGAGTGCCAACGTGAATGCAGATAGCTCTGTGACATCAGTAACATGGGAAAAGTGACCTCAGGGTATTATCTGAGATGCTAATTCTATTTGGCTCCATTCGACCCTGTATTAATGACATAGAACTGGCAGGGAAGCTAATTTGTCATGCTCCAGCTGGGAATATTTAGTTAAAGGATACTCCTGAACAAGTACATCAGTAAATGACTGGTTTCCAGTTGAAAATGCTGCGCTGACGTCTGCAAACTTCCACCTACGCATTTACAGTGTACAATACGCAGTATCGTGTACAAGGCAGAATTAAAACCAAAACAAAAAAAACCTACACCAAGACGAAAACCCACTTTATAGACAATCTCTCCCATGTTAACATCACAGTTCTTACTTTCTTTAACCGAAAATAAATTGGCAAAAACCGCACTTAACCATGAACTTTAAGGCTGTGTTTTTATGATGGTCTGGATCAAAGCATAAAATAATACTGTGCTTCATAATAATAATGGTGTATTCAATCCCACATTTGGTTCCGCTTCACTTAGCATTCTTTAGCATCAGACTAAAAGTCGACGTGTAAGGTTGAGCATAAAGTCAGGAGTCGAAAGGACACAATCAGCCTACTGAGTTCCAGCCAAGCCTTCTATCAATTTTCTAAACTGCTTCTCTTTAGTCTGGTCACAAGTGAGGTGGTGCAACTCTCAGCTGACTCAAATGCTAGAGGTGAAGTGGTACACCCTGGACTGGTCATCAACCGATCTCAGGGCTCACATAGGCAAACAAACAGTCAAACTCACATTCACACCTCTGAGGAATTTCGAGTCTTCCATTAATCAACCATGCAAGCACAGACAGAAAATACAAATTCCATACAGGACGATTTAAACGCAGAACCGCGTGATAGTCCTATGCAGACTCAGCAGCTGAGAACAAGAGTGGGCTAACAGCATTTTTGCTGAAAAGGTGTTCAGTTGTACACTGGTCGAAATCAAGGCTTAGAGTTTCAATTTTGACATACACGGGGGGGGGGGATGACCATTTTTGCACTCAGCATCTCTCTTGATGCATCATTGCAACGACTGGACTAATTCCTCTTTCCAAAATGGCCACGCTCATAAAACCAGACTTTGCCTCACGAAAAAAAAACGTCCCAGGGGGTCGAGTTGAAAGATTGTTAAAAGGCTTACAAAGTAAGAAGCGATTAGCTTGGGTGCCAGTGAATCAGCATGTTAGTGTAAGTTAATGGTATCTTATGTTTTTAAACATTGCTGAGGAATCGTTAGGATGCCCGTGCAAATGTTAACAGCTGCACGGTAGTCGTTTGATTTTCCTATGCACTCTGCTGTCATTTTCAATCTGGAAATTGTATTTGTTCCATGCATTGTACACACTTGACCTGAACTGAACCAAACCACATGAACAAGTGGATAGAGACCCACTCCTTTTCCGTGACGCGCCTGCGTGCTGACGTTAGCTTGACCAAACTCACCTCACTACCTCAATCGCGTCAGTTGTTTTAACCCGAATCAACCCGTCACATGCGAACATACCGCTAGACCATTTCTGAGGCTAGTCAGTAGCCCTATGAAGCCACTTTCAACCATTCCAGCTAAGAAAATAGGCCAAAAAAAGGCACTGTTGTTCCAAATACATAAAATGAGACACCCAATGTCAAAGTCATCGCCTATACAGTGGATCTTAATCTTAATTATAAGTGAGTGTGCGCCGTTGTGCAACAAAATTATTTATAATTCATTTAAGTTATACAGGTTATATGCTACGTTAATGGTGGAAAATATTTTGAAATGTATTTTCTATTACAAAAATGTGGAATTTGAACAAGGGTGTGTATACTTTCACTGTAATGTGAAGTTTTCATCTTTCATTATCATTTCTTTGGGCCTGTTCTCCTAAATATGAAGCAACTGAAAAAAAATCAATAAAATATCAAACAAGAGAGAGAGAAGAAACCGAAAGTTTTTGCCATTCGAAATGCCTTATGTGTTTGTATTTATAAATTGCATTTTTAATGAAATCCAACAACATGAACCACAATATGTCCATCACAATAATCTCATTTCGCGGGATGAATAAGACTTTGAAATACTGTCTGTTACATAACCGTGCTTCATCCTGAAGAGGTCTTCTTCAAGTGAGATGAATGCATCCCATCTGTGCTCTGTTCTCTATCGAGTGTCCCGTAATTGATGTCAACAGTATTAAGTCGGCGGTTGACAGTTACAGGTACAGTATAATTTTCTCAGAAGAAGGGGGAAGGTCAAATAGATGTGAGCTATGTTTTCCACCTCGTTTAAGCCTGAGAGATACAGTGGTTGCTGTAGATGAGTTTCACAACCTTGTCCAAGAGCTGACACACGTTGCACCGGCATACCCTGTGCGGCAACGGGCTTATGTAACATGGACAAAACTGCAAATACAAGTGTTAAAAATCCAAGAGCAAAATACCTACCATACATGATTGTAAATATCAATTAGTGTCCATCGTACTGTTCAACTCATCTGAATGCCATATAAAACACTTCTCCAAACACGCAGTGGCTGAGTAACACAGTTAAAGATTGTGCATTTAATGTCTTTATTGCCTGTCTTGGTGGACTTTTGTGCTGTTTCACGAGTATTAACACATTTTACATGAGTCAGTCAACAGTAATCTTACTTGAGTACAACTCAGGGCGAATTTATTGTACCTACTTAGAAGTCTATAATTGAGACCTGTGATAAGTGAGGGGCGTGTGGGGTCCTAACTTGAATGGCACCCTTTGCGAGACCACACCCCCATTGACGACCACCACAACAGACACACACATGCATGCAAGCACGAGAACACATGCACACGCGCACACATGCACACACACACAAATACACAGTCCCAAAATCGGGGGTGCAAAGTGGTCTCCGAGTGCCCATCCACAGCGGCAAACTTTACATCATCCGCAAGTGGAGATCTTGCAATTGCTTTCAAATGTACTTTGCATGCTCCGATCTCCTGCATCTGCAAGCCGGGTAGACCGCGCAGCTCTCTCTGTGCTGAATTAAACGGGAATGAGGAGAGCCGCTGAGATTGGCTGCGCTCCCCCACGTAACGGTGCACACTGGCACAAACGCCCTCTTCTCGCTGCACTAGTCTAGCAAAATACCAAATGGGAGAAAACTCCACCCGTTGCACAGTTTGACTGCACTTGAGCTAGGCACAAAAATAGGGCCTGGTGTGTTTTTAATTTCTGTTTGATAACTTAAAAAAAAAACCATAACCACAAAAGTATTTCCATTGTGCTGTTATGATTAATCAAGAGTGCCCAAACAAACTAAAACCCCAGAGAAGCACAGGGCCAGCTTCCTCCATTTCACTATTTCCACAACAACTTGTGTTGAACCCAAGCATCTTATTCCTTGTTCTGTGGTTCACTGCATGGGTAGTACAGCAAGTTCCCTCGGGATTGAACAATTCAAACTAACAGCAGTGGCCTTGAAGCATGTTTATATTGGCCTTTCTTTCCACTTGTTTTATTGCTCACTGGAGACCAAAGTGGCGGCAAACAGCCCATTCATTGGCTTAGTAGACTATCAAAAGGGGGAAAATAATCACCAAAGGATGTTCAAAAGAAGCATCCGACCATGATGAACCAGCGATAAATGTGTCGGCTCTTCAAAACTGGCTTGTGTGTATCTTCTTTGTTGTCCTCACAAAAACAAACTTCCTCTATAATTACAGTACTTTAATCACAGTAGGATTATGTAACTTCCATATCAGTCGATATATAAGTATATATATCAGCCATATACTGTATAGCAGTGGATCCTTCGGGTAAAGTTGTGCGTAATGGCTTTCACAAGACCTCGTCATTTAGAATAATGTTGTCAATATGAACAAACTCATGTGGCCAACTATCTCTTCAGTGACGTCGAGGTCACTATTGACTGACCAACACAATATCAATATAGCGTCAACACAGTTTGTGTAATGTTTCAATATACTCCTTGAGGTATCATCTACTCATCACTAATGGGAAGAGGGCCTTGAAAAATGAACTGCATATTAAATTACAATCAGTCGCTCACTCCCCTGACTTGTGAGTAAGCAGCGTGGAATCCGTTCCCACTCAGTGACAGGGTGAATGTAAGTGTGTAAGGTTGTTCATCTCTATCTGTGCCAAATGACAGACTCTTTCAGCCCCTCCTCCACCCCAGCAATTAATTTAAGTTTCAAAACATGTTTTTTTTAAAGTTCACGAGTCAGTAGCCATTTTGTTCCAATCCAATTTCTGTTTCCATGTTTGTACTGCAGCTGTACCCCATGTCTGTTTGTGAGGGCAGGGTAGGGTAGGTTGAGTCTTTCAGTTACTTCCGCAGTGAGGACGCGTTCGAAAATAATCTCAGAGCATGCACTGGTCCACTGTGACCATTCAGAAACTTAGCGCTTTCTTGAATTTGTCTTTTTGGTTGTTCAAAGTCCACCAAAAACTGTGCCAAGTTTTGTTGTAGGTGCTCCACCTGGGGACACGGTGCAACAGTGATGACTGCGTTCGGAAATTCTGCATGCTCCACCTCTCCGATTCCCTCATTATGCATACATGCATTAGTCTCAGATTAGTCTCAATTCATCTTAGTGCTGGAACGTTTTGCAATTAAAAAAATAAATAAAATACCCACGTTCTCCCCCCAAAAATCTCCCCGTCTCCAAGAAGGGTAAAGAAGAAGAGGCAGATTGGAATAATGAGCCCGGTCCAACTCCTGAAGGAGCACCATCTGTGTCTCATTAGTGCAGCTGCTTCAAAATAGTGTGCAAGAAGCATTGCAGAACAGCGGAAAACAGCGAGGCAATGCGAGCATACATTTTGGGCATTTCTGCCACATGGAGCAGTGCACAATGAAGAGGTTACAAAGACATAAATTACTGCAATTGGACAGTAGAGTCAAAATCTCTGCAAATTCACACCTATATTGAATACAATCCTCTGCCGTGCATCACGAGTGTGTATTATACACTTTTTTTTTTTTTCAAAAACAAGGCAATCTCTCCAGTAAGCGAAGTCATGAAAATCGATGTCTTTCTCAGCATATTCATTCCCATATCGGTCAAGCCCCCCTGCCCCCCATCAGAGAAAAATGGCAGTGCCATGCATGATGAGCAGGATGGAATAAACACGACCCAACCATTTCTTAATCATCGTTTAAATAACTGTTCATCCGTAAGTAGTGGATAAAAGGGAATATAGCCTGAGCCACAAAATGCTGACTGTTGAGTGACACGAATGGAACGCACTCTTATGTCTGAGTAATGTGCTATGAATCCTCAATGTTCCTTTCCCAGAATAGGAATTCATCAAAGTGGCGGTAGAAGAAAAAACTGCGCGACTGTCAGCACTGATGACTGAGCTCTTGTCGTTTTAGACCACAGTATGCAGCACAGAGATGAACCCACCGCATTGTGACAGTACTCCAGTGCGTGCTGGTTGACTGCACCGCAGATTCCTGATCATCTCCTCGCAAAAGCCATTGTTCTCGCATTTGGGGTCGCTTGCCTGTGAGCCAAAAGTGCCGGGGGACTGGAGCCAGGGATTCACTTTGCTGTCTCTCGTGCCAAGGACAAACAAAAGAAAGCCAAAGCTGTTGAAATAGTGATGTGGAATGCTTGACAGATTTGGAGGCATCGTTGCGGCGGCATGGTGGTGTTGTGAACATCAGAAGAACGCAAACACGTCCTTCATGACTGAATCAATTTGATGGTGAGACCTCCCCGGTTTAAACTAAATAAACAGTTTGTGGGAATACTACTGCAGTTTGTTCAACAATTCATTTTGACCAATGTTGAGCATGAAATATCTTCAAAAGCAACAGTCCGTGAGTGAATTGATTTGCGGTAAATGCGTCGGAATGTCATATTCACATTTTTCATATTAACATGCATTTCAAATGAATTAGGTAAGCATATGTCACATTAAAACAAGATCAATGAGTCTGACAGTCTAAGCCAGCGTCGAAGAATCAAGTATGGTATATAATTCGCTTCTTTCTATGTTAAGCCATATAAACGTGAATTCAAATATCCTTGATTTCAGGTCTATGTGCTAATACACTCATCCTCACGAGTAAGAAAATTCGGTGTACTAGCAGAATGACTATGGTCAGTAGGGCACACTACTAGTAATGACTTTTCTACTACTAGTGCCACTTTTAGCCAATAGACACAGCCAAGTACACCATAATTAGTACACAACTGTGCCGCACAAGCAATACTCCTCTTCCCAAATAGTGGGCATCAGCACAAGTTGCCTCCTGGACTCTACTAGGAGCACCAAAGTGCCCACTAGTAGCTTTGTTTACATATAGTTGTTTTACTAATATGCAAAACTTTACCTATTTGCGTGCAGAAATGTCAAACAGTATTGTAAAGCGGTACTTAAAATAAACATCACCAGTAAGAGAGACTCAAGACATTACAAAGAGTGGATGGTGCAGTCCTGTGAGCAATATTACCTTTGCCAAAAGAGAATATTAGACGTAGGTCTTTAATTGAGGCGTCAACGTTGGGACCAAGGTCATAATTGTGTAGTGGTTAGCACCCCGCTTTGTGGCCGCAGCAATCGTGATTCGAATCCTGGCCACGGCACGGGCAATGACCCTGGCGGCCCGGTGGTCCAGTGGTTAGCCCGCAGACCTCATAGTGCAGAGGTACCGGGTTCAGTGCCAACTCAAGCCTCCCTGTGTGGCGTTTGCATGTGTTACCCGGACCTGTGTGGGTTTTCTCCGGGTACTCCAGTTTCCTCCCACATTCTAAAAACATGCATGGCAGGCTGAGTGAACACTCTAAATTGTCCCGAGGTGTGTGAGTGTGAGCACGGATGGTTGTTCGTCTCTGTGCGCCTTGTGATTGGCTGGCAACCGGTTCAGGGTGTCCCCCGCCTACTGCCCAAAGACAGCCAGGACAGGCTCCAGCACCTCCCGCGACCCTTGTGACGATAAGCGGATTGGAAAATGGATGGAGGGATGATGTGGTGACCAGTGATTGTACTGCACTTCCATTGATGATGTTTTTCCTATCCCATCTGCCTTCCTATCATCTATGTATTACTGTATATCAAATAGCTATAGATCATCACAACATCTGGACTTTATGAGTGTGGAATCCATTACATATTTTTGTCTGCTGCCCAGAGGTTCTGTCTGGATTATACGAACAATATTTCTCTAACCCCTCTGACCTGGAAAGTCCAATAAGTATTTCCATTGTTCAGTTTGTTAACAATTTCACACAGCTGCCGGTTTGATGCAGCGCGCTTCTAAACCACATCAAATACATTTACAAATATATGGTGAAACGATTAGCTATGAAATTGACCAATATCGACCAGTGCCTTGACCTACAAGGAAACAAAATGAATGAGAATGTAGAGAAATGAACAGACTTGTTTTTTTTGTCAAAGTGTCGGTGGTGTGGTATGTGTGCCTTCAATTGAAGTGGCCAAGTCAGTGAGATCAGGAGCACGGCTGGTTCGTCTTCCTTTGAGATTTGTCCTACTGTAGCTGCTCCCGAGTGTTCTCCTTTAGTATTTTCACAGCCTAAATAAGTACTTTTTAACGTCGCAATATCATATTTATTCTGCAGAGCTTGAATCCTGGTAACTGGACTGTTCTTGTTTGTTGAAGTGTTTGTGTGTAGTGTGTGTTTGTTTATTTTCTGAAGTCATTAATCAAATAAGTCGTAAAATAATATGCTATTTGGCTAACAATGGTATACTGTATTGCTCAAAGTCAATCATCATGAAGTTAGTCAACTATTTTGTCAATCGGAAACACTGAGTGTTGCGGTTTAAAATTCAATTTTATTTTCAAATTGTGCAAAAAATATTTAAAAAACATTACAGTATACATGCCTATATAAAAATAAGTGAAACGACAGAATACAAACGCAGTCACATTCCTTTCATGACCTCACTGCAAAAAAAAAAAAAAGACCAAAATTATATCATTATTTACAATTCGGAGAACTTTACAAAACCCATCATACACTTCCCATTACAATTGCGGTATGTTAAAGATCGGACTGCCAAGCATAGCGATAGGATTGAGGTAGAATAAAGAAATATACACTGAGAAGATTTTCTTTGTGGCCACACGTGAATATGATATGAACAAGAACAGTAAATACTGCTCATAAGGACAGATTATCCTGGCTTGTGGTTGTAGTCGTACTTTTGTCCATTTTGGACACATTTCTCACGTAAAATGCAATGAAGTGTAGAATATAACAAAAGTGCATCAACAAAATGATTTGGATTTTGAACATGAAGCTTTCCGTACTTCCAATTATGGCTCCCGTGTCAACATATAAAACGCATCTGTCATTGAAATGTGACACATTCATCTGGCTTGGGTGGGGTCGGGGAGGCAAACATTTTCATTTGGAAATTAAGCCAGAAGAAGTAAATGCAGAAGTGATCCAATGCCATAAAACATAACCACAAGATTGCCAACATTCTCTGAGCCAAAACAGCAACGAGTCATGAGCAGGAGTGAGGAAGTGTTGCAAAAGGAGACAATATTTAAAAAAAAAAGTTAATACATGGCACTTCTTCCAAATATATATTATGTACACGCTGATTAAATAAAGTGTGATCAGTATACATTCCCGCATATGAAACAAATATTAATAACACCAATGTAAACATAATAACTTTCATCGAGCCAGCACCAGCTGTTCAATGTATTTTAATTTACAACATTCACACGTGAAGCCTTTCTAAGGGTTTTCTCTATGTGGGAAAACGTGATTTCCTTGATTTACTTGAAAGGGTGAAAGAGTTCAGACTGTGTGGAGGCGCTTGCCTTCCGCCGAAGGCACGTGTATGGTTGTGGTATCAAACCTGCAAGCACTTCCTGCTCCTCAAGAGCAGGTGAAGTGACTTTCAGATATACCGACAGATGCCTCACTCCCTTACGGCGAAGACGCGGAAGGAGCCTCCCTCTGTGTTGCTCTTGCTGCAAAGAAAGACCAATAACATGATTGGGAGGGGGCGTCTATTATTTTTATCCGACATTGACTGCAAGAAGAAAGGATAAGATTCATTGTGATTAGTATATATATAGAATAATAAATATGGCAACTTGGATGATATGTGTACCGTATTAGGACGGTTTCATGCAAAGCTTTTATATTTGCGCCTGAATTGAAAACAAGCACATGTGACGTGACTTATTACTGGCACGAACCTGCTAACGTGTTTACATTAGAACGCCTTTATAATTAGTTCACCAGTGAGACGATAGGCCGCTCACCTGCTATCATATCGCACATAATTATTCTTATTGTATAGGAAAGCGGTGATTAGGTGGTGGTCAGTATTTCCAGCCAGGAGCAATCAGATCCATGGTGATTACTCGCCCATATAATCCTACTGCACTGTAGCCGACGTAATGTTGGCCCAGAGTACGGACCTCCACTCCAGCCATTTATTGACCTGAGACCGCCGAGCCCGATTGCATGAGTGTTTTTTTTTTTTTTTGTATCGTTTTTGTTTTAATACTTTCATTGTAGTCCGACCGGTCTGATTTTTTTGGACCACTTAGCACTTTGTACACTCAATTGAAATGCCAGGCTATAAAGTAAGCAAAGATCCCATGTGTGGCCCATCCGCACAGCCAACCACACCATTACTCTTACAACAGGGCTGGCCACAAAGGCCTCCCTCGCCTACATTTGCACCCCGTCTGAGCCGGCCGCAGAGATGTGAGAAAAATGGCGTGCGTGCATGCAAGCAAGCCGCTGTGTGCTTTAAACACATAAATCCTGCTTTGGTGTAATGAATAAATGTACCTTCCTTTCACACAGATCTCAACTTTGAGCTGTATCCAGGGCGTTTTGGCCGGACAGTGCCACGGTGCAGAAGAAGATAAATATTATGTTTGCTTTGATATTAAAGCAACTTTGATTTGATTTTGAGACTCATCCAGTGTGCGGGATGATTCTGACCGCAGTCAGGCTTCCACGTGCAGCGTAAGGCCTTTAGACCAAACAGGGTTTCTCTTAGCCTGGTTCCAAACATGCACCACAATTTGTTCAGCAGATTTGTTTCTTGGGTTTAAGCAAAGAAATTCAGATCGATTTCAATAAAACAAATCAACAAGAAGCAGATTTGTGAATCAACTCGACTAGTACTGCCACTATAGAGTATTTTTTTGTATCAATGATTCTACTAATTATCCTATTGACTAATTGGATCAAACTATATTTTACAATTTTCGACATGGCAAAGTGTTTGCAAGGTTCAAGTATTGTTGTTGAGTAGGGGTACTCATGCTCCACACTGTAATATCTCTGAATTTGAGTGTGTGTGTGTGTGCGATTCCAAAGATGGTGCATGGTCTGATGAGTGATGTGGGAGGCAGCACATGGGAGTACAGAGTGGCTAACGGTTAGCCAGTCTGCATGTTAACTTGCTAAGTGTCAGTGGTGGCCGCAGAAGCCCGTGTGTGAATGTGCAGATTTTGTGTTTGTGAATGTTTTTATTTTGTTACCATTTGTTCAATAAAGCGATGGACCAAGTTATTCCCTTCGATTGGTGTATGGATCTGTAGTAAAATCATTCTTTTCAGAAAAACAAGAACATTGTGAAACTTCCAGGAAAATATTTAGGCCTCAACTTTTTTGTGATTGAATTGTTCGAGGTGTTTGAACAAAATTCAACTTGGTCAAATAATAACAATAAATATCTTTTCCTTGCCTTACATTATATAGCTCTTGTTGCCTAGCAACCGAGCATTTGTGACCAACACCATGTACAGTAACTTCATCTATTACTTCAGTGACCGTTTGTGGGCTCATTGGGCTTTCATTTCTCTTGCCACTCATTTAAAATGAAATGGGTCGGATTTCCAATCATATTTGTAAAATGGAATTAAATTCGCTTTTTTCAAACACGAAATGAGCCATTTGAAGAAGCATGTTGTAATGAATCAATCTTGCAGCGATGCTGTTGAGAAAAATTGTCCCAATCCTCAATACAACCTATACATTTTTTTAATGGAAATTAAACATTCACATTTACAGAAAAAAGGAAAGAATTTTAAATGTTTGAAAATACTGAAATGGAATCTGGGAAAGAACGCCCCCCCAAAAAACAAAGAGCAAATAATCTATTGCATTGACTGACTTGATGTCAAGGCCAAACAATCCTATTTCAGGTCACAACCATCCTGGATATTTACCATTATCTTGGTTTTATAAATTTTTTTGAAGATTAAATAGATCATTTCTGGCCCGGAAAGTTGTCCTGATTGTGGCGATGGCAAGTTAACAAACGAAAGGATTACCTTTCAGACTGGATGCCATTTTTCAGCACACCAACATAATTCTTTCTCTTGTCCAGAGGCAGGACGTCCACGAGCCCCCCGTCTGGTGAGATCACCCCTGCATGGATGGCCGCCTTACAAATACTGGAGTTCTGTTCGAGAGAAAGAGGATGGGCACGGTTTAGCCCCTTGTCCACAGGTTTCCATTTCTTTGAGGAGACCTCCCAGGGCACATTTGCTACACAGTGCTCGTGTCTGTGACTGTTGACATGTAACGGGACTGAGAGCCCAGGTGCCTCTGGGGAGCGGTCATGTGCAGCCAGCTGGACATCATCAGAGGCGATGTTCGTACAAAGTCTATTAAACTTCACGTAGACGTTACGTGCCAGTGCCAGTGCTAACTCAACACACTGACTCATGAAGGTGACGTGAATTCTTGCACATCACTGTTTAGTCTGCTTTACAGTGAAGCAATCCACTTTCAACATGGCTCAGAAGAGCTTGCAGTGGTCATGAGCAAAACCAGTCTTCCTGAGAACATTTCTGCTTTTTCTGGATGGAAAACGGTCAGAGAGAACTGGTACTGAACACAATCTCACAACAACTCAAAACACTTTAAGTTGGGCAACGCATAATTTCAATCAAGATGCCACTAAATCAATGTTTCCCAAGGTTTGGAGTTTTTTTTCCTCAGGGCCCAATAATCGAAATTGAAAGTTCAGCAAAAATGTGGCAAAATGGCAAATGTGAAGAGTACTCTGCATCACCTGTTTCCCCACCTCACGGCTTCCCAGGTTTTAAGAATGAAAACAAAAGCTAAGCAGCCTACTGGAACAGATTGTTCTTGAAATTCCATTGTTGGACATAATGATCAAGAACACAACAGATGTGAATTAAAAAGTTTCAGAAGGGCTAATCTTAACAACGTTGCTCACATTAAAATCCGCTGTTATTTATTTAATCATTTTTTTCTATGCTCGCCTTTATTTTCAGGTTGCATCTTGTTGTAATGAATTTCTTACATTGCTTGATTCTCAAGTTCAACAATCACATACTGGAAAGCTTTTACAATGAATGTAAAGAGCCTCGAGAGGTTCCTCAAGGTTTATTTCTAAGTCCTCCAATTGTTCCACTCCAAGGTAACCATTTTACTGGTTTTACCAGGTAACCATTTTACTGGTTTTGCCTAGTTTAAAAAAAAAAACAGTGCTTGTCTTGTATTTAGGTCAAGCAAGGTTGTTATGGTGTGGTAGCCGTCCTTCACACATGAATAAATCTATGTGTTTCGCAAAACCTCATCACTTACGTCCATGTAGATGTTGCTGCCAATAACCGGTGACCAATAAGAGGGTTGACTCTTGCAGTCAGAAGGACAGAAGACTCTAAAGAGGCAATTGGACATGACTGTCAAAATGGAGCAACATCGAGAGCTGTATCAAAGTGCTAGCTTAACTCATTTGCTTGGAATAATGTGCATTGATAATGAGCGTACAAGGATCATTCCAGAACTGGAGGGCATTTTTGGTCCCCAGTACGAAAGTTTCACATTTTGTATGCATTTGAGTTGTCCTGAAACACAAATTTAACTACAGCTGCGGTGAAAGTGATTCCTAAATATTATTCAAAATGCCAAATAGTTTTTGAACACCCCTTAAAATTGATTTTCATCTGTCTTTTCCCTCCCTCAATGATGAACTTGAATAAAAATGTAACAGAAAAAAAATGTTTTCGGGGTCTGGTTTCGTGAAGTATTCCTTGCAATCGTATTTTGTCTTATCACAGACATATTTCAAATTATAGTGTTATGTCAGTAGTTGTATATAAATTCAACATCCCTGTGAACTAAGATCATTTTAATCATCCAGAGGAAGAAAAAAGTGAGGTGCGTGACTCAGCCGAAATTTCTACGATCTTTTTAGCCATTTGGAGGAAGTGAAAAAGAGTGAGCTACGTGAGTGAGTAGAAATGTCATTAATAATTGCATAAGGCTCAGACCTTTTTTTGTTACGGTAATGTCCACTAATTCTAGAATGACACACAAATAGACGAGACCTCGTTCGGCTTTAGTGAATGCATGAGACGAGTCACCTCGGACAATGTGAGAGGGGCTTTTTGAATGGGCAGATTTCGGCCACTGTCGTGTAGCAGTCAATATTGGTTTCTGTGAGAGAGGAATGACAAAATACAACATACACATGTTAAGCATCTTGCCTTACTTGGTGGTTAAACAGGCCATCTTATGTCAGTGCAGCACATCTTCTCTCACCTTGTACTTTGGCCATCATAAAGGCATTTCCTGGCTTATATTTACTGCAAAACATGTTCAAATGTGTGTTTAGACAAAGAAAAAAAAATCACAGTTTATCACGGTATACATTTTTGAGGTTTACCTGAAAGACTCGATGGAATTTTTGGTGGCTTTGACAAAGAAGGGAACCTTTGTTTCCATCCTTGTAATGTCTACAAGTCCTCCGTTGTTGTCGATCGCACCGGAGTGAATGGCGGCACGGCAAATACTCGATTGCTACTCGAACAATGAAAAAGACACTTTCTTTCAGTCACAATTCATTCATTAAAATCAAATTGATCCATTTTTGTCGTGTTGTTTAGCAACCATGCTCACCACATCATAGTAGAGTGTTCCCCAAACTTTTCCTTTTCTATTCATGCAGTTAGCAGGACACTTGTATCTGCAAAGTGAGAAAAAGATCCAGTCAAATTATTTTGTACAATGATATACGAGAGAGAGAGAGAGAGAGAGAGAGAGAGAGAGAGAGAGAGAGAGAGAGAGAGAGAGAGAGAGAGAGAGAGAGAGAGAGAGAGAGAGAGATTTTAATGGACACTCTAAAGGGGTGGCCCGGTGTTTGACTGTTTAGCACGTCGGCCTCAACGTGCAGAGGTGCAAGGGTTCGATTTTAAATTGACAGTGCAGAAAATGCACAAAGTGAGAAGGATTCAATTACTGGTTTGCTGAGTCATGTGTCACAACATTATTGTTATAAGTTAAGTAGAAGCAGATGTTTGCACATTTATTCATTTGATTCAAGACAAAAATAGTAAGTCCGCTTTCATGGAGGATTGCAGACATTGGAGAACATTGACTGTTGAGAGGCTGAAATTCAAAACAAGGTGTCTAAACGAGTAATAAAAATAAGTATTCATTTGATTACCGATTAGCCGTCGATGAATCAATTAGTTGGTGCAGCTTCAGAACTATCGTTGTATACTTGAATATTTGCTGCCATTATATGATTTATGACATTCATAATACAGTATAAGCGATATTGTGTTTATTTTACTATTATCATTATAACGGAACGCTGAGAGAAACCATAAGTACGATGGAGCAGTGACAAAAATGAACTGAACACTCTCACAGTCCAGGCTGTACGAATGTATCTAGGTGGCCACCCGGTGTACATTTCTTGACAGGTACTTCATTAAAACAAATCTAAATAATATAATTATACCTGTTGCAGGTCACTCCTCTGCACTTGTCTCTCAGTCTGGTTTCACACTTGATGCTCTGAGCTGACCAAAAAAAAAAAAAAAACACACATCGTGAAAAATGAGGTAAAATAATAGAATATAATATCATGTAGTATACTAATACTTACCCAGATTGGCGTTACTAGGATTCCTTGAGGATGGACTGCTTGGTCTGGACACGGGTTTCTTTGGAGCGGAGGGTTTGGGTGCGGGTTTTGCGGTTGTGCGAGGCACGACGGGCACCTGAGGCTTCTCCACCTCGTTCATATCCTCAGTCTCTGTGCGCTGGGAGTCTAACATTGTAAAAAAAGATGAATACTTTTAATAATAATAATTCATACAGTGCATGTTATTGGCGTAAAAAGCTTGACAACCGCTGTATTAATGGATCATAGATATATATATATATGTATATATATTGAACTGAAATGTAACAACACTGTCTATCTCACGGTCATTGTCTCACCTTTGTAACACAAATTATTCCTGCATCCTCCTCCGTAGCTGGGAGGACACTGGGAACAAGGGCGGCCATTTTTGTAGGGAGCCTCCCCGATCCAGTTGCCCCTGCAGGAACACATGGCGCATATGTCGACTGAGGTTTGGAACATGTCAGCATCACTTTGCTGGCAGCTTCTGTAATGACTTTAACACTATTTGCCTGCGGTCAACACTCCAAAGAGGCTAATAAAAGCCCTCCTCGTTGTGTCTGAATGGAATGGAAACAAGCTCTTATTTTTCTTTCCCAATGCTTCGTTATCCTTTTTTCTATTTTCTGACTTCTGGAGGAATTGGAGTGGCCCTAAAATGTCATTCAGCGTTCAAATGAGCGGTCAAGCCAACAGCTGGGAGTACCGTGCCTTAGGAACTTGCAATTCGCTGCCAGGACGTTTAGGAGGAAAAATGTAAGCAAAGAGCAAAGGTGTCATTTCTGGAATGGTTGCTCTTACTTTGGGGAGTAGTTGCACACGAGGTAGACGGCGTTCTCCCATGTTTCCCCCCACACGTTCATCCTCGGACACACATGCACGGCGCAGCCAACTCTGCTCGTGGTGGCCCAAACCACCTGCGAAGAAGGGAACGAAAGAAAGGCCAATGTAAGCTGGAGGTTCTGGCTGAATGAATGAAAAGAAAAATCTCGTAAGTTAACCTATAAAACCGGCGGCCCATTTTTCCTCAAGTCGTCTCTCTCGCTGAGCTTTTGGGTCAATGGATCATTCCAGAGGAAGCGAGCAGACATGCGGTCACGATTAACGAGGCCAGTGGGACGCAGCAGAGTGGGCAGTCTGTTTTTCTGCCCTCGTCAGCTGCTCATCTCGTGCGAAAACACTTTGCCCTCTGGGATGTTGCCTCGATCCCTCTCATCAACCAAATGGAAAAGCCGTCATGCTCTAAAATCTTACTCGGAAGCGTCCAGGGTAAAATAAAGCACCTTCTTCAACGGAAAACTGCTGCAGCAGTGCTCAAGATGAATGATGTGCCATTTGAAGGGGGAATACGACACTCCAGGTTCCAAAACTCCTCCCAACTTTTCCTCTTTTTTCCTTTCAACGTGTGTGCGTGCTCTCCCTGCTTCGGAATGTTCATCTTTTTTCCTGGTTGAGACATTTCGAGGCCACTGGAAGCAGTGAGTCAGCAAGCAGAATTCGTTTCTGATGTGCTGCGACGTGAAGCTGAAGAGTCTCCATCTTTGGAGTGTATTGACCAGTGGTGCAAATAATTAGTTTTAGTACCGTACTCTAAATCTGACACACCACAGAGAAGAGTTTGGTTAACAATCCCGCCAAATGTGAATGTGTGAAAAAAATTGTATATCAAACGGGGCTTTAAAGTGGTGAAATACATACAGTACTCTATCAAGCCTTTCCAATGTCTAAACACATGCTACAGCTGTAAAAATATATCCGCTTAAAGTCTCCCGCGGTTGGAATAAATCCCACCAATTCGTCGTGAGGCCGACAACGAGGCGCTTGAAAGCAAACACGCTAATTAATAGCCCTGTTTCACATGCAGGTTATGAAGCGGGACATTTTTTTTTTCGCCTCACTCTTCCACTTTCTCTCCTTGGCATGCACGCACTCGTGGCCAACAACAAGGCGCTCTAACATAGGTGCATCAGCGGACCATCGGACGGAAAGATGCATTTTCAGGGTGTAGCATAGCTAGCTAGCTAAGTGCATATTGCACCCCTCAAGCTGCAGCATCTTTAGAGGAATCCAGGTCAAGCACGGAGGGATGAGAGTGAATGACTACCAGATGGCCCTGGTCAGGTTTCAGGCTGAGGGGCAGAGGGAGGAGTCCGAATGTTTCGGTAAACACATCTCAGCAGCTTCAAGATAAACCTTGAAGGGAAGATTTTCCTCAAATGCAGCTATACTCATAAAATAATAGGTCACAGTATCTTCAAAAGAATTTGATGACCTGACAAAGATAATAGCAGGCTACTCAGTTTAGATTGACACCATCTTGGATGTAGTCATTGAACATGGTAGCAAATGAATGGCATTTTCATTCATTTCAGCGGGGAAAGATGATTTGAGATGAGGACACCCTGCAGTATGATGCAGCAGTGCAGTTCAACGCCGGTGGAATATACAAAGACAAGAAATGTGACAATATCATCTCTTACAACGCAGACAACTGTCAAAACACATCATTATGATGTTTATGAGTGACCATTTTCATTCTTCTTCGACAGTGCGTGTGGCATGTGAGCATCTATCTTTTTTAAAAATGATTTGTCTGCCCTTCACACATTTTTTTTTTTTTTTTACTACCGTGTCTATTTGTTTACCCCTGTTATGCCTCTATAGAGACCTCTGGTGCGTTTGGGCTTCCCTCACCTGGGTGTAGTGGGTGCACATGGGCCCGGAGCAGCGCTCTGGACACCACGGGTTACACTCATGAGGGTAGGGATAGGTGTAGTCTTTCACTTCGTCGTACCAGGACTGAACGTGGAAGGCGGGTGAGCGGTATCTGCACACACAAAACAGTTGCTTGGCTCAAAAGGTTTCTGGTACCACGTGAACCTCTTAGCACCTCTTCCTCTCCATAACATGGCAAATTAAAAGAACTCCAAAGAATCAAAGCAAACGAAACATTGTCCCACCGTTTGACAAATCAGTATTGTAAACATGCCTTTTTAGGGTATTGAAGAGCACACAGCATGATGTGGTGGGGTTGGGGGGAGAGCGAGCATAGGGAGCGGAAAAAGGGAATCCTCAGTGGGTGTGCTGGCAGGGGAAGAAAAGAAGTGAAAGAGGGGAGAGTATGACGGCTCAGTGAGAATCAGAGCAGATTCCTGGAAGGGCACCTGCTGTGATAGCAACACACAGAGGCCTACTGTGATCAAACACACACATTCATACAACAGTCAACCCCTACTTACTGGACATGACATTGACAAAACTACCCATGATGGATGATGGTGTTTCCCAATACGTTTGCCCACATAATGTGTGGTACACTTGAATCGACCCAACACAGTTAAAAAAAAAAAAAAAAAAAAAAAAAAAAGCAGTAAAATGCAGCAGTAGTAGAAATACGTACCAGCGGTTTAATGGTTTCCCAGTGACACATGGACAGTAGACCCCTGACAACATGTACATGGTTCACACTAAAGATGGCAATAAATTCATTTTAAACAGGGATTAGCACAGTTTGGCTGAATTTTGGCCCGATTTATGGTGCCCTTTGGGAGGGTAAAAAAAAAACCCACATGAATGACAGAGTGTGGTGGCAGCCAGCAGTGGAGTCGGGAAAAATGATTTCTTGCAATTGGCACGATCGTCACCAGCTCTCAGCCAGAATGGCCTGTCGACAACACTTAAGTGATTGCCAGTGAATGTCAACGTGAAATAAGTTACCGGCATACGCCGTTAGCGACACGGTGTGTAAATTAGCCGCGCGCACGCACGCACACACGGTGCGCTGGATCGTGTGTGAGAAGGAAGGAGTCACTTATAGTCCAAGTGCTACATCTTGAAGGCAAACTATTGACGCTGAAGTAATGTGTGGATTATAGGCACCCAAGGCTCCAAATGACTTTATTTTTCTTTGGTGAGCAGTAGTGCTCATCTATGACTTCATTTGAGGGCAACTTTCTATTTTTAAACAGCATCCTGAAGCAAGGGTTTTGTTGTAAAACAAAAAATGCCAATATAATAATTGAACAATGGGTTTTCTTTTTTCATGTAATCAACAGGTTTGATTTCTTAAATTGACGTGAATAGAAGCAAACTCTTTTATTGTCAAGAAACTATTTCAGGGGTTATTTTAATTTCAAATATAAATATACATTTCCGTATAAACTTAATATTTCTGAATGGGTTGTAGTCTTTTGGCAAAGCAATATTGATTTTTTTTTTCCAACAGCTGTAATGCAATTTTGAGATTTGTTGTGCAGATGTCAAAAGTCAAAATCAAAATTCAGGATTCTATTGTGAAAACGGACAAAAAAGAAAACCTATATGTGCAATGTTCAAAACTATATGAACACTTTTCAGCTTATAGATTAATATTTATACACTGTTCTTTTGCCTAAGCATTAGCTTTCCTCAATGGTACCATTAATAATCAAACATGACATGTGATTTGACCATGAAAACAGGATAATTGTAGCCTTCTTTCCCGCTGCAGTTTCAACGTGTGAATTGTCAGTCGGAAAGATGACATTACGTGAAGCAAATCATTTCGATGGAAGATAAAACACTCTAGCAAGTAAGTTGATTCAAAAATAGATGTGTTGGGAATTCATGACACCGACGTGCTCCTTTTAAGGTGAAATGGACAGCATGTTAGCCATGATGTTTTTTTTCCTAACGGACTTAAAGACAACCAAACCTTTGGCACAACCCAAAACACAACGTTTTTCTCATTTAAATTCAGGTCAGTAGTAGTCAATCACATGATGACACCTGCTGTTTGTTATTTACAAACATGTTGAAATGATGGCTGCTTCACTGGTTTGTGTCCCGGGCTTGGATTTTATGTTGTATTCATTCATACTTGTAAATACAAATAACACTGCTGTCTGAAAATGTCTGGTCTGTTCATTGAGGAACAGCTCCAACATGGAAAACAAATCTCATTGGAATCAAAGTGGTCAAAAGTAGAAATGTTAAAGGGTCTCACCTGCCCCAGTGAACAGCCAGGTTCTGCCCGATGGACATGAGCAGGTCCTGCGGTCCATGATCCCACTGGCACACCTCGGCCCAGTGCGTGGCAGACCTCTCCAGCTCGTCATCCCACACCTGTCGACATTCACCAGATCAACTCAGAAGGTTAATTTGGACAACCCAAATAAACCTCCAAAATATATAATAATAATAATAATAATCTGCTCCTCTGAACTTTCATGGAGTTGCCCTATTAGTATTCCATAATTGTCCAAATATACAGATGTCTCACACAGTCATGCAAATAAGTGCTATTGGTGAGACATTCTGTTTACCAATCCACCCTAATTATTCTACTGGTGTGCTAAATTAATTATTTTATAAGTGAGGGCAAAGAGCGGACTTGTATATTCACCGAAAGCTCCTACATTTTAAGGCTATCAAATAAATGCTCCATAGCAGAGAGGACACCTAACTTACTCCTCAGTACATTTCCAGTCCTTTGGTGGTCAAACACATGCACACATGCACACACACACTCACACAAATCCCAGCACCCTGCCTAACCTTCAAGGAGTCCCAAAAACAATAATTGCTCTCGTTTGCCCACTCCTGTGCCATGCAGGCTGCTAACAAGCCCCCCCACCCCTCCCTCGCTCGTCTTCTCCAGCATGAAGCAGGTAAACTGCACAAAGTCAGCATTATTATCCAGCTTGTTAAAAAGAAACAGCAGGCTGGTAAGAGTGTGCCGTCATGACTGCATGTTTCCAGCTGAGAGAAAAGGCTTCTTCTTTTTTTTTTTTTTTTTTTTAGTATATACAGCAGCACTTTGTGAAGTATTTTAACCCTTAAGCATATTCCAGGTTCCATGCCCACCTATCCTATAACATGAAATGGAGCTCCTTTGTTCACTGAGTGCCAGTTTATCTGTACTCATGGTTGTCTATAACAAATTCTAAACTATAAAGATGATCAAAATGAATTCCTAAACCGTTTGAGATTAAGAAATTGATGATTAATCCTTCATCAATGTTTCAGCAAATAGGGACAGTTCACTTTTATTTGCTACATTGCGCATACGCATTACTTGATCTTGTGCCTGTGTCGAGGCACCCTTGACCTCTGACGCTTTGTATGCACAGTATCATTCTTACTTCTTTTTTTTCCACCGTCACTGTTTTGATGTAACCCCAGGATACAAAAAGTGCACATGTCTGCAGGATGCTGTGCAAATGCGGTAGAAACTCAGCCAGTTGTCAGGAATGTTTCAAGCTTCCCCGTGAACACCCTCCCACAAAAAAAAAAAAAAAAAAATCTAAATGATTTGGACTCTTTTCCTGTTTCGAGATCTCCCATGAGCCTTCGGCCTTCAGAGACAAGAGGTGCATGATTCCATGACCCCTGTGCCAATGTGGCGGAAACATGTACAGTTCTCTCTGTTTCAAGCTCGTACATTATGCCCCCCAATCCCATATATACTTCATATACATATTTACATGACTGTTTTACTGTTTCAACATTCCCCCACATGCGCATGGTTCTAAAGGAACCTGTGCCAATGTGGTGGACACACAAACAGTTCTCAGGACTGTTTCAAACTCCCTCGTGACAATTGTCTGCTAAAAGTACACATTCTTCAAACACCAACAAATGCATGTTTCTGTGGGAAACTGTGCAAATGTCGTGGGGAAAAAGACAGTTTGAAGCTCCCGTTTGAACACTGTTACCACTTGCCAATGCCCCTGCCCCCGCACCCAAAAAAAAATCTTGTACGTATTACATGTAGAGTTTAAAATCCTCAAAGATTTCCTTGATTTAACACAAACTGGTACATCCATCCAAATCGTGTCATGTGTAATGAGATTCCCAAGTGTGCCTCACCATGTACTCCATGTTGGCCGCACTAGGGTACACCGAGCCCCTCAGTTTGTTGTGCAGCTGGAGGATCTCTTCCCGGTCCGACCAGCGGATGGCACGTCTGCTCCTGCTGCCGCTTCCATTTTGGCCGGTGCTGTTGTGACCCACTTCTTGGTCCTCATAGCGACTCAACAGCTGCCTGAGCTCCTGGGAGTCGGGCAGGAAGAGGGACGTCGAGCTTCCGAGCCAAGAGAGGAGCAGGAGGGTGAGGAGAGGGATGAAGGCCATTGTTGACACTCTGACGATTGAACACAGCAGTGTTTTTTTTATATGTGAGGGGGGCTTGTCCTGACACAACCTGCCGGGAGGGAACATTTCATCAGTTTCTTCCTGTTGTGGGAGTACAAATCACAATAGTTGACAGATTACACAAGTCATGTACTAAAAACTTCCTCTTGCTTTGAGTTTTAACTGCTTCACAAAATGTCAAATTACAGATAAGCGCTGATGAGTAATGTGACAAGAAGATAACCAGAAATGCTGTCAATGCTGCACTAATGACTCATATAAATGAGTGCATCCCAATCATGAGCATAAGTGTCCTATGCCTCATTTTAAACACATGACCTCAGTTTTTCTACTGGAATTTAAGTTACAAGTAATTAGGTCACTAGTTTGCACATGATCTTCATATGCATCATAATTCCAAATTCAGATAAATCATTTTTGAATAAAAATGGTGCATAAGGTTTGGAGCTAAAGCATTAAGTTGTCTGGATTGACGCTAACAAATAATGGGCCATAGTTAGACAGGATAACTAATAGCATTGTTAGAATGCAACAAGCCGTTTGACAATAAATATTTGAACACGAGCAGGAGCGCAACACATGTAGACTGATACAATACTCACAGGGATATGTTGTTTCCTCCGTAATGAATGACAAATATTACTGCCGCTTACTGAAAAGCTGAGCCGTTTCCAGGTGTACTTGTATTTTACAGTCCCCAGGCAACCAAGGCGAGCATACCAGAAGAGTAGCACAATGTCCACTGAACTGAAGCAACAAATGCGCCCAAAACTGCTTAATTCTTAACTTTCTATTCAATGACGGAATCACGATGATGTTTTCAATTAGTACAATTAATCTAGCGTGGATTTTGTGTTGGGTTTTTCGACTGAGCTGGAACAGATAAATGGCAGATTCATTCATTTCCATAGGGAGAGATGATTTGAGATCTGAGTGTTTTGAGCTACGATCGGTGTCAAGGAACAAACTCAGTCTGTGTTTCAACAAAGCACTGTAAGGTAATCTACCAGTTTTTGTAATCAGTTGATGTAGCATGCTAAATTGTAGTGTGATTCATGAAAAAAAAATATCCCTAGAGCACCAGCTTCATCAAAAAATCAGTCCTTGAAGATAACGAATGATAATAAAACTCATGCTTACAGAGATTTGTGCAAACTACAACCACAATACTAAAAATTGTGCTGCATCGTGTTAAATGACCATCGGTCTGACGTCTCAATAAAAAGTTAATATTATCCTGTGTAGGCATTTTCTTTTGGGGGGGGGGGGGGCTTCAGCCGAGTGTTGGATCTCATTTGGTCGCTAATGTTGCGGCCAATAATGATTTAATGTCGAAACAAGAGGGAGGACTTGTTAAAATAAAGCGAGAAAGGTGCAGCGGGTCCGTGTGAACCGACAAGAAAATAAACACGAGTTCTCGCTCGCACTGCTTCGCTCCTTATCCTTGAATCCCTTCAACTCTTTCCCCCTGGCTGCAAAGAGGCGGCTTGAGGTCTGGCACCGTCTCTGTGTCAACACGCCGTGCCAGGGGCAGCTGAGCCAGGCACCAGGCACCACACCCTACTGCTGCTGCTCGCACTCAACCGAGAGCAGTGTCGCTGCCCGGGCCCTTCTCATGGTTCTCCTGAATTTTAGACTGGAGTGACAAACGGGGCGAGAAGATATGGATGCATACTGTTGCTTCACGCAGTCCGGCCTCTTGAGAGCTCTCCGCAGAGGGGATGGGGCTGACCTTTCGTTCACCTCAGCACCACGCTTGCATGTCATCTCCACTTCCCGAGTCATACAAAATAGGTGGTGTGTATATACCATTAGTTTCCTCGGTGACATACATTAGGCCTACAGTATACACAGTCATATTAATAACCCAAGGGTATGAATAATTTCAGGCGTGACCATATATACGCACACACACACACGTGTCACCAAACAGTAAAACCAAGAACAAATCTAAGTCATGCTGAGTCGAATGCCAAAGAATACGAGTGAGTTTTGAGGAGGGCTTTGAAGATGGGCAGCGAGGAGGCTTGCCGAATGTTCAGTGGGAGGTCATTCCAGAGAGAGGGACCAGCAACAGAAAAGGCTCGATCCCCTCTGAGCCTCAGTTTAGTTCTTGGTACTTCTAATAATATCTGGTCCACAGCTGATGAGCTCAGACAGGTAAGGTGGCGCGAGAATATTCGGAGATTTTATAAACAAAGAGGAGGATCTTGAAAATAACTCTAAACGGAATGGGGAGCCAGTGAAGGGATGCCAGAGTAGGAGTTATGTGCTCCCTCTTACGAGTATCAGTCAAGAGGCGAACAGTGGCATTCTGGACCAGCTGAAGGCGCGTAATGGAGGACTGGCTGACTCCAAAGTAAAGGGCATTGCAGTAATCCAGCCGGGATGTGACAAAGGCATGAATTACTGTCTCAAAGTGTTCATGTGAGAGGAGAGGTTTTATTTTGGCCAGCTGTCTAAGGTGAAAGAAGCTGGATTTAACAACGGCACCAATTTGCCGATCGAGTTTGAAATCACTGTCCAGTTTAAGGCCCAAGTTTGAGACTGTTGACTTAAGGAGACAGGGGGCCCAAGTCTACAGGATGGAATGTACAAGGGCCACTGGGACCAAACAATATCACCTCTGTCTTCTTTTCGTTGAATTTCAAGAAATTTTGTGCCATCCAGGTTTTGATTTCTTCCAGACAGGATAGGAGTGGCCTTAATGAGAAGGCGTCTTTCTTGCTCAGTGGGACATAGATCTGGCAGACATCTGCATAGCAGTGGAAGGGAATACCATGTTTCCTTAAGATGAAATGAACAAATTGTCTATCGACACTATCCTCCAACCCGCCCTGACAGCACTTGGTAGCTCCTTCAGCCAGAGACTGTTACACCCGCCCTGCAAGAAGGAGAGATACCGACGCTCGTTCCTACCGACTGCTGTCAGGCTGATGAATACAAAATAACAATCATAATGATAATAATTAAATGATGTGAAGGAAAATTGTAAATAGTACTGCGATTTATCCATTTTGTGTTCATATTGCATTTAATTGAAAGATGTTTGTTGTTTTTTTTCTCTTTCTTCTTTCTTCTTTCTACATACATTCTTGCTGCTGGAGGCTGTAAATTTCCCCAGGTTGGGACGAATAAAGGATACCTTATCTTATCTTATCTTATCTTCCATCCATCTTTTTTTTCAGGCAATTGGTGACTCCCAAGGATATGTTTGTCCAAGCCTCGTCGTGTGCCTAAAGTTACTAAGAAAGGTCCTTTGCCTGATAAAATAAAACATTGCAGAAAGCATTTTGCACAAAATAAATATTAACGCCTTCCTGGGTGTTTAGTTCGAAATATGCCAGCTTAGTTCAAGCAGATGAGAGTTGCCCCAAATTGAATGGATATTTACATAATGTCATTTATCACTTGTCATTACGCCTTATCTAGTTCCATGATTAGAGGAGTCACGGTGATACTGGGGCTGAGGCTGTTTGCCTGTCAATCCAAGTACTACATAATGATATACAAAAGAATGAATGACAGATGTGGAAGAAGTTGTGAATTTAGCGCTCCAAAAATCATCTTGGATTACAATGTTGATTTCCCGTCCATTTCAATGAGGGCTGAGGGGGCTGCAGAGAGCCTTCTTTCACATTCATCATCATTCAACTCTGTACCTACTGCACAGTGGATGCAGCTACAATGATGTACTTTTTGAAAAATGGAATGCACCAGACAAAACTGGTATGAATGAAGAGAAAAAAAGTGTCTCAAGGCAGATTTCGGTAACAACAATAAACTTTTGTTTTCTCACCTCTGCTCGTCTTTGGTCTCAATTCGCTTGCTTGAGGGCTGTCTTGTATTCCCGTGTGAGGATCTGCAGAGAGTTGTCAGCACGCAGGATGTGTCTACACTGGGAGAAGCTTGGAGAGCCTTATATAGAGAAAGGACCCCTCAGGATGAGAGGAGGGGAAGGGAAAGGGGGGGGGAAGCCTCCCCCACACCAGCTTCCCTGAAATGTTCCTGGCTCAGTGTGCATATGAGCAGCAGCAGCTTCACATCAGGAGGGAAAACTACAAATAATGTTAATCATCTCAGTGACAAATGAGTCGAGCAGCTGGATGAGGAGCCCAGAATGGAGCTCGGCTGACTGAGTTTTGCTCACATGTGTGCAAGTGCAAGCACTCGGCAAGAGCGCACAAATACAAAGCATGTTTTACCCTTCAAATCGAGATGAACAACTTCATCTAAGTGTTGTCTATGGTGTTTTATAAACAAAGGGGGTGCAGTTGCCGGCATTGGTGTTCAAATGGTAAATGGGCTGTCACTTTTCAAAGTCAGGTACAGAAAGGGCTTGACACTTTTACCTCATTGACCTACTGATGACGGGGCATCAGGCCCAGCTGGTTGTCAGTATCATGCTCAAGGACACTTGGACATGCTCGCAATGGGCGGGGACTGAACCCCCAACTTCTCGGTTGGGAAACAACCATTCTATCGCTGAGCCATGCCACCCCCGTGCATGGTATCGGATCATTTTTGTGAGTCAGAGCATGAGTTACCGGCATACACTAAAAGATAGTGGTAAGGATATCGGTGCCGATACAATTCCGGTACCCTGTATCTTGCCTAACGGTCAGCTGGGATAGACTACAGCTCGCATGCAACTTATAACAAGGACAACCACTAGATAAAATGGGTGGATGGATTGATTTAATTTGTTTTTATTCCCTATTTGTTGGTACCATATTTTCCATACTAAAAGGTGCACTGGATTATGAGGCGCACCTTCAATGAATGGCCAATCTACAACGCATCCACTAGATGGAGCTACGCTCAAGGAAATGCCAACAGAACGATCAAATGTCAGTAAAAAAGCAGCGACACAGTTCACTTAACCAACAGCAAGTTATAACATTGACTTGTTAACATTGAACTCTCTTGCCGCTGCTCTATTTCCATGTTCAACTGCATAACCCGATCACCTTAAGTTTGAACTCTGTGTTGTAAGCACGTCTCTAGCAAGGATCCATTTTGGGGGTTGACATATGACCGTAATAACCATACACAAGGCACATCGGATTTTAAGGCACACTGTTAATTTTAAGAAAATGGAAGGCTTTTAGGTGTGCCTTTTAGTGCGGAAAATACGGTAACTACTTTTCATCGATCAGCTTTGCTGTTTAGATGATCTCAGCGGGAGATTCCATGTTGGCCATACACCAACTGACTCAAGTATTGGGACAGGGAATGAAAATTTGAAGCAAATATGCAGTCGCCATCCATCATTTGCAACTATGAGAGCTCCCACTCTGAGGAAGATTTTGCGCAAGATGTTTGAGTGTGTCGGGATTTTATTTAATTTTTTTGTCCATTCATCCACACCACACTCCTTCCTCCTTTATGGACCTTGGAACCCCAAAGGGCCTTCCCAAAACTGTAAAGAAGGGAAGCATTCTTACTAAGATTTAAAAACAAAATTAAATGGATTTAAAAAACCCTGATTGATTGGTCATTTAGGGGGCTAAAAATTGTGTCTTGATTGGTGTGTGTAGAGGTGAATGTTGACTAAAATCGATGCCATCATCCAGTTGAACAATCAGTGTGGCAAGTGACTGGTTGGCACATGAATGACGCAAATGTATAGCGACATTTGGCAACTCTGGGTTTTCCACACTACAGCTTTTATTGCAACGTTAAACTAACATGTTGCTATGACATCCTGATTCATCTTTTACACAAAAAAGGCAGTATGTAATGTAAATGTAATGTAAAAACAAAATGTAGTTAAAGATTACATCTCAGTGTAAATTTGTACGCAAGTGTGGAACTGCCAATGTGGAGTATGGCAAATGTTTTTTGACTGGATACATTTAAATACGTTCAAATGTACTTGCCAGTCAAAAATATTGACTCCAGATTGGCATTTCCATGCTTCTGTAGTATTGAACTGAAAACTGAAACGTTTCATACATAAAATAACGTACTAGATCAAAAAAGGTGAAGCAACTACAACATCATGCAGTTTAATAGTTCAGTAAGTGGTTCTTTGCGTACCACAAGTGGGAGCCCGCTGACCACACTTTGAGAACCACTGAACCCAATCTTAACCACAGTTGAATATACAGTACAAATACTCTCAAAATGTACTTGCGCATACTAACAAAGTATCTGTACTTCATACTTCATACCACTGAATGAGGAGCATACTTTGTGAGCTAATACATAATTCATACAATTTCAGTGGAAACTCTTGTGACGTTATATAATCAGAAGCAGGTGTGATTGCCGTTTTTTTGGTGGTGTTCAAGGGAAACCACCATCACACACACACACATATATACACACAGTACTCCATATGTATTACAGTGCACGGGTTTATTTTGACAGGGGCTGGAGGAGGTGGTTTGGATAAACTCTAAACATGACGCACACAGGCGAGCTGAACATGAAGCTGATTAGCAAAACAAACCACAGAAAGGCATTGAAACGTCCGCACAGGTTGCGTGACGACACAAAGTTGAGTGAATTTTAAGGTTTCCATTGACTTGTGCTTCACCTGTTGTCAGAGGATGCTCCAACAGGGCAACCCTGGGCTTTGAGAGACAAAGTCATTGACACAAGTGGACCCTTAGCCACTTTTGGTTGAACCAGTTAGTCGGCGAGTTTACTTTACAACATTTAGGTTGCTTTTGGGGGGGGGGGTCGTTTTTTTTTTTTTAACGTCTCTAAACTCTCTAAGATAATACCAACAAATGTAAACAGTGTAATATACCAAAAGAGCAAGAGCAATGGATATCACCAAAATATTGCAGTGCATCTATCATTGTTTACAGGAAACAAATAAAACTAAACATCATTAATTAATCATGCCCTAACAGCAGGGGTGTCCAAACTTTTTGCCAAGGGGGCCAGATTTTGTGGTAAAATGTTGGGGGGCCGACCTTGGCTGACATTCTTTACATTGAACAACAATATTGTTCAGCAAATTTTAGTAAGCCAGTCTGTTTCACATTTCCATTTTTATTTTAATTTCAACAATCTTAAGAATTTCTTTTGGTTCATTTGAAACAGGTATATCACATGCAACTGCTTATTCACTTGACTTTTTCTTAAACAGAAGTCTCCTGAGTGCAAATTGATTGATTTGAAACATAAAATGTATCACCATGACTTTTCAATAGTCACAAAATCTTTGACTCGAACAACAAGGAAATGAACAAGCAATACACATATCCACAACTGCAAGGATCATTTGAAATATGACATATCAGTCAATTTAAACACGGAGTGATGTCTTGTTAACTCATGAGTGATGCCCTCTAGTGTCTAAATGCTATTACTCATTTAGTGAATGCTATTACTCATTTAGCCACTAGAGGGAAGCCGTACTCTATGAAACATCACTCACCAGTCTACGAGACCTCAGTCAATGCAACACGTGTTCCATTGCGGCCAACCTGCGGGCCAGACGGCACTGATTTTATGACAGGGGCCGAGGGCCGGATGAAATTCGACCGCGGGCCGGATTTGGCCCGCGGGCCGGAGTTTGGACACGCCTGCCTAACAGAATTAACCTATGGCTGTGCTAACTGTAGGCATAAAGAGCAGGATTACAGCAGATGACGTTCAACAGGCAGACTTCCTGTTTCCTTCTTGCTCAAATGAAAGTTTATCCCAATCTAGTGGTCAAAAATGGCATTACACCTGATGTAAACATACTCTTCCAAATGGCCAACAAAGGGACACAGTTGTGTCCACTCAGGTATGAGAACTTGGAAACAAGCTGGTAGTAGAGAATGATGTATCGCGAAGCGGTTTTTCGGCTATTTCGATTACTGCTATTTTTATATTGCCAGTCTACAGAGGTGTGGAGCTGCCAATGTGGAGAAAAACTATTTGGACTGCCAAACATGTTCGAACGTTCTTGCAAAAACGTTCAGACATACAGTACTCGAGAATACATTTGAACATACTCGCAAATACGGTCGATCACACTTTTGGGATAAATGCTACAAATGTAGCATTTTTTTCCCACAATGGTCTTGACTTGCACACGCGCGAGTAAAATATATATTTTTTTCAGCATTTGGCATTTACGTTAAGGTTTTCTATTTATCGTCAGCCGGGGTCGGGAACTCCGGTTCCTCGAGAGCCGTCCCTGCCCGTTTTACATCCCTCTCTACTCCAACTCCCTCCAACACACTTGATTCAATTGAACAGCTCAACAGCAAGCTCTGAAGACGCCTGAAACAATTGTATCCGCAACGTGTCAGTGTTTAAATCCACTGCATTTTTTCACAAGCTTTCTTTGTTGAATGGCTGGGAGAAATCACAGGGTTCTATTGTCTTAAAGTAAGGTGTGGTCTCCTTTTAAAATTACATTTAAGTTTTTTTTTTGTTCCTTGAGCTCTAAATTATTAGAGCTGCGTACCAACAACAGTTAAAAAAATTGTAACTCACCAAGAAGATGAATGCCGAGAGATGCTCCCTTTAAAATGAGAATACAGCCGCACTAATATGATGAACTTTGAACAGTCTTTTGAAAGAGATTGAATCTGAAACTGACATGAACAAATAACTTTTGACCACCCATGTCGACATTTCAAGAAGTTATTCGTCCATTTTCCATAGCGATGGTCTTTGTTAAGGTCACAGGGTGAGTTTGAGCATATTCCAGGTGACTGGGTGAAAGGCAGCAACCAATCACAGCAGGGCACATTTAGAGCTCTGTTTAGACTGACATCAACACAATCGCCGCATGAGAATCAAACCAATCCGCAATGCACAGAAGTCAGTCGAGTAACCCACTATACAATCCTTAACACAAGCATTGCTATTAAAACACAAACAAGTCATTGCTTGGGGCCGTAATATTTCCAGGGCCGCCCCAAACATCTCATAAAAACAGAAGTTTAAGGCTACCATTGTTTTAGTATTAATTCACGTGCTTACTTACACATTTAAGTATATCAGCTATCCAGGGGTGCCCATTAGGTAGATCTAAGACAGGTCCCAAGTAGATCCGAGGAGTGTCGAGAAGAAAAAAAAACAACCAACCATTTGTGTGTCCTTGTACATGTTAGTAATATATTTTTTGTGTTAATATACACTGCACACTAATCAGTCTCATTTTCACAAAAAAAATATTTAAAAAATAAAATAAAGCAGGTAAATCTTAAATTTGTGTGTGTGTGTGCGTGCGCGCGAGCCGGTAAGGGTAGATCCCGTGAGGTTAGTTGATCAAAAAGTAGACCTTCGATCCAAAAAGTTTGGGCACCCCTGAGCTATCATAATGGTATAGACTACTCCCGTCTCTCACTGTGCATGTGTAGATTTGATAACTTTTTATTCCAGCTGAATGGAAACGTTTTTTGTTGTTGTTGTCGTTGTTGTTAATCAAAATTGCGACTGACATTTTTCATAGTGACGCCAAGTGTGTATGGAAAACGGCACGAGCCAGACACTCTTGCCAGTTGCATTAAGTAGCACTGCATAAAATGAAGTGGAGTGGGACTCCAGATTTTACGAATACATCTTTGAAACTACACATTATTAAAGCGGTCAAAATCGTAAGCTATGTTACATGTCCCTTAATGTTCTTCTGAATTACTGTTAAAGCATGAAGATTGTTTCATTTTTTTGGTCAGTTCTGTACACGGATCTGGACGGTTCCCTTGGGGTCCCCCGGATGACTTAATATGAACCAGATGCAAACAAAACAGTGACCAGTTTAAACACAATTTGTCCAAAATAAAATACTGATATTTTATGTGGTATAGAAAAAAATGGTACAGCAGTTATACTCAATCACAGAGTTGCAAGAAAATCAACCGGTACCTATTCATCCGAAAAATGTTTGTTCATCTATCTATGCCAGTGATGTAAAGTGACAGGCTGAATAATTAATTACTCTTTCACTAAATAGCAGACGGACCAATTAACACATAGGTGTCAAATTCCAGTCCTTGAGGGCTACATTTCCTGCATGTTTTAGGCATTACTCCTCCTCCAAACACGCCTCCTTCAAATGAGAAGGATCCTCCACAGGGTCCTGCAGAGCTTGACGATAAGCTGATCACATGGCTGAGGTGTGTTGGAGGAGGGAAACATCCAAAACATGCATGAGGACCGCAATTAGTGAATTAACATGCTTTGTTCAACTGAACAGCCTCAGATGTCACACAGCGTCCACATTTCTGAGTAAATCGAGACCAGATCATCATTCTTCATCATTTTTGTGTGGTGCGTGTGCTATGAGAGGTTTTGAAAATATAATACAAGATAAATGACTTAGCTGGGAAACTATGTTAACAGTACACAACTCTCTCAGCATTACCATAAATACTTTGGCTGAAAATACAGTTTTAAACATAATTGCAAACCTCAAAATGTCAATGAGGAACTTGTGCGCGGGTGCGCGCGCACACATGGGTGTTGCATGTAAGGTTAAATATCATTTGGCAGAATAAAACATTGCATTTGTTGATTTGTGCAAACCGCACACACGTACATGGTGCGCATATAACTCCAACATGAAAAGGGCATTGACTTTTTCTGGACATGCTAAGCAGCGTTGTAGTGGTATACATTTTTTTTTAATCCCCTGGCTCACATTTCAAATGGAAGACATTCTTTGAGCAAAATGGTCTCCATTATAATAAACGACTCGCTCGGCTTTCACATGGATAAACCCCCCGCAGGCCTCCTCGCGTTACATTTGAGACTTTGGAAGGCTTTTTTTGTGGCCACTCAAAGTCAAATAAGATACCAACTTCAAGGCCATGGTGGTCCGACTTTGAATATTAAGACTAGAATGGCTTCAACAGCCTGTAATTATTCATGCAGCGCTCGAATTCAGGCTGACAGCTTCACTGGCACAAGCGTGCACAATGTCATTGGAAGCATGCTTCTTACATACATGCTTACGTGAGTTAAAAAAGCCTCACCGAGTGCATTTGGAAGCAGCTGCTGGAGCGCGTAGAGTACAATATGTCCTTTGCATGAGAACCCAAGGTCACAAGTCTACCCCTAAAACTGACAGCACGGGGGCCTCACACTTTGCTCGTGCATGTTTAGGATTGTGGCCCTTTGTTTTATTAAACCTGGCACATGGTGATGCCGTGAGGTCACTTTTGACCAAATGTTACTGCAGCTAACAGACTGGAGAACAAAAGCGGGAGTCTTGCGGGACAGAAGTGAATAGGATGAGGTGGTTTGTTCCTGAAAACTATCATAAACCCCAAAAACATTATAAAATTTGTGTTGGACGAGTTTATGGATAAGTCTATTAAACTATTGTTTACCCGAGTCAAAGAATGTTAAACTATAACAGGTAAATTTGACCTTTTCGTAAAACATTTGAATGTAGCTCGTCAATGTTTCAGGACTTTCAGCAAAACTGGCAGCTCTAGCAAAGAAACCAGAGCATTCTGACCCACTTCCAAGGTTTCTAACTTCTTTTTGTGACTCCTGCAGTCTCTGCTACATGACAATTCCGTGGCCACACCAATTCTGAGAACATCCTGTTTATGGCAAGGTACCGTTACTCGATTGGTAGGTGTCGGCTACTCAGTCTCATGACGTCAAAATGTTCACATGATGAAGACGACGGGTTGAATGGCAATTGGCAGTTCAGAAAATTTTTACCATGATTTAGAATTATTGTTGCACCTGTACACATGTCAAACTTTGTGCAGTTTTGCACAAAGGACAAAGCGTGAAGTCGCACTTTTGTGCAGAAATGTCACCCAGTAGTCCAAGGCAAGTTTTCTATTCCACTTGACTAGTGTTGACGATCTGCCGCAGAGCAAAGCATTCACGTGTTTGAGGCCAGCCTAGTTTTCGTTTGGAAGGAGGGGTTGAAAACAAGCAGACCAAGCAGATTTTTCAATGATGGGTCTGCTTTCCATTATGCCGAGGCAAGCCGCGCCGCAGGAGCAAGTGCACTGCATGGCAAACCAGTCACACACGAGTGTCTGTTGTGGAGCACTTGAAAAATGACAACACGTCTTTGTCTCTGTGTCATTTTTAGCAAACTCCTTTTGCACAATCCTTTATTCGAACAACAAACAAAATAGAATGGCGGAGGCCTGAAATTCAAAAGACAATAGATTGTTGTATACAACTCCAGCAGACAGTGTTATGAGCTCATACCGAAGACACACATGAAGCAATCCGAAAGCTCTGGCTGTCCGTTTCAAAGTCCAAATGTTCTGACATTCTTTTCTTCTTGGAGGAATAAATACGCAAATGAGGGTCAATGTCACAGCTTGGGAAATAAGCACTACAACGTTTGCAGCGCAGTATGAGCGCAGGAGATAAAGACAACAACAACAAAAAGTTGAAAAATAACCAGGAGTTCAATATGGTGTCCTTTGGTTAAGTTGGCAAAGGTTTTAAAGTTTAAAACCCACAAAAGTGGAATGACATCACAACAATCCACTAAGTGATTTTTCAAATAAGTGTTGAGATGTGGAGACATACCATGAGGTATTTTTGGCCATTTCAGTTTTCGCGATAATTTGGGCGTGGCTCAAACGGTGCTCAGTGACACACTTCCGTCCGCCGTCATTCGAATCACTGGTTATCTGGCCCTATTAACTCATTCAGTACCAGCCAATTCTTGGACCATGTCTGAAAAGATGGTTGAAAACGTCTTTGGGTGTGAATGAGTTTAGAGTTCCTTAGTTATTATTACATGTTGGCTTTCAAGATGGCCGGTGGCTCACGCCCTCTTCGGAAGGCGTGCAAAGCCCCGCCACGGTGGGATACATTCAAGTCACCGTTGATACAGTTTTATAGCTAAACATGTAAGCATGGGTAGGCGTAAAGTAAGATGCCACACAACGTAGCATCCATTATTCAGGAGGGTGTGTATTTAGCGAACACATCCACGACGTTCATAACCAGAGACAAGTTTTTTTTTTTTCGGTGGACAATTTTGAAGCCTCAAATCCATTTTTTTTGGTTTTCAATTATTCAAATTGACTTGATTTGTTGACCGCACTCATGTAAAAATGTCTTCACTTTTCAGAGACTTTAAATGACAATGTTAGATATGGGGAAACGGGGTGCACTTCGTTGGGTGCTTGGTGCTGGAGGTGATGTTGGTGAAAGTGGTTGTGCTGATGAGAGAAAACGAACTAAGTACAGAGCAAAGAACTACTTCATCTTTATTCATCGTTGTGCTTAAGCCCGTGTCATTTCCTTTGAAAACATCCAATTCAAACGCAAGCGCAAGTCAGAGAGGAGCATGAGCGTGGGGATGTTCGATAAGTGACCGAAACAGAAAATTAACATTTTAGTAACATGAGCAAACAAAAGTCATCACAATGAATTATGCAAAAAAAAAAAAAAAAAAAGATCTTCAACGAATGCCATCTCCATTTGTGTGAGTGTGTCTCCGTGCAGACATCCGTGCACTGGTGTCAGCTAATTTTTACGCACCCTTCAACACACGTTGCCGAGATGTGTTATTTCAGAGGTTCCCGCCCGATTCGGGCAGGGAAAAGATCGCAGATCGAACCTAAGGCTGGCCCCCTCCCCTCACAGCTGAGGTTTTGGGGAGAATTGGATGGGTGCTGTGGCTCAGACACACCGACGAGCCACCTGGAGATGACACAGAGACAACAAATGGATCTAACAGGAAATGTACAAAGTAAACGAGGGCAGCTCTTGCAGTGAAATCTATCTTTTGATTAGTTGCCATCTCCAGTGCAAACAATCTAAAAACAAGCAAAGTCCTTAAGGACTGCATGTTTTTCTTTTTTTCGGGACATTTTAGTCTAAATAGTTGCAAATATACCTGCCACATTATCGTAATACACAGAAAGCTTGCCGTCACAATTCTAAAACGCAATAAAGACTTTGTTGAGATACTCTGTCGACGTAAAAACCCAGGGAGTGTTCACTTCAGATTACGTGCAGCCCAGCCCTCGCTGTGCGTGAGGGCTCAACCTGTACCTGGATGAGGAAGAGGAGACAAGCAGGCTTGGGATGATGATGATGATGCTGGTGCTAGTCCTGGTCAATGCGCTCATTCAATAATGGGCCTTTTCACTGCAGCTCGCCAAATGAAAAAAAGCCAACACTGATAATTCCTGGTGAATCCGCTCAGTGGAGAGAAAATACTCCAACAGTCCAGTTTGCAGTTCTCCATCTGAACCGACTATTCTTTTCATGTATTTTTTTTTAAGTCCGGGGAAAAGAACAGAAAACGACAGCAGTGGTGCACAGAGAAGAGTGAGCCGTTGCAAGGAATTCTTGCTGAATGCAACTTGTGTCTCCTCTTGGGAAGAGGTGCTGGAAAAGCTGGCTCTCAAGGAAGCAAGGACACAAGGGAAGAGGAGGAAAAATCTTGCAAGAGAACAAAGTCGGGCAGTGTTCCTGTTCATCATATGTTCCACATGTGTGTTTGTGTGTGTCACGTGTAGGATGAGGGGAGCTGCGTTAGGCATGTATTTGTGAGCTTATGCATGTATGCTTGTCGCCTGCTCCGTTGTCGACGTGCGTGCGTGCGCGACTACAAGAGGTCAACGCGGCGGTAGTACAGCAGGTAAGCAGTGCGTTCTGCAATCTGCTTGACCACCTGGTACTGGTTGATCACCTTCACCGCCTGGTCATCGATGCGCAGCCAACCGTTGAGACCGATGTGGAAGACATCCGTGGTGTAGTGACCGCCTGTCGCACTGTTCCCGTGGTGATAGACCACTGCCGCGGAAAGAGAGACACATGCCTTTTTAAAGCCTCTTCCCTCATTTAATTTGAGCAAGATGATTATAAGTGAAGTATATGGAAAGAAGCGTCAGCATTAGTTTGCTATAGACTTTCAGATTCAAGTACTAGTGCGCTCTTTGAGCTCACTGATGAGACAATGAAGGACAACGGTAAAAAGACTGTTATATGTTTTTTCCAGGGGGAAGGTGGGGGAAAATGTCATTGAAATGAAAGAAAGAAAAAAAGATCATTTCTGGCTAATGTTGAGAAGTAGCGCTCCCAGCACGGCATCTGAACTTAAGCCAAATAAAACTGACCTATTGCGAAATTCAAACAAGGTAGAAATTCAATTTTCAAAGCACAGGCTCACCTGCAAACAGCCTGTACGTTCTTTGGCCTTTCACAACTTTGCTCCTCACTCCAGAAGACAGCAAGTCTGCAAGATATCACAAAGCCTCAGCATAAACTTTGTTGCATTGCATCCTGCTCTATTGCTGTCACAAAAGTGACCGTAGGTGCAGAAAATAAGCATATAAATAAAACGGAGAGATTAACCAGCACTACGCAATGACAAATTGACATTTACATCCAACATTTGTACAAGTGACTAAAGCTTTGATTTATTGAGACGTCTGTCAAATAAAACTGACAACGGAGGTTTTATTAGGTCCGTACTATTTTAAAACAGTCATACCTTTGCTTATTTCAAGGTCAACAGGGTACTCGATGATCTTGTTGAGTTTCTGACAGCCTCCAGTTTTCTCAAAGACAAATCTCTTGAGATGGAGCACGAGGACGGGGGGCAGCTCCTCCAGAGTCACCCTCCGACTGACCTCAATCTGACATGAGGGATAAAAATGCGTGCAATCAAAACTGATTGTGGGGGTGACAAGATTTGTCCCGGACCATAAAAACAGTTTGGGTGATGCTGATTTATAAGTGTGGAACTTAAGATAAAACCCAGGATAAAAAAAAAATGTTGCAAACAAGAGAGGAGGCGACACGAGAGAACAGAAGAGAACATTTTGATCTTGCCAAGCGATGACTAGTAAATCATTTCTGATGTTTTGGAGGCATTGAACACACAACACTGTGTGACTGCAGCAGGTTGAAATTAACTCAAAATGAAGATAACCTTTAGCAGTACACCGAGATGTTGAAGAACAATCAGAGGACAACAAAACTCTAGAAAAAAAAACTTGTTGGAAAGAATGTCGCATTCTTGTCTCACTAACAAATAAGCCAACTAAAACTCCGTGCAGGCCAAGAATAGTACCAGCAGTAATGCAAGTGATGTCTGACAGCACGTAGCATCCACATGTGGTACTTCTTTCATACCTCCTGCTTGCTCTTGGAAGTGTAGCCCTGGACCGACTCCCGGGCGACGAGCGTTTCCAGGGCCTCCTGGACTGTGCGGACCTTCTCGGACTGGATATCAAGCTGCAGCGTAAAGAAGGGCTGCAGAGTGGCTGACTCCTTAGAGTTCTGCTGATAGACCACCGACCTGATGCACAAGCAGTGTGAAAAAAATACCTCAGGTCACACAGGATAGCATCATCGACAGTGTCCAAAAAAGAATCTACTATTTGATTGTCCGTGGCTTTTTTTGGGGGGCTAATAATGACACACTTAATAATGGCAAACGTTAGTGCTGGGACAGTACTGAGCAAAACTCAGAACTATTTGGAACGCTCTGCACAGTACACCATGAACTTATGGTTCGGGGAATTTGCACTCGAGGTTGGTTGGTGAGTTAGTAAAAAAAAGAATGTTGCAATAATGTTGAAAAATATTGGATCACAGAATCTCTCAATTCAAACTGAATGTTCTGTGATGAAATGTTTAGAAACTGACGGAAATCTATTTGAACATTTGTGAACATGCAGAAATGGACTAAGTGGAAAAGACGGTTTCCTTTTATGACCATGAAATCCTTAACTTACTTTCTTTAATCAAACACACTTGACGTGTATCTGACAAACATCCGAATGAACTGCAATGAGTGATGTGAGTCATAGAAAAGTAAATTTTTTGGAATCCCCTCAGACTGTCATTGGGCAACAAGCTCTTTCCTAAAATACACTAACATCTACTAGCGCTCAAAATAACCACAGCGAGCAAATGAGCAGACAAACATACACCCCCCACGTTCTATTTTTCTGCTTCCAAACAACGTTGAGAAAATAATGTGGCCTGTACCAGACCAGAAGATCAGAGAACATGTTATTAAGGCCTGTTTTACCCACTCTGGGTCTTGCCTTTCAAGAGGGCCAGAGGTTAAGTGTCTCTGTGGGTGGATACCACACGCCTTCCGTCTCATGAGACATTCACAAAAGCAGCACGGCTATTTTGGTTTTGGTTTGGTCCGCGTACCTAATGTGTCCTCCAAATATGTCAGTGATGGGCGTGCGAACAAAGTCGGCTTGGCGAGTGATAGAAGTCTTGTTGCGGGGGCCAACTTGCTCCCATTCGTCCTCGCTCCCCTCTTCATCCTTGTCAGCGTCGTCTTCCTCCACACCAGGCAGTGACTCTGGGCCGTTGGCCGTCGGGTATTCTGCTCAAAAACAAATGAAGGAAACACTTGAGATGCTCGTGTGACTGTTCATTTACTAAAAACTGCCACCTCATTGCCTCTCATCAATTGAACATTTCCAACTTCCGCAGTAATTTTCACACACTGTGCCAGGTGACACACGAGTGTCTGTGAAAGGTGCTTACTCTCTTCCTCAGGCGAGATTAGTTTTTTCAAAGCCAGCATCTCTTCGTGCAGCCCGTTTAGAGTGAAGCCAAGATATTCCTCTGCATCTTCCTGTCGACCCTGGCAACACATCATCGGCATCAGTTTAAAAAACACGAAGAATGCCTACCGTCATAGAAATCTCAAGGTCAAGGTGTGGACACAGACAGAAACTCGTTAAATTTGCTGTGTTTTCATAAAATATGCAAGCAAATACCTTTCGACAATTGTTCGATTCAGTACATTTTCCCCAGCCTAATTAAAAATGTACATTTTGGCAATCCAACAACACTGGCCAACGGGACTGAATGTTCCAGAGACCTTGAAAGAAGCAAGAGATCTTGAGGCTGCCTACCTTTTCCGAGAGACTGGACTTAATGAGCGTGAGGAGTCTGTAGATGTACGTCGGCTCGAAGGGAACGCCTGGCCGAATGTCTTTCACCAGCTTATCGCCAACAGCTGTGGACAAGACTTTGGGTCAGCGTTGGAAAGAGAAGAAATGAAGTCAAATCATCATCACGAAAAGCAGCTTACCTGGTTTGGGTTTCGCCGGCACCGGCATGTTTGTGAACTCATTCACCAGCTTCACACTTGATAGTGAAGACAGAAAAGGCAATCGGTCAGCAAAGCACATAATCAACACCATGGCAGGATGCGTGACTCACAAGTTATCTATCATGGGTGTGGAGGTGCACGGCCTCTGTGTTTCATTTTGTAGAGGAATGGACTTCATCAGGTGATACATGGGAGGACACGCGATCAGGGCCTGGAGAGTCTGGGGTCTTCGAGTCAGGAAAGAAAAACTGGCATGTTGAAAAGATCGTTTATGATTCATGAGCTCAGCCTTTCCGAACCTTTGAGCCAAGGACAGATCTTATGATAAAAATCTCACGGCACACCACCAGACAGAAAGTCATTAAAAACACACACACACATCCTGCAATCAAAAACATTTCAATTTAGTAGAAAAATGACCATGGAATGTGTATGGCATACAGGTTGTGTTGTATGAATGGCAACTTGTGGATACACAAGTGAATTATGTATCTTCCGCCATCTGGTGCAATTTAAAAACATCAAATAGCAACCTCAAACTCTGTCAATGTATAAAAGTTAACAAGTTTTAATTGTCCAGTTAGACCTTCATGAAGGCAGATGTTGAAAGGATACAGCGTTGATATAGCACCAGTTTCCTTTGTTGACGAGTCCTCTCGGCTGCAAAGACACTGGTTTGTGTATCAACTTGACATTCTCAATAAGTTCTGGGGATTCAAACAGACAACGTTAAATAGGCAGGCTCCTTGCGCACAGTAAGTAACATGCAATCGGGCGTTCGAGTTGGAACATGTTCCTTTTTCCAGCTGTGTCTCTTGTGACAGCAACATAAGAGACGTGTGAACGGGAGCGAGGTTATGCTATTCCACGCCTAGGAAGGGAGACTGTCATTAGAACACAGCTCCCATGGTAACGTGGACAGGGTGACATTGTGGATTTTGCAGTTTGGGGAGGGGGGTGATTTGGACCCTCTATCCAATTGTAGTTTTTAGTTATTAAGTAAAAATAATTCGTAAAACCAAGACTCACTTCACTTGGATAACCACACGAACCATCATGGGACAACAATGTTATATCTCAATCACGAGAACCATATGGTTTGCCGCAATTATTGTGGACTGAAAACACATGTCGAATAAAGTCGTTTTAGGTTAATGACTGCAAATATGTTCTTGACAGTGAGAGTAAAAATTAAAGCCATCATCGAACCTTTCCGACTCCGCAAACGGTCCAGATGAGAAACATGAAAACCAAAACAAGCCTGAGGACACAATTCCTTATTTGTCAGGCATTGCCTTGTCCGGTTTTAAACACGCAGCAAAAATTAGTCACTTCACACATTAGACAAAAACAATCTGGCCTGTAATATAATCAGGACGTCAGGTGTATACACAGGAACTCGATGAAAACGATGGCAAGCACTCCAAGTGAGATTTAACTAAACACCCACTTCAACGTTCACACCCGTTACAGATGTGACCCTCACTTCTACCCCCAACCTATATCCCCCTTGCTCTGAGGAGTGGCTCACATGCCTGGTTAAACACTGCCATCAAGTGGTCAAACCGATATTGCTTTTCTTAATGCAAGACCCCGACTTGATCAGGTGCAGTCTTGAAAGCGTTTATTCACACCCACTACCCTTGATATCGGCTCACGGTCCAAGTGCTCGTGCCCTTTTTGCCCTTATCAGCAGAACAATTCAGCGCACTTGCAATCTGACTAGGGCACACTAGTAAAACAACTGTCTAACTTGTGACACTATTATATGCTATTAGTATAACTCTCTATTAGTAGGATGATTGACATTTCTGCACACAAATGGGGCAAGTTTGTCATGAGTGGGACAACTACGTGTTTCTAATGAGGCAAAAATGCACTAGCTGCCAACTGTGTGCTACTAGCAAGATTAGTGCCATAAAACATTATGTGCTAATATTCAGTGCTTCAAAAGTCATGCTCAGAGCGCACCAATGTCATCTTGTGCAGTTTTGCCTCATTACTAAGTCGCGTTGCCGAATTACAGCGCAGAAAGAATGTCATCCAGCAGTGGGGAGTAAAAACATACTAGTAAGATGCGGTTGATCCCTTAGTGTGCTGAATAGAATCACTAGTGAGGACAAAGGGGATAGCAGTACTTGGACCTTAAGGTGAATATCAAGATTGAATAAATGCTCAAGTGAAGCCACTAAAATTCTTGGCAATATAAAATATAGCTTGTTAACTTGTATGGAGAAAGAGTGGGTCGAATTGAGTAAATGGTAAAGTGTGCTAGTAGTACTACTAGTGAGATTGCAGAATATTACTAGTTAACATTTAGGGCTTCACCAGTGGTACCAGTAGCACAAAAAAATGAAAACTAGTGCAGTTGTGTCTCACGAGCAACATGTTAGTCTGACTGGTTTGCCAAAGTTGTCCTGGTTGTGTGCAGAAATGTCAGTGGAAGCAGTGGAAAAAAAGACAAGTGTGCTAAATTATTACTCATGAGGACAAAATGCACACGGCTACATAGAGCTGCATACGTTGTCATCGTGTTTAGTTATCATGTTCAGGGAAATCGTTTACGGCACTACTTTTCAACAAGCAATATGCAAACGGTTAGGGTGTGTGGAAGCAAACTAAAATAAATAAATGTTAGAATAGTGAAAATAAAGAAATTATCCCAAGATTTTGAAATCGACCAAGGGCTAACTAAATAATATTCTAGTATCTCTCTCTCTCTTGTTATTTTGGCAGCTTTATAAAACCTTAAGCAGGATTTGCCACCGCCCCTCGTGGCTGGCTGACTCCCGGTTGAGAATTTGGCACACCTCAGCAGAGGTGTCCCAAAATTTTTATTGCAATTTAAGCCAGCGATTAGGTCAATGTATTCACAGCAGCCGAAACCATGATCACGATTAAAATCGAATTAGTTGTGCAGGCCCACTAGCGCATGGACTTGAAGTTGGATATTAAGGATATTGGATAAATGCTCAAACGGCTTTCCGTACAGGGTGCATTTTAGTACAGCGGCAACATGAAGCATCTTTGCGGAATACCTGCAAGTTTAGGAGCCATAGGGTCCTCTGATACAGGGACAGGGCCTTCCTTGACCTCAACAAGCTTTTCCTCGGGTGTCTCTGGTGTCAGGAGGGGAGGGGCAACAACGTCCACGGCATTCTTAACCTCCACAAAGGCCGGAGGGCTGCCAGGAAGGGGCTTAGAGTTGTGGAAGAGGCTAGCCCAAGATTTGGGTGGGTTAGTCGTAGGCGCAGCAGGAACTGCGGGCGAATGCGACGACTTTGCCACTTTTGTTTGGGCAGCACAGTGTGGAGAAGCCTGCGCGGGGGTCAAATCGTCACTCTCACAGTCTTCCTTGTGTCCATCTGCACCGACCGGAGTGCCAGAGTCTGCCAACCCGTTACTGTCGGTCACCTCCCCCGCCTCGGGTTCAATCGTCATAGCAGCAGAAGCAGGAAGAGGTGACTTGGAGCGGGGGCTCCGTGGACTACCTGGAAGTTCAGGACTCTGTGGAGCCAACTGATCTGGCTGCTCATCTGCAGTCCTTGATCCCTCAGTCACGCTTCTGCTTTGACATGAGGCCGAAGAAGAGGGGGAAGTTGCAATGGTGCCATCTGATAAAGAGGCGGCCCCACTTTTCATGTCCGATGATGAGTCATCGGGGCTATCACAAGTTCTCTGATTGGCAGTGAATTTGGCCGTCGGAGCAGCTGTCGGCGTGGAGACGACACCCAGAGAGGAAAGGCCGCCCCCCGATAAAGTCTGACAGTCTGCATCCTCGGCATGATGTTGCGATACGCCCATTGCGTGTCCATTCACCAGTGCTGTCACAGGCGTCCCATCTGCAGCGCTGATGCTGTTGGTGCCGCCGGCTGATGGGTCCAGGTAGTTGTAGTACCCCGGGGGCCGCTTTTTCTTTTTCTTCCTCTCTCGCTGTCCCGGGCCACCAGGCATCCCGTCCATGTCCTGGCACACCTGATGATTGTCCAGGGCCGAGGCCTCAGAGTCGGGCCCATCCTCAGAGTTGAAGTGGCTTCCATCTGTGGCGTCGCCCACCGGAGTCGTTGTCTGTTGGGTCTTCTGGGCTGACTGGCAGCCCAGGATGAACTCTGGAGCCTGTGGGTTCAGGGTACTCGACACTTTGTACAAAGAGTCGTTCACGCCACCGACGACGGGCTTGGAGTCCATGACCTCATCAACACCAAATTTAATGTGCTGATAGTCATCACCTGCAGGTACCATGATACAGACATAATAAATCCATTAGACACATTTATAGACCTAAACTGAACAACTGAGGCTTTAAATAGAACATACACATAAAACCTACTTCTGCAATCTGGCAGAGATGCAGGTGGACCTCAAAAAATTTGAATATCTATTTTATTAATTCAATTCAGAAACTGAATTCAGAGAGTGGAAAGGAGCTCTATTTTGTATTTAATGTAATTATGTTGATTATAGCTTACAGTCAATGCAAACCCCAAATTCATTTTAAATGTCCTTCAAAATATCAATACAACTCCCAACGTGCTTTTCAAAATCCCCCCACCCCCACCCACCTCCACGTACATCTGTAGATTCTCAAACACCCAAGTTGTGGCACTGGTAATAATTAACATTGGTATTGTTGCTTAAATTTGTGGGGGGATTTTGCCTCCCCTTATTTTCCTCCGGTTGCCGTTTTTACTTTGCAGAACAAGGAACAAAGCGACACAAATTGAGAGTGTTGCCTGCTACAACAAAGGGGCCTAGATTCAGAAAGTGATCCATTTAATTGCATTGCGATCTCATTCAATGTGGCGGCATCGGAGGTGGTATGTGCGTGTGTAGGCTTCCTGACACATTAACATACCACCTACATGCATATGCGCGAGTGTAAACAGGCTTTTGGGCAAGCAATATTGCATTACAAAATCACAATTAGTACGGTGCTGGCTTGCCATTAAAGTACCGGTAATCACTTCTGCTGCGTTTGGTGTGCACCCTCGGCCACCAGGAGCCAGCATAATACAAACAGACATGAATCTCAACTGATAAAACTGCAAGCTGCTCTATTTTTCCAGCGAAAAAAAGACCACTTGAGTATTGGTATATTTTCTTTTGATCCGTGTCAATTCTCCATTTGCATTCAAATATCAATTGCTTCAAAGGTTAAAAGTATCACTTAATGTACTGAATAGAAACGCTACATAGAAACTATGTATTGTAATGTATTGCATCCATCCATTCTGTAGCCACTTATACTTTAATTTGTTGAGATATAATGTTGCTCTGAGGAGCAAAACTTTGAGACTGAATATTTTTTAACACAAACTATGACAGCAGGTTGACAAATGATGGCAAGCGTTTTGAATATAGAGTATTAAAAATTTGATTTGTTTGAATTTTATCAATATTTTTCAAAGTCAGACATAAGTTGACAACAACAAAATCAATGTACATTTCTGTAGTTCGAATATAGTGCCGTGTAAATGTGAGGCGCCAAATGAAAAAGTGAACAAACAGGAAATATTAGTGCGTGCAAATTAGGAAAACAACAATTGTCGTGACTAAGCAAACTGGTAACGCAGAGTACACAAAGCAGTGTCCTCCAATGGTCAACAGAGCGTGAAGCCTGCAGTTACCTGCTCAGATAAGAAAAGGCCCTCTCCGTTAGTAGGACTGAAATCACACGCCGCAATTGTACACTGCAGTTGAACCTCAACAACAGGTGTTAGGAACAACTCAAAAAAATGCTCAGTCAATGCGTTAGGTTTAATTCTTCCCAATAGATGGAAAATCAACTTGGGGCCTTGCAGAAGTGAAATGCATTTTAATGCAAGAGAAGACAAGATACATAACAGGGTCTTGAGCATGCAAAGCTCTACAGATTTGACCAACAGGCAAGAGAAAGAATATAGGCACAAGAAGCCACCAGTTATGAAGGCTGGATTTTATTTATTTATTTGCTTAATTTTAAAGTTTGACAGCACGACGCACAGCAGCGAGTCAAGCCACGGTGTCGGGCCCCTCCACTCACCGCAACCCTGCAGTCCCATTGACTCCATTATATATGGTACAGCAGGAGGGCAGTAACCTCCTAAATAGTCAATACAAATCAAGTTAAAACAACAGTCATATATGCATATGCATTTTTTTTTCAATGTGGCCGCTAAGTGGTGTCTTTCGTTTGGGTATTCTTAAAAGATCTCAATGTGTTGGTATCTTGAATTGCAAATACATTTTTGTACAGATGCATGCTAAAAATGTAACGCTCCCCACTTCCCAGTCTGGTGAGACCATCTCAGCCTGGGATATAAATAGTATTGCAATTTCAAAATCTGCTTTGATATAGCATATGACAAAAAGTATTTTAAGAGATCATGTGCTCAACATAAACTTAAAAGTAAGTGGATCTATTTCTCAGTAAAACAGAAATATTCTCAAAATTGTGATTGTATTTAGAGTCATTTGCGGTTGTTTTGTTAATGACATGATTGTTCTCACAAATGCTGAGCAGTGAGTGTGTACTAATTTTCATTTGTCGGAAAATATTTTATGGGGCACGGGGATGATTCTGAGAGGAAACAAGTGTTTTCAAACAAATCAATGGGGGTGTACTCATTCATGTTCAACGCTGTCAAAAACATTCACTGTAGTCAAAAGAAAAGTGAAAGTTAAATGTGCATACCGGAAGATTGGCTGACACAAGGCGCTTTGTCGTTGAACGGTGGAAGCTGGAAAGAGAAAGGGGGTGAAGCCCAAATGAGCACCGTTGCATAGGAAAGACACAAAAAAGTACAACCGATATTCTGAAATAACACATTCGAGATGCATGGTTGGAGACCGAGTCATTCTCAAGTGTGAGATCATCTGGCGTGCCACAGGAAGTTATTGACTAATTTAGTTGGAGTTTCAAGTATTGACGACCAAAAACATGTATTTGTTCATGTCCGCCTGCAACAATTAATTCTCTGCCACTAGATGGCAGGAGGTACAATTTACCAGTTATTGTACAAACGAAGGGCGGCCCGGTAGCCAAGTGGTTAGCACGTCGGCTTCACAGTGCAGAGGTACCGGGTTCGATTCCGGCTCCGGCCTCCCTGTGTGGAGTTTGCATGTTCTCCCCGGGCCTGCGTGGGTTTTCTCCGGGTGCTCCGGTTTCCTCCCACATTCCAAAAACATGCGTGGCAGGCTGATTGAACACTCTAAATTGTCCCTAGGTGTGAGTGTGAGTGCGAATGGTTGTTTGTTTCTGTGTGCCCTGCGATTGGCTGGCAACCGATTCAGGGTGTCCCCCGCCTACTGCCCGGAGACGGCTGGGATGGGCTCCAGCACCCCCCGCGACCCTAGTGAGGATCAAGCGGTACGGAAGATGAATGAATGAATGAATGAATGTACAAACGAAAAAAATAGCTTGGTTTTCAATTAAAACACCCCAAATGACTTCACTATAGATACATTACTTCATAATATACATACTTTTTGCAACATTTTTGTTTGCTAGTGTGCTGAAACATTTTTCATCCCAATGAACAATTACTGCCGATATATAAAATGTAAAGTCGTGTGTATTTTAGGTGGTTGCTGCAAGGAGCAATTAGACATAGCCACAGATTCAGAGCAGTATTATGGAGCTTCTACAATGTGAGTGTACATTAAACATAAGTCAAGAATCATTACCTTCTCACAAAAACTATTTCGGACATCGTGTTGACCCTCCTTACCTCGACGTAACATCGTGGAGTCACAAAGAACTGATTGATCTCATCCGGGCTGAATTCTCCAAAGATATACTGTGGAAACAAGACAAACATGAGCCCGATGGGGAGGCAACATTTGAAACGTGCATGTAATTAGCTGCTGTAATCAAAATGACAATGCTTTGAAACGAACAAATTCAACACAATTGAGGTCCAAGTCTACTCATATTAGAAAATGATTTTTAAAAAATTGTACTGTAGTACCACGAGTAACTCTAGCGAGCCCGAGTGAAGCTAAATTCAAAGTGCCGAGTCATGTTGGGTTAATCATAAACCTTGACCATTACTTATTAAAAAAAAAAAAAAAAGAAACAATGAGCCCCCCCAGGTTTGTGTACCAATATCTACTGTATTGTTAAAAAAAATAAAATACAAATTTCAACATGCACAGTGCAGGGAGTGCTCGGTTTTATGACAGGGCCCTGAATTTAAACTCAAGTCTGAACCTGCAAGTAACCGGCCACAACTGGTTTACTTATGTTATCTGAAGACTGAAGTCAGATTATCATGGTTTAAATGGTTCCATTGGAGTGGAAATTTCGACAAGGGTTCTTTCTGTGTTTATGTTGCCCTTACTCAGGGTTCCTCCCAATGTTCACAAACTAAATCTTTTTACTAGTTATTTTTTCCCAGGGAGAACACAGCACTGGACTACAAGGAGTGCGCATAAGTATATTTCACCAAATGAAACAGGAGGCTTAAACGTTCTCCCACCGACCGTGAAACACGCAGTGTACTGGTTAGCGATGCACCGACAGACACAGTTGAAGTACTTACATTTTACTACTTGGCGATACAGTGTACAAATGCCATTATGTCTCGTAATCATGATGGAAAAGCGCTTTATTTTAATCAAATATTGTTCAAAAACACAAAAGCCACCTCTATGGAAATGAGTAATGAACAGCTACCCGAGACACACTCCTTTTATGTGAAGAAACTGCTATTTTTTTGTGATGACTCACAATATTTAGGAAACAGATACAATAAATAACCGGTAACACTATATTTATGAATTTATCCCAATGTTTCAATTTTCAAATGATGACTTGTACAAAATTTGTAGAAAATCACAATGTCCCATTACTTGTGAGCTATTTTCTACCCTGGGGCGCTACCTGGTGCCTGCAGGCACCGCATCGGTGACGCCTGCTTCAGACGAACAACTTGCCCTTACTGAAAATGTTAACAACCAACCGGATGTTTGTCTAACAGCCTCACGAGACATTTCACGCAAATGTCACGTGTAACGAGGCGTTTCAGTTATGCGGCGTCCCAGTCTGAACACTAGGGGCACTGTATAAAAGTTGTACTCCAAATGTTGTAGACAAGCGACAATCAATAACCTAGACTGCGTGTTCACCTCAACACAAAAAGTGCAAATAGAAATACAAGGCTGCTTCTTGAGAATACCTCAAGTTATAAAGCAAAACTGAGGACAACTGAAGTGATACTTTACCACACCAACGTTTACTTTTCTTGCCGTACAAAGCCGCGATATTGGTTACCTGCGTATTGCAACAAAGGGCTCAGGATAAAACTTCCAATTAACAAGTAAGCATTTTAAAACTAAACAACAAGCAGTTTTGAAAATAGGCACTGTACTGTACAATTTGAGTTTCACTTGATACAACTTGGATTACCGTATTTTCACGACTATAAGGCGCCATTAAAAGTCTAAAATTTTCTCCAAAATGGACAGGACGCCTTATAATGCGGAGCGTCTTTTATATGAGCTGAGTTCCAAAATCTGTCTGAGACCAGACACGCTGTTTATATAGAGAAAAGGCGGAAGTGAGGTCGACCAATCAGTGAAGCGTGTCCGTGCACTTATATGTAAATATATGGAGAGAGAGAAAATGTGTACGTGAGTGACGACACGCACCCATGCGGAGAAGAGGTCGGCCAATCAGTGAAGCGCGTCCGTGCACATATATGTAAATATATGAAGAGAGGTGGACGTGAGTGAGGACAGGCACGCAGGGGGTGGGTCCGGCAATGAGTGAAGGGTGGGCGTGTAAGTGGACGCTAAAGGCGCGCCTCTAGCAGGACTGGTCTACAAACACGGACACCCTGATTAGGAAAGGACAGAGCCGACTCTTCCTACTCAGGAAACTGAGGTCTTTTGGGGTTCAGGGGTCACTCCTTAAGACGTTCTATAACTTGGTGGTGGCCTCGGCCATCCATTATGGAATTGTCTGCTGGTCAGGCAGCATCTCGGCCCGGGACAGAAAGAGACTCGAGCGACTGGTCAGGAAGGCCAGTTCTGTCCTGGGTTGCTCCCTTGACACTCTGGAGGAGGTGGGCAACAGAAGGATGCTAACTAAGCTAAAAGCTATGATGGCCAGTCCCTCCCACCTCCTCCAGCCTGCCCTGACAGCACTTGGTAGCTCCTTCAGCCAGAGACTGTTACACCCGCGCTGCAAGAAGGAGAGATACCGACGCTCGTTCCTACTGACTGCTGTCAGGCTGATGAATAAAAAAATAACAATCATAATAATAATAATAATTTTTATCCATTTGTGTTCATATTGTATTTAATTGAAAGATGTTTGTTGTTTTTTTTCTCTTTCTCCTTTCTTCTTTCTACATACATTCTTGCTGCTGGAGGCTGTAAATTTCCCCATTGTGGGACGAATAAAGGATATCTTATCTTATCTTAGCAGGTACCAGCACCTGTATAAAATGTGAGTATGTGCATTATTGCAAAACAACTTCGGTTTTGGTTTCCAAGAACCCCCGAAAATGTATTCCACAAAGAGACACGCCTACGAAGCGCAATTCAAACTCCAAGCCATTGGTTATGCAGTGAAACATGGGCACGACAAAACTGTCGTTCTTGGTTGTCATGCCAACGGACAGAAACTGCCAGATTTTCAAGCGAAAGACGCCGCCGAAAGAAAAGTTTCCAGCCGGCGTCATCGTGAAAGCAAACCAAAAGGGCTGGATGGACGAGGAGAAGATGAGAGAGTGGCTAAGTGAGGTGTATGTTAAGAGACCGGATGGCTTTTTCCATGCCTCGCCGTCACTCTTGATTTGCGACTCCATTCGTGCCCATCTCACACCAGCGGTGAAAAACAAAGTCAAGCAAATGAACTCCGAGCTTGCCGTCATTCCCGGAGGCTTGACTAAACTCCAACCGCTGGACATCGGCATCAACCGGGCGTTCAAAGTGAAGTTGCGAGCGGCATGGGAAAAATGGATGATCGATGGCGAACACAGCTTCACGAAGAGTGGGAGGCAGCGCCGGGCTAGTTACGCCACAATCTGTGAATGGATTGTGGCTGCTTGGACGAACGTATCTGCTAGTACAGTTGTTCCGAGCTTTTGGCAAAGCCGGCATCATTTCTGTGGAGCCACATGACGACAAGAGTGACTCTGACAACGAGAGGGAACCCAGCGGTTTGGATTACCGATACAGTGCACTCCGCTTAATAGAACACCATTGGGCCGAAGCGCTTCTGTTCTACTAAGCGGGGTTTCTATTAACCGGAGACACTTTATTAGGTACACCTTCAGACACGTCGACGACCAAGTTATGCACGCAGAAAACCCCCTGCTGACAAGTTAGAAGAGATATTTCGACTGTGGACGTCCATATCTTTAATCAAACAACAACTTTAATCAACTTCAGTCAAACATCTCAAATCACGAGAAAAATTTCGTTACTTTTGTCTGGAAACAGGAGTCCGTAATTTTGCGGTTGACTTCCCTCTCAATGCGCTGGATAAGAGGGAAGTCCTGGAAACCGCGGGCGTACCTTCTGAGAATCCGGCAATGCATCGTATCGTCTGAGTATGTCCTTCTTATCCGCAGGTGATAGCCCTCGTCTCTTGAGTGAAGTTGAAGCCATTGTGACGTGCGTGTGTCTATGTGTGGAGTGACGCATGCTACCTGTTACTGTATACGGCTAGAACTACCGCGTTTTCTCGCGATAGTGGTACAGTATCGCGATAGCTACACTTCGTCTCTCTCTCGTCTCTTGAATGAAGTTGAAGCCATTGTGACGTGCGTGTGTCTATGTGTGGAGTGACGCGTGCTACCTGTTACTGTATATGGCTAGAACTACCGCGTTTTCTCGCGATAGTGGTACAGTATCGCGATAGCTACACTTCGAAAACCACTAGTTTACAATGTTCATTGCTTACGGCCTGTTCTATTAAGCGGAGATCTGTTCTACTAAGCGGAGTATCTTTATAGGAAATTGCATTAGGCAAATCTGTTCCAGAGCCTTTTGCTCTATTAAGCGGATTACTCTATTAACCGGTGTTCTATTAAGCGGAGTGCACTGTACTTGCACAATTGTTCAATTCGGACACAGAAGATGACGACTTTGATGGCTTTGAGTGATGATTGACCAAAAAACGTGAGTACCTTGTAAATAAAATACACCCGAACTCTGTTCTGCTTTCGTTGCCTTTTTAAAAACGTGTTTTAGCTTCGAGCTTCAGTGTATGCTTCAAGCTAACGTGTTGGCGAACGTGTTAGCATGCATGCATGCCGTATGTTTAAGCTGGCGTATGTTTTACCACTGTAAAACTGCGCCCATTAGTACAGTGCGGTCTGTGTATTTGTAAAATACAGAAATGTCACCCATTAATAAGACTGCACCCAACCGTACGGTGCGTTGAATAGTCGTGAAAATACGGCAAGTAATTTCTTCCACAGCTCCCGATGCTGTTCTTTTCAATCTGCCGTATGTATGTATTCTTTCACTTCACCACTGCGTGGCCGCTTTAAAGAATACCTACACACAGTCAAAGTGCAAAGGTGACACCAGCGCACCAACCGCGGGGCCGGTTCAATCGTCACGGTAAGTAAAACTCTGGAGCGTGAACGGAGAGGCGCACAGAAAAAGAAAGTGCAAGTCAAGCATATAGAACTCTTTGCAAACGGGGCCTCACGTGACACCCCGCATTGCTGAAATTGCACTCCGCCAAACGACAAATAGCCGAGCGTAATCCGATGGCTTCAGGCGGCAAATACAATGACAACGGCGTGACTGCCGCTTTGCTTTACTCTGTAGGCGTGCCATGCGAACCTCGCTAAGCTGCCTCTGCTGCTGCTTTCCACTGAGGATTACAGCAAATTAGCCATCTGCATCATTTTACCGCTTGAGCCAGGACGCTCGTGTGCGCGCGCACGTACGCTCAAAGCTATCATATGGTATGAAAACATTTCAAGTCATCTCCTCATGGATTTGAAGATTCATCAAGCTGAGATAAAATATGCTCTTGAAATAGTTTGTATTTTTATAATGCGTGCACACCTGCCACGGGGATGGAAAGCACCAGTGCTAATGTGATTGTTGGAACCTCTGGAGCAAGCATGTGGCTGTATTTTAGTGTCATGTAATAACAGTGACAATAACCTGCTGGCATTAACTCTGGAGGGTGTGAGGATGGAAGGAAAGACTGCCATTTTGGGTGCAGAACCAGTTAAAGAATTCAGTGTTAGGACTAACACCCACCACCGAATACGAGAATAGCAGAGCAAACACCTTTGTAGAGAAGATTAAAATTTAGGATTTTATCAGACAGACGGACAAACAATAATTGTTTGTCTGTACTCAGACAGACACACAAATATACACATACTTGGGCTGCCACAAACAATTATTTTGCTGGTTGACTAATCATCAGTGATTAGTCAACTAATCGGATCATATCGTCAGCGCCCTAAAATAATTGCCCAAGTCTGTTATTTTAGGGGGGAAAAAACCGCATTCTGATATGCATTAATCATTTCAGGGGGGGTGTACGTGATCTGTTAAAGTACGGATGTAGCCGATAACGGCAATTTTCAATTAACATTTTAAACTCAAAGATGCATACGCGCACACACATTATACATAAGGGCTACCAACAATCAAAAGGAGACAAAACATTCGGATCGATGAGCCTGAACATAAGTGACAACGTTCAGTTATCATTTGGGTTCAGGTCAAAATAAACAAGTTCTGAAACATTCAAGTGTGAGCAGATAGTTACTTGTGTATACATGTTAATTGCAAACAATTGGAATATCCTAATTTAAACCCTGACATATAACTTCAGGACGCAAGGACATAATTTCCGCTTCTTACTTTTTACCGTCAATAAACATTTTATTTATGCCACTCACTAAAGCAATAAAGCAGCTGCTTTTCCTCCTTGCTCTGTCTAACCAGCACCATATTATTTTACCTCTGCTTGTGTTTCTTTCGGCAAGTTGCACGCTGGCCGCATGGACTTACATACACGTATTTGCATGTAGATATGCACACAGTGCCATTTTCACAGAGACAAATAACGTGAAAATACCACGTAAAAAACTAGGTATTCAAGTTATTGGGTGGCAACATAAGATGGCCGCCGGCGCCTTCACTTCTTGCCGCGGCAAGTTAGCGGGTATCGCCGTACAGTATGTACAATTGCTTCCTGTATTCAAAAGACCAAGTTTCCTTGCAGGGAGAGCAAGGACAAAACACAAACCAACTACAATTTCTTTGAAATGACCAAATAACTGCCTTTTTAAAAATTAAGACGAGGGTATATTTGGGTTTTGTGCAAGTTTATATGGCCTTTCAAAGCTCATATATATCACCAATATTCGGCTTCTGAAAGTGTTAGATTGTTTAACAAGCACTAATTGTAGAGTAATTATCATTAGAAAATATGACAACTGAAGGCTGTTTTTAAGATTTGGGTTCGGAATTCCCATTTGCCAGCGCCCTCGTGCATGTGCTCGGATCAAGAAAAAGGATGTTTCTCGGCGGAATAAAATGAGGCAGGCTCTGTTGTGGGTGCAGGGTTGAACAGCCTGACATCTGTGGCAGAAAGCTGGACGTTGAATGGCCTGTCCATTATGGGCAAATCACAGCCACCTCTGCGGAACACCGTCTCCGGGCAGAGGAGCAGCTTCAGTCACAGGCTGCTATCACTGCCCTGTTCCAACCGTCTTCCCCATTCCAAAAGGATTTTTAATTCCCTTTTGGGAGGGAAACCCTCACATCACATTTCCTCAACTCTACTGTCAGCATTTTGCAAGCTGATCACAATGCAGCTTCAGATTGCACTGGAATTATAAACTATTGTATCTACACTTGGAAAAAAAACAGACTTGTTGCTTGATACTTTTTATATTTTACAATTGATTAGTAATTCGGTAAACCTGACTACCGTGTGTTTGCAATGTTCAATTTTTGTTTTTTAACAATTGTTTTTTTGAGTTTTGAAGGTACATTTCAAACGTCAAATTCATTTTAATGCTTCAACTTGGAGAACCCATTGGAATTTCAGGCCGTAAAAGCTTATCCGTGAATATTTTTCACAAAAAACTGCCAGTCAATCCAAGAATTAGTTCCCAAAATAGAGGGGATATGTTGAAAATAAAATGAGTTATTCGATTTTACTCTAATTTGAAGAAATTACAACCAAAAAAAAGGCATTTTGACAATTTTTTTGCGGGATGTCTCAAAAGCATTTCTGAAAAGGCAATTTTCCCCCAACACACACAAAAATTGTTTGGGACTATTAATTTGATTTTCACAATTCTGTTAAAGCTGCCATGCAAAATTCTACGTTTTGAAAGACTCATTTTTAGGAGGATTTGCTACAGTGCTAAATTAAAAATATATCGCCAAAGTTTATTATTCCTGGCTTTGGTTATTTGATGGTGGTTGTCCATCACTGGCTATATGTGCAAATATTTGAAATACAAGTTTTTGGGTGCAAAAACCCTGCAATAAGAATGGGTGATGGCAACTTCGTATTCAACTTCCCTAATCGGGGCAAATGGTGTTCAGCATGTGCACGAACTCATCCTGCACACGGTCGTTAACTATCTCGCAATCGGGAACACTGTGTCACTTTGGACGTAGGCTGCAAGTGGACCTTGTTTCAGGTTAACCGTCTCCTTGAGTAACCCGAATAAAGTTCAGAGTTGCGATGCGTCCGCTTTACCAAGTCACACCCCCCCTCAACTTCCACAGCGATGACACCCGATGCATGAGTCCATTACCGTAAATATAAATCAAAATGTGCAGCATATAAAATCACGAAGGTCAGCTGAACTGTCGCAATTCGCGCTACGAGCTAAGGGGATGTTGAACATTTTGAATACTTTAACACTTAAAACATGTTCGACCTTCACCACCTGTGCAAAGCTGCTAGCTGGCTAGCAGATAAGAATGTCTTGTTCTAAAGCAACAAGAAATTACCAAACCATATAGAAAATGCTTCTTTTGTGGCACAGTTAACTGCAAATGTGCAGTAGGAAGCAGTGGTCGCTGCATGCGCTCAGAGAAGGCCCCTAGCTAGCCAGAGCAGGTGGGCCATGCAAACACGCAGCACTTTTCGGTGACACTTGACTCTTTGGCATCAACAGCAGACACTCACGCAGCATCGTCGTTCAAAGTGTCACGGTGGTTGGGTAAAGAGTCGTTCAAGTCATTTCCAGTCATTGGAAAATCCGCATAAGCCCATTCGACGAAGGAAACGTGGGGCCTGTTAGCTTACCATGCTTGCTGGTGCTGTTGCAATGAGGCTTAGTGGGGGCATTAGCAAGCACTTTTTGACACCACATTTCCAAAGACAACAGGAGCCAAGTCCTTCATTTATATCGACATATCCGTGCCGCCGACTTGTAGCATTGACACGACCCTAGTGCAAATAAAATTGTTTGTCGAACGTATACGCGGCTGCGAGGTCTAAAAGTAACGTTAGCTCGCTAACTACCTGGTTGCCGTAAGAAGCCATGCTCCCGGTGAGATTTGCTCTCCTCATCGGACAAGACGAAAACTCTCCCGGGGAGACGTTGGGGGAGCTCTGCAGTGGCCGCCTCGACGGGTGTCCTACTTCGACGCCGATGTCATTTTCCCAGCATTTAGATGTGTCCGATCCACGTAAAAGGCGTTTAGCAACCTCATGCCTTAGTACTCGTCGTAACCGCCATTTCTGTGTAGCGTCTTCTTCGCTTGCTTGGCGGCTAAGGGAGGTTTGTCATGCAGCGGGAGCCGAACGAATGACCGCACATACTTCCGTTGGCCTGGGCCTTCGAAATAAAAGCTGTGAAACCTAATCTATCTAACCCTGTATAGATGGAGATGATAAAAGAACACGCAAAACTTCACAAAAAGTAAGAAATACAGTACAGTAAAGAAGTACAGTAATCCTCCCTCCACCGCGGGGGTAACGTTGCAGAACAACACCACAACCAGTGAAATTCGCCAAATGGAAATAGGCTCTTTTTTTAAATGTAATACTCCCAAAGCATAATTTTAAACGCACTATTGAAATAGAAACACGTGTAAACAACATTGTGAGAAAGAGCAAGGGCAATGAACACAAACATGTACAAACAGCGTAACACAGATCCCTCTCTGTTTGCAAAAATATGTTTTTCCAAACGAACAAATGTATCACGTCATAATCATGCGCAAAGAAAAACGCTATAAAATGAATCTACAGTCGTCTTTTTCTGAAGGAATAGTTAAGATTGTATTATTGCCAATGTTTTATGTTATGCGTTCTGTATTTTTTTTTTGTTATTTTATGTTATGTTGTATGTCTGGAAACCGCATTATTAGATCTGCAACCTGCGATTGGCTGGCAACCGATTCAGGGTGTCCCCCGCCTACTGCCCGGAGACGGCTGGGATAGGCTCCAGCACCCCCCGCGACCCTAGTGAGGATCAAGCGGCTCGGATGATGAATGAATAGATCTGCAACGGTTCTGAAAGCGCTATGTAAATAATACAAATCTCCACATAGCATCATTGTCAGTGTTAAAACTCTTTATGTAACGGATATTTGAACACAAACACAAGATCACTGGTGCTTAAATTGTCCCTCAAATCAGAAACATATTCTCTACCATAATTATAATTGCTTGATGAATGTATTTTGAAATTGACTTACTTCAATGGGGTTTGCGACTCGGAAGCGGAAGCACTAAAGTAACTGGAGTGTCGTGTAACCGCGAAATTTACCTAAAGTCTTGACCATGTGCGCCGCACTTGATGCGATTTACCTACGCTTAATGTCGGCCATTTAATGATCACAAGTGTCTTGTTCGTAAATGTATATATATTTATTTATTTATTGCAATTTTGTAACAAGACTCTTTCGATAGTGAGTGACTGACAGGTGCATTTGCCTCAATTTTCAAACCGCTCGTGAAGGCAGTAGATTTTAAGTATTTCAATTTTAAGCATCCACAAAGCCTCCTTGATACTTAAGCACCACACAAACCGGGGAAGAACAAAGTGTTATTCTATTTTATTTATGTATTTATTTATTTTTATGTGTGCGTACAAATATCGTTGGAGATCGAGATCAAGTGGGCGTGGTGCACCACAGGTGAGCGTGCCACTCCGGAAGTAAGCTACGCACATTAAGGTTGTTGTTTTTGTTTCGGATAAACGAAAAAGGATACCCCCCAAAACGTATTTTGTACACAAAAGAAGGTAAGAGACGTTTACTCTGAGCTTTATGTTACTTAAAGGGACAGGAATCTGACTCGCTTAGGTTCAGTCAAAGTCACGAACGTAACAATGCTTGTTACAGTACAATGCTGTGCTTATAGACAGTTTGCAACTTTCTACATTTCTTGAATTCGTACACTGTCCCACTTCCTGGACAGTGTTGCGTACACCTGTCCGATTTAAAGAGACCCTAAAACAAGAGCAAATGCAGGCTTTCCAAATGCAATCCTCATTATTCTTTTTTGTATGGAAAGCTGCATGATTTTCGATTTCATATATTTGATATCCAGCAGCAGGTTGTACTGCTACGCTCTTTGTCCTCACTAGTAAATCGATTCGGTGTAATTGTGGAACGACTGTCTCATTTATAGTTTTGTTCCACTACTATCTTCCAATACTGTACGACATTTATGCGCACAAATAAGACTCTGTATACAAGTAGTACAGCTGCATGCTACCAGCGAGACAAACCCGTGCCCAAGCATGCTGCTGTTATTTCTAATGATGTTATCTAGTAGAATTTTATCATATCAATAGTATAACAAGTAGCACACAGTAGCCTACTAATGCACAGTTTTGTTTTTTGTTTTGCCTTACGGGGTTACCAGTAAGGTTTAATTGCATACGAGTAGGCCAAAGTGGCACTAATAGTGGGAGAAAAAAAACATTGTTAGTAAGACAGGTTTCATCCCATTACAATTTATTGTTTGACTTGTAAGGGCAAAAAAACTGACTAATACATGGGTATTAAGGATATGGAATTCTTGCTAAAAATATGTTTGTCTTAAGGCTGATTTATTAATGCAGCCTACCTAATATTGTCAGATAGCTATTGCTATTTATGAAATCAGTCTACAGTTTCTGCATTAGAATGTATGTTCTCAATTGAAGATGCCAGAGAGGGGCAGATACCAACCGAGGAGTGATGCATACGCAGATTACAAGAGCAAGGACAAGGATTCCTCTCACTTGGCATTGCCGATTGATAAGCATGACAGCAGAGATCACAAAGAAAAGCCCAGAGTCGCTGGCGAGAGAGGCTCTGCTGGTGACAGGAGGCCTAAACAGAGGGACGTGACAAGTGCACCTCAACCTGCTTTCAGAGACCACAATCATGAAGGACCCTCCACACTGTAAGCAACCAGATATAGTAGCACAGACTGTCAAGCAGTTGGCCAATCATCACTCAGTATATACGGTTGAAGTCATAAAATGATGCGTACCGTGGCAAATAGGTCTGAAATGATTAAAGGTCGGCGCAAGATCTCTGCATCAAAGCTATGTTGGGATGATTTTTCCAAATGGACTAATGCTACTGAATAAATGGCTGCACAACAGTGAGCATACAATCGTTTGACACAAAGGCAACATATTTAGCTCATTTAATATTGGCCACCACTGCTAGCTAGGACATATTGTAAAACCCTAGCAAGTGGTGAAGGATAGACACAACCGGCAGTGTACTTTTAGTCACTTTAATGATTAATAGAAAGACGTAATTAATAAGCAATATGCACATTCATACATGAGCTTCTACGGCCCACAAATGACACTCACTCACCCTTGCTCTCAACATGCAGACTAGCAAACCATTAGCCAGCTAACAGCCAGCCCTTAACCTGAAGTCACAAATCTACATTGCCATTCACCATGTCACATGTCATTCACCAGGCCAGGCACCACCTTTTAAAGCCACCGCAAAGTCACAGAAACTACAAAGTAGAACATGAGGGTGGTAACCCCAGGTGGACAGAAATAACACCAACACCTCACATGCACTTTGTTTTTCTAATATGTGATGTTGGTATTGTACGGAGCCCCTAAGTCCGTAGTATTGTCTATTAATGCAAAATCAAATTTTATCTGGCCTGGTTAATTGGTAGGATGCTCAGTTCCCCCCCCCCCCCCCCTCAAAAAAATGGCTGCATTCCCACAGTCCACTTTTCATTTTGATGTTATATTCCTGACAGGTATGGACAGCCATCAGTGTATTACTCTGACGATCAAAATTATGAACAACGACCCAGACAAGATCTTTACAATCTGCGATACATCCTCACCAGCCGAGGTAAGTTGTGTTGTTTGATGGCAAAACACTTGCTGTGTTTTCATTCTGTAGCTTGGGCTTTAATTATATCGTAGTGTATCCAGAAAGTATTCCTTTATACATTTTAAGTTACAGACTTATTCCAAAATGAAAGAGAGTGGACCCCTACTATTCAGTGGATGGGGATTAGGCTGCCCCGTGAATAGCAGAAATCCGTGTGTAACTGATAGCCATGGAAATGCATTGGCTTGGCGCTAAGAAAGAAAAAAAAATCTAATGGTTAAGGAAATCCCTCCCTAAAGAAAAACAAAAAAAAAGAATGAAAGAAAGAAAAAAATGGGCAAATATGTGATTATCCCAGTGCCTGACTTTACGGCCTGGTGTATGTCGAATTTTGAGACAAACAAATTAATGTACTTTACTCAATAAAGTTGTCTCTTCTGTTGACAGCAGGACTGAAGCTATCAATAGTCTATCAAATAAGTTATATACAATTCATCATTTCATTCCTTTTTCCCTGTCTAAGCTCAGTTTTGCATCTTTGATTTTTTTGTATGTTTTGTTTCTCCCGTTTGTTCTAGGCCTTTGTCAGCTAATGGAGGTGTTTGTCAATCTTCTGCTCATTATCTGCGCTGGCGTGCCTCACAGCAACAATGGCGGTTATCGTGACCTGGCCAGCCTGGGCGGCATCTACCACTATCACTTTGGCGGAGCCGGTGCCTTCCAGGGTGCCGAAGCGGAACGCGTCAAGGAGCTGGACCAATTGTTCAATGAGCTCAAGAGGCCTCCGTACGCCTTCGCCATGGCGTGCGCCGGGATAGTCATGATCTACGCTCTGGCCATGCTCGCCTTGGGAATTTTCAGAGTGCCTTACCGCAACCCGCCCGTGCTCCTGGTCGAAACTCTGATCAACCTTCTTGTTGGTTTGGGCTACATTGTTGCTCTGGCCTTCTTCTTTATCAAACTGCAGGAAAACTACAACAACCCCATCTGCCAGGAGAGGGAGCGCATGTACAAGAGCAGAGGTCACAAGGGCTTCGAGTGCCAGTTTCACGGTGCGGACATCGCTGCGGGTCTCTTCGCCGTGCTGGGCGTCTTTGTCTTCATCTTCGGGGCCGTGTTGGCCGTCAGAGCTTTCCGCACTGTGCGAGAAATGAAGAAGCAAAAGACAAATGTGGATGATCGCTTTTGAGGACAGTTAAAGTAAAAGTTAGACTGAATCGTAATAAACAGAGTCTCACTGCTTGTATTGAATCAGTGAAACTTTTACACACTTTTGTGTTTGCTCTCCTTGCTAGCATGAAAGAGGGACAAAGTAGTAGTAGTAGTAGTAGGAGAGAATAACCTTCAAAAAAGAGGCTCCAGGCTGTTAATTGTCACTCTCAGCTCAAGATTACTGTCAACCTAAATATAAAACAAAGAGGAAGTACATGTTGTGGATTTAAAAGAACCATAAAAACAACTATCTCAATGCTGTCATACAATGGGAAACTATTGGCACATAGGCTCAGTTAGCATTTGTGGCAGTGTTACTATCCTAAGAGCAAAGAATATCAAAACACAAGAGTTGCAGTAACAGATGCAGGTCGATAATATAATAATACTCACAGGCATGTATTCTTTTCCTCTTTGAAGAACAATCATTATTCATTGATATTACATAATCAATACAGTACTAAATACAGTATTAAATATCTGTATGCCCATTTTATACTACCCCCAGTTGACATGTGATACAGTCTGCTTGTTTTAAGTTATGAGCATGGTCGCGGAATGAATTCATTTTGGATTTAAAGGCAACACTGTCATTTCCTGGCACACATAATGGCGGCAAATCAATCTTTTTATATTAGTTTTGCCTTGAGCACAACAGCAAAAGTGCTGTAGTCTGTCAGTCTATTTTGGGCTTTTTATTTTTGTACTTTATATAATATTTTGTATTCCATTTACATACAAGTGTATTGTGTACATCTGTGTCTATATTAAACAACTTTGAACCTAGAAATGTTCAGCGTGGTCTGTCGTTTTATTTGGGTTTTTTAAAATTATTTTTTTTACATGTAGCATTTTCGTGTTCTGTTTCCATTCAAGTGTATTTTATACTTCTGTGTATTAAACATCTTTGAATCTAGAAATGTTTATTTTTCTTGTTAGACTTTTGGTGTCTCCTGCAATCAAAGTAATTAACACTTGAGTGAAGTTACATAATCAAGTACTAAAAACTGAGGTGAAAAATACCACTATCCTAAAATGACCCAAACCCTTTTGAAGAGGCAATCATTTTGCTATTATGACCCATTTTAGCCATGTTAATACTAATAACCTGGAGTCGTCGGTCAAACACATTGCTAGAGCTGTCATTCTTTGTTCCGCCAACAGATGGCAGGCATACTTTATTAATTATATCCATACACTATACTGTATACCTGTAATCCATTATCTGAACCGCTTTAACCGCACGAGTGTCGCTTAATATATATCCTGTATGTATCGCAACATCTGTGATCGTAAACTGCAATTGCAGACTGCTGGGCGCCAGGGCGACCTGCTTTATTTTATCTTATTGTTAAAATATTTTTTATCTTAAATGATTGTTTGTGTTTTTTACCAAACACTCGGCCCTGTCAGCGAGCTACCGTTCTATTGCGACCGATGTAATGGGCACGTTGGTTTAAAGTGTTCAATTAATGTACCATGCATGTTGTTGAAATGTGGAAGTGAACCGGAGTACCCGGAGAAAACCCAAAGAGGCACGGGGAGAACATGGGAACTCCGCACAGCAAAGCCAGGCCCCGGCCTGGAATCTAACCCATGACCTCTGTATTGTTAGGCGGACGGCGCTAAGCGGCAACCACCGTCCTGCTCATAATACATAATAATCTAAATGTGGAACAAGTCAGCTTTTTATTTTATAAAGGGTTTATTTTCTGCACAATTATTTGGACAACTTGGAATGGACTCTTATTCACTAATGTCAGACAGGAGTAATAATACACATGTCAAAATGAAACAAACAAACAAAACAGGATGGTAGTGTAAAATGATCGTTATATGTTGGGCAAGCCGGACAAAAATGAGTCAGTAAAAATGTTATTGCTACTTAGCAGCATTTTAAATAAAATGATGACCTCTCATGTGTCTCGTTGTCACTATTACTAAACTATCTCTAATTAGTCATCTTAAAATTAACAAACACCAGCAGCAATTTGCATGCTAGAATGCCAACCTTAAAAATCTTAGTTATGCTCCATGTTGCATAAACAAAATAGTTTACACATACATATGTTTTATGTTGATATCGAGAGCATGCCGTCAACATTAAATACAGTAATATTTTGCATCATCCAGTATGAAAATGACACCTCATCATTTGGAATTCCATAGTGGAGAGGGTGATATTAATTTGCAATGAAGTACAAAAATAAAAATCAGCTCCTTGGTGTCAAGAAAAATAAAATAGTCAGGCCTTTCTAGAAAATATAAAGGAACCTGGAGATCGAGTAAGGGCTACTTTGGTCACATGTTCAACAACCGCCGTGTCTTGGATCATTCCCATTCACAATAATCACAACAACATGCATCCACTTACTGCACAAATAGTCGACGTGCTTCATTGTACACACAAACACAGACACTTTGCAACTTAAAGAGGTTTCCACATGTGTTTCGACTATAATGCGACATGGCCATAAGAAGAACACTACTGGACCCGCTCCACTAAAGAATTAAAGGGAATATTGTCAATAAATGCACTGGACTGTATCCCACTCTCCTGCGCTCCCTCTCCCTGTATGTACACACGCATTTGGGATATATTGCATTACACAAATGTGTTGGATGAACATGTACACTACGAGACATAATTATATTAAGTCATAATGTCGTACATTGTGTGTGAATTTTTTTTTTTTATGAGCAAAGAATGTGTGGTTGTGCAATGCTGGTCAGGCATTGAATAAGGAACAAACCAAACACACTTATTTGTTAAATTAATCAGTCAGTCACACTCACAAAGTGCTGCAAAAATGATAAGATTTCGCAATGTAGTAGATGTAAGCCCATGCACCTCTGTCCAAATGTCAGGTTTTTGTGATATAAAAAAAATAAGCCCAATATTTTTTCTTTCCAAAATCAAAATAAAGCTGTATCATGCTTTTGCGCTATTTTCTTCTTCTCAAAGTGGGGCCTTAGCTCGAGGTGGCTGTACAGTAATTACCGGTATGAAAAGCTCCAAATACCATTTCGTGTTTGCACAACACAAAACAAAATGTCAGGAATAGCTCGACTTGAACATCTGGCATTTATTTGGGGTTAATCAGAGGCACTTAAAACAGTGTGTGTGTGTGTGTGTGTGTGTGTGTGTGTGTGTGTGTGTGTGTGTGTGCTGACTCCTACTTAATATGAATTTGAATCTGTCCGGTTAATACTGAACAAAACCACTTCCTCAAGTATAAAAGGGTGTGTATACTTGTGAAACGCCATTATCTTTGTTGTTTATTTTTATTTCCCCTACCAAAAAGATTTGGAAAAGGTTTTTAAACGATTAATTTTTCAAATTTTTCATACCATTAAAAAATGGTATTTTAATCAGGGATGTGTGACTTTTCATATCTACTGCACTATTGTGCGCTGTGTAAACAACGAGGAGGTGCTTATTGTCTTGCCTGAGATAACATTTATAATGTACTATTAGCCGATTCTGCACACTTTCAACACACATTATTATATTTTTTATACTTTCAAGATGTTTTTAGCATTTCCCTAATGTACTTCTTGTTTTCATTATTCTGTCAGTCAGGTGACTGGTATCCGAAAAAGCAGCAACAATCTCAATCTGATAGTGTATTTTTCCGCTAATCGGCATCAGGTGAAAAACGTATTTATTTATTTAAATCAGGGCTGGCCCTCATGCAGCAGTTCATTTGTCTATTCAGCAACCAAAGCGCTGTGTAGTGCACACCACCTCTGTCCACAAAGCTTGTCTTTGAAATGACCAAACTCTTTCTCTCTCATCCAAAGCTCACAAAAGAAAACAGGCACAGTGTTAGATATGGAAACATTTTGCTTACATGGACACTCAGGGTAAGTCGAGAGACACAACAAACTTAATGACTGCAAAGGAAACAGGATACAAGAAGGAAAAGTATGGCCAAAGCGCTCACTGGGCATCATTGTCAGGGATAAAAGACTAGCAAATATAACACATTTAAACGATTTGCCTTTAAACAGAAGTCTAATAATGCGCGCGACTTATTTTGTGACAAGCACACTTGTGACCCACCGTTGCATTTGCCGAGGCAATTAATCATTGTTTGTAGATGAGCAGAGTTGAGCACCATCTGACGTGACATTGACTCATTGTACATTTAACTAAGACACACACCGATACTCAAAATAAGGTGACTCGATTTGGCCTCAGCACAAAAAAAAAGTGATCAGAACAGATGGGGTTCAAATGAATTCTCTGTAATTCATTACTTGCACAATGTCTCAATGTTTATAGTTAGGACTTGGTGAACGATGAGAGTGCGTGTTTTTCCGCAATGACTCCAGCAACTGCCTGTTCAGTTAAATAACACAAAAGGTGCCTCTTCATTTTGTTTCACATTTCATTAACCGTTGTGATGCGCAGTTGTGCAGGAATTTTAACCAAGTAGAGTTCCTTATATCGAAGGATGTTGCTTTGCAATTCATGCTAGTTTTTATGGAGCTTGTGGTACTGTAAAAATGATTACTGGAGGGAAAATGTGATCGTAAGGGAAATCAAGGGCTTTCAGCACTCTGTAGGTGATATGATTCACTCCAACACACAATGAGGATCACATTCTCACAGACTAAACTCAGTACAAAATGCTTTAGTAATTAGGGTTGAATTCATGAAGATGACAAGTAAAAAGAGAAAGACAATTAAGGCTTCAGAGACAATAAACAGGACATGAGTGGGATTCAACCGATGGCTCATCTTCCTTTTACCACCAAATGAGCGGCAATGCTATAAGGCTGAAAGGGAACGCTGGAAAGAAAAACTATGCAATGCCACAACTGCACCACGACGCCAAAACAATATGTCGAATTGGCAGTGTGACCTGACTTTGGTCTCCTTTACATACAATTTCTCTTTTGGCACCAGGAACCAAGAGTCATCGGCCTGCATTATAGCTCTATTAGCTAATTATATTATTAATTATTAATATTAATAATATAATTATTAATACAAGCTATTATTAATTAGCTTATAATATAAGTGAGTTTTTGTAGAGGGGAAAAAACCCACATCAAAGAATAATTCTAATTATATTATATATATATATATATACAGTATATATATATATATATATATATATATATATATATACAGTATATAGCGGCTGGATAGCTCAGTTGATAAGGCATCGGTTTGGCATACGGGAGACGGTGGTTCGAATCCCGCTTGGGGCAAAAATGAGCACATAACACCATCCAGTGTGGGTCCTTGGGCAAGATCCTTCACGCTAATGCCTACCTCATACAATGATGAGAGACAATAAAACGAATGACATGCCGGCTCAGACGTCGCCCGGCCAAACAAGGTCTGTGTCAGGTGCTGGGGAACCAGAGCACCTTGATGAAAAATGGGCTACTGGAACAAAGCGGAGATGGGCGAGAGGCGATAACATGGCTCTGTTGGAATGCTACTACTCAAGCAACCCTAGTCAGAGGGGTTACATGCAGAGAATGTGGGCTGAATGGTTACTTCGAAACCCACAGTCACGGTTGACCGCGAAACAACTAGTAGCTCAGTGTTCCAACATCCACAAACGGCAACTGCTGTCACAACTTGAGATTGATGAGGTACAACGCAGGTTCCATGGTGAAGGGCCCCAGGCTGCCAGATCAGAGGAGGAGGTCATACAAGAGATTGGGAGGCAAGCCCCAATGAATGCAGATGATGAGATTGGGTGGCCAGCCCCAATGAATGAAATGCTGAGCGAGGCAGCAACTGACCTGAAAGCTAAGATTATGGCGAGAATGAAAGCTGGGCAACCTAGAAACCGATTACAACGGCTATGTGAAGTACCATCTGAAAGTCTCATAGAAAGTGTGAATGCAGCACTGAGGGCGATCCCTACCGTAACGATCACAGAAACCAATGAGCTGATATACGCTTCAGCATCAGTGATCCTGGAGACTCTGGGCTATAAGAGCAACCATGGAAGCCATGAGATACGTTACCCACCATGGAAAAGACGGTTGGAGGCTAAGATCAAGGCGGCCCGGAAATATGTGAGTCAATTGACGGAGGCCCAGAGAGGTGTGATGAAAAGGCCGATACCCGAGAGGTACATCCAGATGACCATACCTGAAGCACTCGAAACTGCCAAACAAAGGCTCCAAGCCTTGTCCAGTCGCCTAAAGCGGTACACGAAAGAGAATGAGGCCAGACGAATAAACAGGCTGTCCGCAACACAACCTGCGAAAGTGTACGCTCAGTGGCAGGGTCCTAACAACAGAGCCGACCCACCAAGACTGGAAACTGAAAGGTACTGGAAAGGCATATGGGAGAAGGAGGTTGCACATAACAGCAGTGCACAATGGCTGGTGACCCTGAGAGAGGAGCACAGCAACCTCCCTGAACAGAACCCAGTTACCATAACAGTGGCAGACATACAGGAAAGAGTCTCAGATATGAAGAACTGGACAGCACCAGGCCCGGACATGGTCCACACCTACTGGCTAAAGAAACTCACAGCACTCCATGAGCGCCTAGCAGTACAAATGAACCAGCTGCTGAGGGATGGGACTCACCCAGAATGGCTAACCGCAGGGCGAACGATCCTGATCATGAAGGATCCCTCGAAGGGTGCAATTCCATCCAACTATCGGCCAATAACCTGTCTCTCCACAACATGGAAGCTCATGTCAGGCATCATTGCGGCTAAGATAAGTGGACACATGGATCAATACATGAGCGAAGCACAGAAGGGCATTGGTAGAGATACTAGAGGAGCCAAACATCAACTCCTGGTTGACAGAACAGTCGCACACGACTGCAGGTCCCGACGTACCAACCTGTGCACAGCTTGGATTGATTACAAGAAAGCCTATGACTCGATGCCACATACATGGATCACTGAATGCTTGGAGTTGTATAAGGTGAACAGGACCCTAAGAGCCTTCGTTGCGAACTCGATGAGGATGTGGAAAACCACACTTGAAGCCAAGGGCAAGCCACTTACCCAAGTGTCCATCAAATGTGGCATATACCAAGGTGATGCACTCTCCCCACTGCTGTTCTGCATAGGACTGAACCCCCTAAGCCAAGTAATCACCAAGACAGGCTATGGATACCGCCTCAGAAATGGAGCTACAATCAGTCACCTCCTCTACATGGATGACATAAAGCTGTATGCTAAGAGCGAAAGGGACATAGATTCCCTGATCCACACAACCAGGATCTACAGCAGCGACATCGGGATGTCATTCGGGCTTGAGAAATGTAGTCGGATGGTGACTCAGAGAGGAAAGGTAGTCCGCACTGAAGGGGTCTCACTCCCAGAAGGAACAATAGCAGACATTGAGGACAGCTACAAGTACCTTGGTATACCACAAGCCAATGGCAACCTCGAACTGGCAACAAGGAAAGCGGCTACGGCCAAATACCTCCAGCGAGTGAGGCAAGTCCTAAGAAGCCAGCTCAATGGCAAGAATAAGACCCGGGCAATAAACAGCTATGCCCTGCCAGTGATCAGATACCCTGCAGGAATAATAAGGTGGCCAAAGGAAGAGATTCAGACCACGGACGTTAAGACCCGAAAGCTCCTAACCATGCATGGAGGGTTGCATCCCAAATCCAGCACCCTGAGACTGTACGCAAGCCGAAAGGAAGGAGGCCGGGGACTAGTGAGTGTGAGAGCCACTGTCCAGGATGAAACATCCAAGCTCCATGAATACATCAAGGAGAAGGCTCCAACAGATGACGTACTCAGAGAATGTCTCAAACAATGGGGAACAGAAGATGAGGCGCTGGAAGAGGGACCATCATGGGAGGACAAGCCCCTACACGGGATGTACCACCGGACCATAACTGAAGTGGCTGATCTCAAGAAGTCCTATCAGTGGCTAGAGAGGGCTGGCCTGAAGGACAGCACAGAGGCACTCATCCTGGCTGCTCAGGAACAGGCCTTGAGCACCAGAGCCATCGAGGCCCAGATATACCACACCAGACAAGACCCAAGGTGTAGGTTGTGCAAAGAGGCACCTGAGACGATCCAACACATAACTGCAGGGTGTAAGATGCTGGCAGGGAAAGCCTACATGGAACGCCATAACCAGGTGGCTGGCATAGTCTACCGAAACATCTGTGCGGAGTATGGACTGGAAACCCCAAGGTCAAAATGGGAAACACCTCCGAAGGTGGTGGAGAATGACAGAGCGAAGATCCTGTGGGACTTCCAGATCCAGACTGACAAGATGGTAATGGCGAACCAACCAGATATCGTGATCATAGATAAAGGGCAGAGGAAAGCCGTTGTAGTGGATGTAGCGGTCCCAAGTGATGGAAACATCAGGAAGAAGGAACATGAGAAACTCGAGAAATACCAAGGGCTCAGAGAGGAGCTGGAGAGAACCTGGAAGGTAAAGGTGACAGTCGTGCCTGTGGTGGTCGGAGCACTCGGGGCAGTGACCCCCAAACTAGATGAGTGGTTGCAACAGATCCCTGGAACAACATCGGACATCTCAGTCCAGAAATGTGCAGTGCTGGGAACAGCAAGGATACTGCGCAGAACCCTCAAGCGTCCTGGCCTCTGGTAGAGGACCCGAGCTGAATGAGGGACGGACACCACCCGAGGGGTGAGATGAGGATTTTTTTTTTTTTATACACACACACACACACACACACACATACATACACACACATGACCACAGCTTTTGCAAATTCACCTTTTTGGGGTAACCTTGTGGCGGACACTAGGACCATGCTTCTCACCCAGCAGGCATACAGTAGGGGGTGTGTTTATGTGAATGTCTTTGCCGCAAATTTGTAATTGTTTAGACCCACTTGTTGGCAGTCGTGGAATAAAGACGTGTTTACAGGCAATCGTGCGTGCTCCTTTTGACTGCCACAACCTATACCTTATTTGTTGAGAAAAGCCAACACAATGAAAGTATTACTTTGGAACCATCTTCCTTGGCATTTTGGTACCAAAGAACTATGCTGAGGAGTGAGTGAGTGAGTTGAGGAATTTTAGTAAAAAGTTGTGCTTTGTCACAATCTTGTGATAATCAAGAGATAGTTCGGAACCTTTTGGGGGCCGTCAGTTCCTCGCAGATTTCGCAATTTGATTCTATTTACGAGAGACAGGAGACAAACACTGCTGCGACTAGCCAAAATCTGTGAAAAAAACTATTAGACATTGCAACGGCCCGACTAAATGAAGCAGCTCCTCTGAGTTGAACAAAGTTGCTTGGCCCCAAGATGCCAGAAGATGGCGGTAAAGTAATATATCTATGTTATTCATAGCTTTGTCGTGACCGCAAAAATAGCGGGTTCTCAAAGAAAATACCAAACCGCAAATAAGCACGGTGTCACTGTATCTGCCTGAGTAAAGGAGGAACAGTAAAAATGTGTTCAAGCTACAACTGAATTTGCGCTAAAGGACGTGAATTGAGTTTTGTTGTCCCATTTACCATTTCGTATGAACATTGGCAATGTGCTCCAAACTTGAAACATTTTTGACAGAAATTTTGGTCAAGCACCAATAATCAATGTTATTATTCCTTCAGCCTTTTTCTGTTTTGTCTTTTTTTTTTGTTCATTTTAAAAGAGATAGGAACACACAACTTTGCATAGCTGCCTTCATCGCATCAAGTCAAGGCGCATTGCTCCGAATATTGACATTTCAATCTTGATATCAGCACATACCGGTTATTAGAATGACGCGTAGCATTCACCTATTGCAGAGAGATGAATCAAAATGTCTTTTGTGAGGATGTTAAAAAAAATGCAGGTCTTTATTTATGGTCAAACTAGGTGGTTCGCCGCCCTCCGGGCGGCTCATCAGCTAGTTCCTGCGGAAGGCTGGTAAGGTGGTGGTTCGCCGCCCTGCGGGCGGCTCATCAACTAATTCCTGCGGAAGGCTGGTAAGGTGGGCTTTCGGCCCACAAAAGTGTTGTTGCTTGGTTCAACTTTTTGTTTATCTTCATTGCTTATCGCGAAAATAAAGAGATGTTTAGCGTTCTATTAAATAACTAACAATTTCATTGCAATGCTTGTGGGTAGACAACATTTTTTCGCTAAGATGCCCGCGCGATCGTAGTGAGCCACTGCCTGAGCGGCGCAGTGGCGGCACGCAGTGGCGGCGCGCAGTGGCGGCGCGCAGCGGCGCGGTGAAGTAGGTACGTTTTGAAAAGGGACAGAGGGAAGGACAGACCGCGTGCGGGACGACGCGCAATATATATATAGATTCTATTCCCAGTCCTAAATTACAGCAACACGCAGCATTTTTGGGGGACCTTCCCACCAGGGTGGCATGAGAATTGGTCTGATGTCACATTATCAGTAGCAAAGGGCGTGTGGCAATTTATCTGGGGCATAACATTCAGGAAGTTATTCAATTTCAAAATAAGTCGAGAAAAAAAACATAGTATTGTACTATAAAAAAATAGTAGATAGCAGAAAATATATTGTCAAATTCTTGACGGCTTCCACAACTGACGTTTGCATTACATGTGCATGTAAGTGAAGAGTGAGGCCAACTCTGACTTGTTCTGGCTCACAAGCTAGGACTATGTCAGAGTTGGTGGGAAAAATGCTCAATGCTGGATTGGTGAATCCAGGTCTGCGGGTTTGAACAGGGGTGGCCAAAGTTTTGCCTGGGACCCGTTTGCGAAGGAGAATTAGAAAAAAAAAATCTATCTTCCATCCATCCATTATGTGAGCCGCTTTATCCTCACAAGGGTTGTGGGGCATGCTGGAGCCTATCCCAGCTGTCATCAGGGTGTGTGTGTGTGTGTGTGTGTGGGGGGGGGGGGGGGGTGTTACACACTGAACTGGTTACCAGCCAATCGCACGGCACGCACAGGCCAACAACCATTCACACTCACAGTCACACCTAGGGATAATTTAGAGTGTTCTATCATTTTTAAAATATTAAACTTTAATAGAAGTTGTAAAATTACCACGCACTAATTGAAAATATTTGCTCTGTTAGCTATAACACAAAGCTGAGACATGTTTGAGGCTGCTGTTCCTTTGAATGTATTTAACTGATCTTAACTTACATTGGATTGGTTTTAGCAAGTTTAATAAACAAAAGGTGGTGAATATCAAAGTGGGCTCGTCACCCTTCAATTTTTCTGAATGCAGTCCAATTACTGGAAAAGGTTTAGACGACGTTGAGTTTAAAAGGTGCAATCAGGACTCATTCAGAGTTTTGGCAACGACACGATCGACCATTTTTATCCCGCAATACAAACACAAACCAGACCTAACTCAACTGAATTGAGGTTTGATGGGAACGGGCCCATTTGAGACTGAATGGCAAACATTATGTGTATTTTCTTGTATAAGCTACAGGAAGCGGAGGGCGAGCTGTGTCAACTTCATTGTCCTTCCTCCGGGTCTCAGTAAGAAGCTCTACTCTAAAACAGCCGTGTAGCCTGGGAACTCTGAGGCTGAGTCATCTCCAGTAGGCACTTGGACTAGAAGAATGTGACCCGCACTGAGGACAGTCCTGGGCAATCCCAAAGTGAGAGGATATGTTGGACAGTTTCAGGCTTGAGCCAAAAAGCGTCTTGCTCGCATGATACAAAGAGAATTTTCCCTTGAATCTCACACTAATTTCTCAATGGACGAATCTCCTCCACTTCCCTGGGATGGCACATTAACAGCATGGCAACCAGGCCGTGTGTGCTATGTTCCCCCTTTTACAGGGCGGTATCATAGACCTCAGGCTTTACGGTTGGGGTCGCTCCAGGACCTGGTACCAGGCTTAGGGCAAAGGGAGTAGGGGGTTGTGATTGATCCCACCCTGCGTCTTTGACAGAAGGGGGTGTGGACGGCGCAGAGGGGGCTGAGACCAGAGAGCTATGGCCTTTTAGCTGCTCTCTGACTTCCTGCTCCAGACAAGGAGGCACAATCAGCTGGTCTTCGGGATCCTGCTGTGCCGGCGCAGTGAAATACCCAGACTTTTTTTTAGGTGCCTCCAGGGCCACCTCGATGAGATTATGACTGTCCTCAGGGGCCACCACAGAGCCGTTGGACAGCTTCTTCCCGAACAGACACGAAGTCGAAGGTGATTTCTTCAAGTCTGCGAGTTCTCTGCCACAAACAGCCAGCAGGCAGCCATTGGTCGCGGAGACCACCACACTATTCTGCCTGCGCATCTTGCCATTCGGATAATCAGACAATCGCTTTTCAAAGGCTGTGTCCTTCAGGCTCTCGGGGGCCCCTGATCGCAGCTGGAAAGCGCAGCAGTGAATGTCCACCTCCACTTCTAGCTTGCTGCCATTGGAGATGACGCCTTCAAGAGGAGTCTCATCGTCGCTGTCCAAACCGTTGTCAGAATGGTTGCTGGAGAACGTGGCGCAGGAAGGTTGCCGCTGGAACGGGCCCATGTGGCCCCCCAGCCCGACCGAGCCTGGGACCATGATACCGCACAGCGTCGTAGCGGGGTGCAGGCTACAACGTCTCTCTGGACGTGGCGCAACTCCTGAGTTTGGGTGCTCATCGGAGGCGGTGGAGCCTGCCTCGCTGCCGACCTCTGACGCTGACGTTTCGCTGTTGAACTCAGAGACCACCCCGCTAGTGGATGACAAAGTAGCCGTGTCACTTGGGGCTGGCGTCATGCATACAGCCAAAGGGCCCGGAGGGGGACCCCTGGGTTCAGTGGTGTAAACGGGTGGCTCGCAAGTGCAGCTGTCCTCGGCAATGTTCAAGGCCACGACCGCAGCCCCAATGTTGTCCTTGCAGCCGTAGCTCTGGGCCAGCGTGCAAAGCTTTTTGGCGGCGGCGCGCGGATCCCGCATGGCCTGAACCGTGCGCACGGCTTCCTGGTAGGATACGCGCTCAAACAGCGCGCGATTCCCCAGGATCAAGAATTCATCCAGGGATGAGAGCGGCTCGGTGTGCACCCAGGGCTTCGGAAGCACCCACGGAGACAGATAAGAGCAGCCCAGCAGGCGGGTGCAGCACGTCACACCGCTCACTTTGTTATCCTAGAAAAGAGACAATTCCTCGGGGTAAGGCATGTGTGACTGTGAATATCAAGCCAAATATTAATGATAGATGAAACATTTTCATTTGTAGCGAGCAGACTGCAATCCAGAAAAAGCTCTCGCTGTCCAGTATCTTTTCGTTTACTGTCTGTGCAGATTCTCCGGTCGTCCAGGTCATGGTGATGTGCAATGTTTGAATTGAAGCAGCTGGACTTCTCTTGTTTGTTGAAGACCTTTCACCTTTTGTCCAAAAGGCTACTTCAGTTCTACATCTCATGCAGTGGAGTGGAGTGAGGAGTGACCTCAACATTGGAGAGACTAAGCAGCCTTTGCACAGGCACATGACATAACATCTGAGAGCAGCTTCTTCGGGTGCAGAGTCAGTGGGGGGGTGGGGGGGGGGTTGCATCTCAAGAAGGGACATTTCCCTGAGTACAGCGACGTCAGGGCGGTCCTTTCACCAGCCACAAAACTGCACCTTACAGTGACCACCCCCACCGAGGCATATCGAAGCAGCCTTTTGGACTAAAGGTGGAACCTCTCAAGTCAAACAGCCGCGAGGTTGTATCATTCAAAATCACACAAAGCTCACCTTCAAAAACTCTGCGAATTACAATTCACTTGTTTTCATGGTTTACAACTACCCAGAACACAGGACACTTTCGTCACTCATCCTTAAGGTTATGACTGACAATAATAAAGAATTAGTTTTACTTCCACTAGTTGTTTTTTTTACACTGGAATTTTTGAATTGGAACGGGGTCTGCAATAGACGTCGAAAAATAGTTTGGAAGCGCATTAACAGATCGACACAATTAATTCCTCTATTTTCTTTGGTCGCATCTGACATTTGCATGCGGCAAATGTTTGCTAAGCAGGTTTGTCAGAGGACTCACAATGCAAGTCATTTGAGCGTTTATTCGATTTTCTAGATATCCATCCTAACATTTGTATTTATTTCTTAAAATTTCATTTGTCTAGGACTGGGTCAGGCAATCGTGAAAAGATTCTCATTTGCAATACCAACCCCAAAGCAGACATCAAAGTAAAACAAATACAAATCAACAAACTGTTCAGTGTGATACCACAGTTACAGAACAGAACATAATACATTGCTTTATATCATAGCAGATGATGACTTAAAGGTTCAAAACAGGTTAAAGACAAGTGAGCGGTCATGGAGAGTATCTAATGCAGAGTGGCCACTGACTACTCTCTACACTGTAATCGGAATATTACCTCGGTAATGATGGCTTTGTTGAGTTTAACTCTTTCCATCTCCTCAGTGCAGTTCTCCAGGCTGTACACCTTTGAGAGGGGTACAGGTCGACCGTCCCGACACAACACCGCTTGGCAGGTGCCCACGTTGGACACTGTCACACTGAGGTAGCCTCCTGGCTCCGAGGACTCATGGTGGATATAACACAGCAAGGCAGAGGCACCCAATTTCTGGCCGACCGTCCCTAGTTTCCTGTTCCGTTGGTCAATCATACAGACAGGGTCAGAGATACACTAACTCTGCAGAAAAATGATGATATTTTGGGGAAGTGCACAAACCTGTGTGAAGTTAGGAATGTGTTGCTCATATACACACTGTCAATACTGGAATGTTGCACTTCCTCGCACAGCACGTCACCCATAGTGCACTGGAGCAGCCGAGGGACTTCCTCATTGCGGTCGCCGTCGAAAATACTGTAACATGCTTCCACCCTGTCTCCAAGTCGGTCGATGGCCAGCACGGACACACACAACCTGTTGCGGCCATGACATCTGAATTCAAATGCGCACTCCCAAAATGTTTTATTGTTTGTCTCATCTAAAGTCAGCTGGCATACACCAGCTCACTTGAGACTTAAGATTCTCCCATTGCTGATTGATTCATGAATTGGCATGTGCCAAGGTTGGTGTTCATGTACTGTATTCAGACACACAAAGATGCCTTTAAAAAGGTGAGTTAGATAATATATATTTTTGCTTTACTAATGAGGACTCAATTTGTTCATTTATTCATCTGGATATTATAATTTGGGCAAATGGTCGGCCTTTATGTATATCAGGGTAGAATTTTCGGACATTCAAAAATAGCAAGGAGTTGAAAAGCTCACTTATTCCTTTGGCCGCTCATTTCAGAGTACCCGTGGCTCCAGGGAGCAGAGACGTTTTGCGAGTCTCCCGTTGCAGTCGATTTCTGGTCCAGTTTCAATGTAGTGATGTGACTTAAAATCAAAGATAAAATTCAGTCGGGTCTGGTCGTCTTTTCACCACCAGAAATTGAGCTGAAGAATCTATGAAATTCTTTTAAGAACAATGTCACATCTTGGGTTGGAAATGTTCGAAGTTGCAAACTTTCTATGGGAACGAACAGGGATTTTACAGGATTTAAAAAAATTGAAGCTAGGCTCTTAATGGGGTAGTTAAATATAGTTGGGGAAAATATGCTTTAATATAATCCTGACCAAAACCAATCAGATTTCAGGCAATTACAGTCGTACCTTGCCTTAGAAGTGCCTCGACTTGGTTGACTTTTGTTTGCTTTGTTTTACAAGCAAAATTTTGAAATACTGTATGAGCAAGCTTTGGATATGATGCAGTTTGAGTCAAGTGAAAAAAAATTGAGCTATTAAGAACCGTAGAGTGATCCATCTTATATTCCCAGTACAGTATTCATCTATTCGCAGATTTTTGTTGAAAACTGTTTTTACTTCAGCCAAAGCCATGTCTAATATAAAAATATTGCTTTGGCGTCATCTTGTGGCATATTAGTGCCAAGCAACAATGTTGAAGGGAGGCTAATAGCTTCATTCGCTCGGGCGACAGTGTTGTCTAATACAAAAAAAAAAGTGCTTTGGTCTCATGTTGTGGCATCGACAGGTGATTCAAACCTTTTGGCGTAGGCGTCAATTACTCAGGGATATTCACTAGTTGCGGCAGTAGTTCACTGTACTATAATGCCCTCTAATGTGTGTTTCTTTTGAGTAAATTAATCAATTCAAGTTTCCAATTTAGGATATCCTCAATATTTCTCAGTTTCCATTCCCATAGAAATTTGCTTGAAGATTTTCAACCCTTTGCGCAGCGAGTCATGTCCAGGATACGAAGGCAATGTGCATAAAAACCTTTGTGGGGTACTCACCTGAAGAGATTAAGAGTGTTGTGTTCCAGCATCAGGCCGCCGTTGCCCGTCAAATCCAACTCCTGGAGGCTGGGCAGTAGAGATTCAGGCAGTTGGATCTCAGTCAGCTCATTACAGCTCAGATCTACAAGCTACAAATACACAACATGACCCGTTTGTCTGGTGATGTCACCCACCCCAAAAAGCCAACTGTCTGACCTTGATTTCAGGAAGGTTGAGAATCTCCGGGAAGACGTTGATCTGATTTGAGTGTGCAATGAGGGTATGCAGTTTCTTGCAGCTAGACACCGTGGAGGGGATGCTCTTCAGCTTGTTACCACTTAGGTTGAGCTCCTCAAGCAGCTCCAGCTTACTCAGCTTACTAAAGACAAACAAACACAACCAACTTGTGCTAAAAAAGTATATACTACGAACACACAGGCTGGATTCTTTAATCCAATATTCCATCCATTTCCTGAACTGCTTCATCCTCACAAGGGCCGCGGGGCATGCTGTAGCTTATCCCAGCTGTCTTTGGCCAGTAGGTGGAGGACACCCTGAACTGGTTGCCAGCCAATCACAGGGCACAAAGAGATGAACAACCATCCGCGCTCACACTCACACCTAGGGACAATTTGGAGTGTTCAGTCAGCCTGCTGTGCATGTTTTTGGAAGGTGGGAGGAAACCGGAGTACCCGGAGAAATCCCACGCAGGCACAGGGATAACATGCAAACTCCACACAGGGAGACCGGAGCCGGGATCGAACCCACGACCTCTGCACTGTGAGGTCGAATTGCTAACCAATTGACCACCGGGCCGCACGGGGGTCTCAGATGACTTGAATAAGAAATCCTGCCATGACAAGAAAAACAAACGTAAGCTGTTTACATTTGTCCGTACAGTGTATTCTGCAGGAGATCTTCCGATTGTGCATCCCAGTAAATCGTTGTGTGAACGTTAATTTGCTTCAGGAATTGTGCCTGTTAAATACTGTACAACCAGATGGCATCTTCGAAGCAATGTGTGCCTCTTTCCCCTTGGGCAAGGTCATAGTGTATAGACACAGATGAACAGTTATGGCAGTTGCTTCAATCAACTGGTTGAGAATACAATATCAGAGAGAGAGAAGGGAACAGCTTCTACCTTCTTATCCTCACACTTAAAAGATTAGATGAGATTCTAATAGGGCTAATCAACATTTTTTTTCTCATCAATAATGTAATCACAAATATTATTATTCACAAGGATTCATCATGTTCAGACGCGATACTTTAAAATAAATGGATTATGATTTTAGAATCAATGATAATTATAATACAAAGTAACCTAATTAATTGGTTTAAGTATCAGTTTAATTTTTTTGTTCACTATGTGGAGTATTATTTTTTTAAGTTATTAAATATTGAGTTATGACGTAAAGTAAACTAAAATTCTCTAACAACTGTTGAACCTTTCTTCTTCTTTCTGCATGTGCGGCAATACAGAAATAAATAAATTTAAGGCAAAACCCGAAAACTCAGGTAAATTAATTGAAAAAGATGAAAACAAAGGATGTTTTCAATATAATTATAGTTACTAAATATAGTTAGTTTTATAAACGTACAAATGTACTTTCAGTTGATTTCATTTTTTAAAAGTATTTATCACTATTTTTGTTTTTGTTAATGAAAATGTTTTCCCGATTTTAGTTGGTTATTTCATTCATTTTCATTCACAGTAATAGCCTTACATACAATATATTTAAAATACTCTTTCGGAATAAAACTTGTTTTCAATCAATAGGTGGACTGAGTACACTAAAGTATTCTAGCGTTCATCATAAAGGGGTTATTTTTTTAGGTGGCTCCTATGTAATACTGCATTTGGTTGTGCAGGTCCAGTATACTCAACGTTGAACAAACCTGGCAGGGAATGAGAGCAGCTGGTTGTAGGCTATGTGCAGGACCCTCAGGTTGTGGTGTCCTACCAGCAGAGCGCCGCAATTTTCATTGAGGTTGTTCCTGGTCAGGTAGAGCTCCTGCAGCGTACTTAGGCTGTCATCTGATTGGCCACTGGGAGGAATACTTTCCAGGTTATTGGCGGATGCGTTTAAATGTTTTAGACTGTGAAGGGGGAGGGGGGGGACAAATCATTCCACACGTCATTCGTTTTATGGGCACCAGGTACAACTGTAAAATCGCAAGACATCCAATACAAGTTTGTGTGAGAGCACTAATCATTGAACGATATGTTGATTGTGTTATATACTTCGCTTTGGATGATATTGAGTGGTGGTTCTAAAACTTTGGTTTGCGTTTTCAGTCACGCTGAGTAGATGTTCAAAGCATTTGCATTTAAATGAAGCTTTATATTGCCTATCTACTTAGCTAAGTAATCTATACCTAGCTAAAATACTCGGTATAGTATTCACTTTGTTTATGAGGAGAAAATGCTTGTATTTGACTATAATGGGAAATCCAACTTTTGGATTTCCCATTATAAATAAAAATGATGTGTGTGTGTGTGTGTGTGTGTGTTGGGGGAGATTCAACTAAGGTGATATGAGGTTCAGTACTTGCTACTCTTCTATAATCCTCAAGGGATATATTACAGAAGTGTGTTTTTTAATGGCTTGTATACAAATATTTGCACATCTGCTCACCCATCAAGTGAGAAATTAAACAAGCAGTAAATTTGTTATCTGCCAATTTCTGAAAATATGTCTTCAGAGTGAGCCCTTCTCAGCAATATTTCTGATCATTTGTGTTGCCACTGCAGGGTTGTTTTCATCGAAAATATCTTTTTTCCACCAAAAATTGTGGAAAATTAACTTTTTGTCAAACGAAACGGTGATTCGGATGTGATTTTTCTTTTTGCTTTGGTGACACCTCAAACTATAAAAACATATAAACAAGACCGAGAAAGGGCTTTTAATGGGAAAATAACGCACTGTAATTAACACTGACTCCTCACATGGCCGTGAGTTGAACATCAGTGGCTTTTATACATACAGTAGCATTCGAAATTCACTCCATAAACTGCATCATCATTTCTCAAGTCTGTGACATGCACTTTCTACCACCTACTATGACACACATACTCTCTATACCATACAAATACATCCTCTCTTTGAATGTGAGGTGCTTGAAATAGTCCGACGACCAACGGCCCTCATAATTGACGCGAAAAGACAACCTCCCTCAGCTTTTGGTGGACCTTTGAGATACTGTCTCTTGACTGACAACCTGTTGGCCTGTCTCTTGAGTGTAGCTGTGTCCTATATTGTAACATCATTAAAAAAAAAACAGGCCAGGAAGATGATCCTGCACAGCGAATCCGCCATGATTCCGTCTCAGCATTTGAGACGCAAAAGTCCATTAGAGCACTAATGGGTGTTAAGTGATTTAGCTCACAGGAAACAGTCGGCGAAATCTAGCTCACGTTGCAGTTTAGTTCATCGATCTGGACCGCCACCGTTCCATACACACTAGCCAAACAATGAGAACTGATACATTAGTTGTCACCTTGGAAAAAACCACGAAGAATAAACCAAAAAAAAAACATTCATGACAAGATGGAGGATTTAAAGAGATTAATGGGACTCACTTTAAGGCCTTGAAGAAGAGACTCTCTGGGAGTTCTCCTAGCATATTGTGCTGGAGGTCCAAGACTTCCAAGGGAACGTGGTCGAGCAGGTCTGGCAATCTTGACAAACGATTGTTCCCCGCAAGAAGCTTCTTCAAACTCAAGCTGTTGACCAACCTGTCAGAAAGAAGACATCCACATGCAGCGGATTACAACAAGAAAATGAACTCTCCGTCGGTTTGGATAGCACAGTTAGCAGTTTAAAGAGAGTTGATGTACAATCTTTAAGAAAGGAAAGTCATAACCATGCAGTTTACATCAGTGTGTTCATGATTTCGCATTTGCAAATTCTCACCTTCACAGAAAAATTGTGGTCAGGCAGAATCAATAAAACTTTTGGCTTGGCACCACCTCATGGTAATGTTGTCACTAAGGAACTATGTGAAAGTCAGTGGGGGAGCTTCATTTGGACAAAAGGATTGGTCGCTGCCATTTTGTGGAATTTAGAGGCAATAAGAAACCTTTTTGGAGGGTCATCAAGTACTCAGACAGATTGGCTATTTGCAGCAGGGCTCAGTCCCAATTCCCACAAATGAATGCTCATCACTTTTGCATGAGTGTTGAAAATATCCGAAACAATTGCATTCGTTTTACAAATAGAATTAAAGTATAAGGTAACCATTTGTTACACAATGACTGAACATTTGACTAAATGACCTGCTGTTCTGCTGTGATAGTGAGTTAGCGACTTCCTTTCGCCTCACTATTAACCCCTGATGTGACGAATGCCAACACACTAGGAAATGAAAACTCTACATAGGAGTAGTGAACTTGTGAATGAGGGGAGCACAAGGGAAGGCGTGGACAGCGTGACTGCCTCAGAGTCAGAGGTTCTGGTTGACAATCCCTACTCAAACCTTTCGGCGTGGGGTTTGAATGTTCACCCCGTTCTTGCGAGCTAAACCTAACCTGGATGGAAGCTCTGCGAGGAGATTGTGCGTGACGTCCAGCACCTCCATTTTTCTGCAGTCACTCAGCCAATCTGGTAGGTGTTCCAGAAGGTTCCTGTCTCAACAGACACACAAACACTCACCTTGGTATAGTACATTAAATACAAAAAATAAATAAACAATGGGTCACATTTTCCCCAGCCAGAACTCACTGTGATAAATCCAAGTGTGTAAGTTGGTTTGGGACTGGGTAAACGCTGACTGAGCTAAGGCCTGCGGGCAGATGGAGGTGGCAGTCAGCACTCTTCCGTCACACCAATTTTTGCTTATCAAGAGTAGACATGCCGACTGTACACTACATTAGGTACACTCACTTGAGATCTCCAATATGCCCAACAACGTATTCTCTTACTTTCGTAGCATTTCTTTCAGCTCGGCTGCTTTCAGTACAGGCATTTGGATGTTGGATTTTTCATCCAATTGGAGTTTAGCCTTTGTGTGTTGCTATGTGCATCTAATCTGCCCCGAGCTTTCCTCAGCATTAGCGCTGGTTGAAGTAATTGAAAATATACTGCAGAAGTCTGACTTGCGCCAACCTTAGATTTTTTTTTTTTTTTAACTGACCGTTCGGTAAAACGCCATCCAGAGAGTTAGTCTGAACTCCTGATGTCACTCACTAGGCACTGCCCCTTAAAAGCACACTTCAACAAACAAGACTTTGGGCTTGATTACAATTTGATTTCTTTACACATATCTATATGTATATTTTACAAGATAAATATATTGATGAGTATGATGAATTTTATTTAAATTTTTCCTTTTTTTGGGCTATTTTTACGTAAATATTGAATCCAAACTTTAAAATGTAAATGGTTCTACAATTGATTAAAAAACGGATTAAGTCCGGTAAATCCCCACTGAAGTTCCGGTTACGAAATATAGTTTATGGATGGTTAGCTAATGGACGCTGACTCACGATTGCTGCCAGCGTGAAGCATGTGTAGCGCGAAGCCGCTGACCGTCAGCGCCTTCAGCTGGTTGCGCTGACAGTGGAGAGTCTCCAGGCTGCAGATGGAAGTGAGGTCCAGCGAGTCTAAACAGTTGTCCCTCAGGTCCAGGTGGGTCAACTGAGTCACTGCCTCAGGACTCTCGCTTTTCACACACCGTAGTCCATTTAATCTACATGTCACAGTAAAAACAACAAAGGTTACACTGAAAATGTGCCATTGTTTGATGACATCTCCTTAATAAACCACAAAAATTAATTGATGAATTGACCAAAGTTGATCTGAACCGCGTAACACTGCCCTGAGGAATTATGCTATGGTCCTCTTAATTTCAAAACACTGCCTTCTTTACAAAGCAAATAAATTGAGACTGAATCAGCAGTATTTCTCAACAATCAATTCTACACACAAGTGATGGGATTATTAAAGAAACAAATATTTCAAAATTCTTTTTCTTTCATTCTAGCGTGTATGAAGATTAGAAATGCAAAATTCAATGGCATCTGATTCCCTGAAAAAAAGGTTTTACACAATTAAGTATCAAAATAATGATTTACACTGTACGCTGCCATATTGGATTTTTCTGAACTGTTTACGTTACCACTGTGATGTGTTCCGTGCTGTAACACGCTATTGTTCATTTTGGACTAGTTTCATGGTATATTCTGATATATATACGTCTAAGCGCCTCTGCAAATCAACGAGGCGCCGCTTACGGCCATACGACATTAATATAATCCCAAACTTTCCTTGTTGTTGATTTACCGACTCAGTCAAAAGGATTACTTTGTCGCTTGTTTTTATTTGCGTTATCTTCAGGCAAGTGGGAGAGGTTCTCTCATAATGCCATGTGGGGAGTTAATAAACAGCTGCACTTTCACAAGTGCGAACTACTCAGAAATTCACCCTCGACGCACCTTGTCCTTATAAACACAGCTGTTCCTCATTTTTTACCTACATGCCATCCCAGCACTCTGGTTCAGTTATCGGCTGGCCTAAGGTGAGGCAGTTGAGTGGTAGGAGGAAATGTGGGCAAGAAGAGAAAAATCAATGAGCGATTCTTCAACTACCACCACTGAGCCGACAAATAAAAGTACGAAACCAATTCCACTGAAGTTGGGATGTTGTGTTAAGCGAATAAAAACGGAATAAAATGATTTGCAAATCATTTTCAACCTCTATTGAATTCAATACTGTAGAATGAAAAAATATTCTAGATTCAAATAATAAACTTTATTGTTTTTCCCAAATAATCACTAACTTGCTCAAAACAAAAAAAGTTTAACAGTTTGAACATTAAATAGCTTGTGTTTGTAGAGTATTCAATTAAATACAGATTTGAATTAAATACAGGTTGTTAATTGTTTAACACAATGTCCGAACCTCATTAGAATTGGGTTTTTGTAAGTGAAGACCTGAGATGTGAGGAGGGAATAAAACACCTAAGGAATGAATAAAACACCTGATACTCTCAACAAACTGTCAGTCTATCATTAGAAAGTACAACAAATCTAAACTGGAACGAAGAACTTGTTTAGCGTTAGGGGAAAGGATGTTTATCTCTCTGACCTTTCTGAATTGAAATGAATGGAAATGCCAGTGATCTGTTCTCATCCCCCGGAGCTTCCCCCAAAAAATGCGAAAACACACCCACATACAATTGTACTTGCATAATGTACAATTGTACTTTATAAAAACGTTTCGGGATCACTTAATGAAGTGGGCTGTAAAGAAGTAAAAATTATTGTGCTGCATGCATTGTGACAGTGTAATTAACACAAAGAAGTGTTGAATAACTGAATCACTCATCTGCAGTAATTATTTTTCACAGAGTACGAAGATATGCCTGTGAGTATTGTTCTATTGTCTGTCTACATATGTTGCTCTACCCTCTGTGTTCAAATATCTGTTGCTTAACGGGATATGGCGCTATGTCACTGATGCGATTCGGTTAGCCCATCGATGGCGTTTGCTAAACTGTGGAGAAAAAACCCCCTGAAAACTGAAAAAAAAGCTCTGATTTGGAGTGGAGTTGAATAGCCCAAAATATTTGTAAGTCAGGCCAACTTTTCCGAATCAGAATCAGAATCATCTTTATTGGCCAAGTATGTAGAACACACAAGGAATTTGTCTCCGGTATAACACGCTGCACTAGTATCATCGTAAACAACAAAATCATTGAACCTTAAATGAACCATTTTAGAGTAACCAGTAGTTTTGTAGCTTTTGCACGGGAAGTTTGCCAGAGCATTTCTGGCCCCTCAGTACTGGAGTCGAACATTACCATGCCACATGTAATGACAGATCCATCCCTTAAATTAACGGCTCTTGATTTGGCGTGTATTGGTCCTGATGCAAGGCGAAGAGGTTCTCATTATTTATTACCTGAGGTCGACGTGTTTCAGGTGGCTCATGGTGAGCAGAGCACCCAAATCCAAACACACCAGTTGGTTCCCAGCCATGGACAACTTGTCCACTCCATTCAGTCTCTCCAGCACTGCTGGGATGTGATTGAAGTCGTTGAAGGAGAGGCCAAGACTGCTGAGCTGGGACAGTCCACCCAGCTCAGCGGGAAGGGAGCTCAGGTGGTTTCCATCCAAAGACAGCGTTTGCAGGCTACAGGACAGGAGGAGGACTTGGTCTCAGTATCACTGAGTACTCATTTGTGAATAATTGTACTGGTATTTGGCTGGTTTGAAAAAAATTGAATAAAAGAGCCCGAGTAGCAAAATTATTTTTTTATTTGCGATCCCATAGAGAAAAGAGCTGCGGTCACACAATGACAAAAAGTGCCGCCTGTAGGAACTACGAGCATTAGTCGTGAATACCCCCGCAGCATAAACATGGACTCATACCACGTTGTGAGTTACAAGAACGCTCATGATAGTTTAAGTCTTCGCCGTACAGTAAACTTTATAATTCATCTGTGAGACAAGAGTTACATGGCCTGCTGGGTGCTGCTGTTTTGCTTAGCAACAAAGTGGCTATATAATCTACACATGCTTTTTCAGATGCTTGTTTTTTGTGATGTAAAGAAAAAAAAAGAGACCATGAAGAGTCGTTTAAAAATGTTGTCAAGTAATAATGTGACCTATAAATAACACAATTGAAATGTATTTTATTATTTTGGGATGCAGGCAAAAATAATGAAAATATTGTATTTCGCACACCTGCTAATAACTGTGTATGTGTCTGTGTTCGGAATTAATCCAACACATCAAAACATATGTAATATGGGAGTCAGCACACAATGGCCACTGATCACCCCACGTAAAATTTGGGTGTTCAAGTAGGCTTTGCCTAATGTTTTGTTGGTGGTTTTGGTTTCTAGCAGAGCCTTGAAGGTTTTGTGCAAATACTGACAAATATTTGGAACTGTTCATAATTCCTTCCACTTTGACCAATGCCCCAGTTCCAGCTGAAGAACAACACCCTCACCATGCTTCACTGTAAGGTGTTCTTTTGATGATGAGGAGTTTTTTGAGCCACACAATCTTTTGGTATTCTGACCAAAAAATGTCAAACTCGGTCTGACACATTTTCCCACGTGCATGTGCGAGAGTTCAAGTGTGTTCCTGAAACAAGAACCGTAAGAATATGAATGTTTCATTCTGAACACATCCTCAAAGCAGGTAAAAGAGGGTGTGCATATTTGTGCAAAAGCATCATCTCAAATGTTTATTTTTACGTTCTCTCTCGAAAAGATTCATTTGTTGTTGACTGGGTTGTACAGGTTAAAGATAGGTCACATTAATGGCATTTTAAAAATTTCCCTTGGCCTCACAAAAACTTTGCAGAACCTCCATTACAATTCAAAATGGCTCAGCAGTTAATTCTTTAATGTTTGTGCATGAATAATAGCATCTATAAACTGAGATGCAGTAATTCAAGTGACTGTATAATATCTTTTTTATGATAAGATGGAGTAATTAACATCTTTCAAAAATATAGACTGGCACAGTAATTCAGAAATTAGATGAGTGGTGTAAAGATGACTTGTGCTAAGTAGTACCAGTGTGCTCTATACATGCGTGTGTCACCTTTGCAGGTTGCAGATCTGCACGGGCACGTTGTGCAGATTGTTGCAGGAGAGGCAAAGTTCGGTGAGGGTGAGAATTTCACACAAGCATTCAGGGAAAACACCCAGACGGTTGTGAGACAAGTTCAAACTCTTCAACTGAGAGAACCTAAAGACCAAGAGAGCAGAATTAGTCACATGCCACCACACTTCTCATTCTGTATTTGGTCCTGTTCAACAAATGGCAGGAAAGTGTATGGAAGACCTTTTTAACCCACTTTATGTCAGAGAAAGGACACGTTTCTAAGAAAGTGTCCGGGAGTGTTTCTGTACTGCTCATGAGTTTCAAGAATAAAATGTGGCAATCAAAGTGTAAGGCAGCCTAGCATGTTCATGTACATTTAATAGGCTAGCTGGGAGCAATTTGAGACATTTTTAGATGATTTATAAACTGATAGCCTGTTCTAAGAAACCCAATTATCCATAAAAGACTGTACTTTAGGCTTGAAATGTTATCTCACAAAAAAAATCCAATCTTTGTAGTGTTCATTTAAACCTTAAGCTAATAATGAAGTTCTTATCTCTAATGTCAGCAAAATGTAATTTTGTAGCTCAAATAGGGCCGAATTACTTTGAAAAATTATCTATCTATTTTTTTCTCCTCAATATTGTGATTGAATATGCAATTATTATTCTTAAGTATGTACAGTATGTATATATATATTTTTTTAAATACACATACATACAGTACTTATATAATATATATGTGTGTGTGTGTGTATATATATATATATATATATATATATATACAGGTGTGTGTGTATATATATATATGTGTGCGTGTGTGTGTGTGTGTGTGTGTGTGGGTACACACACACACACACACTGACAGTTCAAAAATAAGCATACTTATTTTTGTTTTCAAAACTGCAACTTTTGCGATTTGAAGTTAAGCCATCATGATATGATATTTGAAATGATAATGATATTTGGGTGAAGTCTGTACCTGGGAAGGTGGAGGAGTCCTCCAGGGCCCAGGAGGCTCATGAAGTTGTGTCGCAGGTTGAGGTGGGTGACATCTTGGCTGTAGAACAGATACTCGGGCACCGCCTCCAGACTATAGCACGATAGGTCCACCAGGCTGACTGTCTGCGACACCACCTTGCAAACATATACGCAGGCTCAAAAAATTGTATTAACACTGGTAGCTAAAGCAGCTAAATACAGAGAGGCCTCGACTTAAGCGTATAATTCATTTCACGACAATTTGCGTTCAAATTGCTTTGCGGTTATAACTATCGAAACATTGATGCTAGTTTTGTTAGCTATGGGAACGTATGTTAGCATTGAGCTAACAGACTTTTCTAAGTTATGTGCTTTGATTATATAGATAACATGGAAAATACTCTTTGGTTTGTGTTTCAACATTAACTGGGAATGACAGTAAACAGATTGAAGCAAGCATTTGGTCTCTTAAAATAATTGTGATATTCACTGCCACTATTTATTGCTCGTTGCTCAAATTTTTTGCTAGCAATTTTAGATGGAAAAAAAAAGCTAAGCAACAGCTCCTATATCAAAAAACTCCTGTCACCAGAAAGTTGAGTTACAACTGTTCATGTAACAGAATTAACCATTCTGACCAATCATTAAATTCGATTATGAATACAACAACAGAAAATGTAAGTTAATTTTTTTTTAAGTTGAGCCAGCAAATCCTTTTTTTTCAGTGGTTCATATCACAAAGGACTGCATTTGTATTTTCTTATTTTTTTTTACATTTTTTTTTGCACGAAGGAAGCAGCTAAACAAACCTGCGTGTTGTTACAGGCTGCCTTTCAATGCTGGGGTGCGCGAGTCTGAGAACAACGACCCGCATTAACCACAAGACTGCACGCTGAGCAGCGGGCCAGAAAATGGGCCGGCTGCTCACGGGAGCATGACATCACATCTAACTTGATTTGGGAAATGACAGAGACAAAACTGCTCATCTCCCACACAAACGCTCCGCACGAATGCTCACTCTTGAAGAGCAACTGCTTTTAAGATAAATGAAACTAATTAGGTAATGTGAGAGTGGAGCAATGGATAGAGTGAGGGGAGAAAGAAAGAAAACATTGTGACTCTAAATAAGTGAAGCACTGTGCTAGACGAGGCAGGCTAAACAATACACATCAGCTTCAATGAAAGATATACCACAGTCGCACTCATTATGCATGGTCATAGACAACCGCAGTGCATCCCAATGGGCCAGGGGGGGCTATTTACTCAAATCTGACAATAATTTGGTGGCTAATATTGCTGCATAAATCACAGTTTAATGGCTAATTTCCCCAGTCAGTTCAATTGCATTTATGGAAGATCTTTTTAGAAAGTATGTCCAATAAAGTTTACAATGCAAGTTTGTTGGTAGAGTAGTGCGTATGACTTTTTCCCCGTAATATTGTGATTGTGATTTTATGTACAATTAGCATTGTATTTATATAATCATCATTAATATGATTACAGTGAGTTTCATATTTAGTCATTTGTTTGTATTTGTTTCTATATCAGTCCATCAAAATATGTGTATGTGAAACCGGTGCATGTCGCAAAAATAAATACAGAAATAACTTTTTGTTGCTCTTCCGGGCACCTACACTGTATCTGCTACATTGCAATTTTCGTTTATCTTTTTGATGGATTTCAATGACAATTTACAAGTCTTGTGTGCCAATGATTTTAAGCCAGCTTCAAGTGGCAGTCAATCGCACCTCTGGTGCTTCCCCATTAATTCTCAGCCCATCGTGCAGTTGCGATTGGTATGTCACAAGTGTGGACGGGAGAATCCGCTGAGAGGAAAAGCGCACGTAAAAAATAAGTTGTGCACTAACGGGGGATTAAATGAATATCCTCCCATCACAGGTGTGTATCACTTCACCCATCGGCATATTTTGGTGTCAAGATCACATTGACAGCGTATATCGGATGTGTACACACGCGTCGGAAGATTTCTGAGCCAGATTTGGGAATGAAAACGTGTCGTTGCTCTATTCTGTAGGGAAATTGTGAAATTAGAGTTTCATCGAACCTTGATGAAAAAAGGCAGAACTTGGTCACTAAAGTGAAGTACCAGATACCTTTTTGGTGATCCTTCACGTACAGCCACAAAAACAAAAATGTCAACATCCTCTTCATTAAAAATATATATGTATTATACATCTAATGTATCTAGGTGAGGTGAAAATATTACTTTGAATGGAAGAATGTCATTTCTTCATTTTTCCTGCGCTCCTAAATGCTGATTAAGTGATACATGCATTCAGTCAATTATGTTTCAATTGAAACAATCATGAACATTAACAGCTCAAACAGATAAAAATAGTTGTGTACTTATCAGGCCATATGAATGTGTCAGAATGAGTCAGACATATTTTCTCAAAATGCAGGAAAGGCAATTTTTGCTACAAACAAAACTTTTTGTTATCCAAGTATGTTGCCTTGAAACTTTGAGCTCACCCAACATTTTTTTTACTGCACAGAACTCTTCCTTATGGGAATTTCTGCCACAGGGTGTTGCGGTATTCAACAAGTGTAAGCATAAAAATGTAGTGCAGACTCAATTCATTTGCTCACTCAAGATGGACACTCTCATTAGTGGTCAGAGGTGTCTAACATTTTGATTCTTTTATTGAACCACTAAATGTCCAAGTACTCGATGCAGCGCTGTAAACCTCCTGGGTGTTTGTCTTCAATACATGGTGGACTCATGAAGCCAACCCACCTTCATCACTCTTCAGCATGTCTCCTAAGAAACAACCTCTCATCTATATGTCTACGAAACTCCAGAGCACTCTACGGCCGAACAGTAATCCATCTGCCCATGGCAAAGAGAAATACACAGTCCACTTAATGTGAATCTGCAACTACCGTAATTGGATTCCGTTTTTGTTCTGTCGGCTTTCGCCTCTCATGGCGACCATTGTAAGCTGCCTTTACCTCAGAGGATACGCTCATCACGTCTGCTTGGCTGGAGGAAGGTGCTCAAGCGCAAAAGACATTCATTGAAAGTAAAGCCTCACACACTCAATATTGCACGAAATGACAGAAGAAGAATAGATAAGACGAATAATGAACGAGGAATAAAGTGGAGAGAAAAAGTCTCCATACCCTTGTTCAAATGTCAGGTTATTAGCTCAAAAGAGGCGGAACGGTGACCCACTGGTTAGCATGTCCGCCTCGCAGTGCAGAGGCCGCGTTCGATTCCAGCTCCGGCCTCCCTGTGTGGAGTTTGCATGTTCTCCCAAGGCCTGCGTGGGTTTTCTCAGGGTACTGCAGTTTTCCTCCCACATTCCAAAAACATGCACGGTAGGTTAATTGTTTACTCTATATTGTCCCTAGGTGTGCGTGTGAGCGAGGATGGTTGTTCGTCTCTGTGTGACCTGCGATTGGCTGGCAACCCATTCAGGGTGTCCCCCGCCTACTGCCCGAAGACAACTGGGATAGGGTCCAGCACCCCCCACCCACACACACACAACCCTTGTAAGGATAAAGCAGATATGAAAATGGATAGATGGATGATTTGACGGGCTGACATTTTATTGAAAAAAAGCTGCTCCTACTTAAATTTGCCTTATAATGTGTCACCTTAATACTTAAATTCTTCAATGTACTTTGCAACATACACACAGATTCAATGACTTTGTTACCGTCACCTAGTTACCGTCAGTTCCCTAGTTCGAGTTACTTAGAGTTAGGTAAAGTTGTTGTTACTGAGTTACAATTTTTCTCGTATTTACTGGGTGTGTGGCTGTGGTCAGAACAAACCAATCGCATTGAAATGTATGTCAACTGGGAGCCAACTCACACAACTCACTATTTTAAGTGCATTTGATTAACCTGAAATGAAATTTAGCAGTTTTGGTTTGAGCAATAGCCTGAAGGTTTTGTGCTAACACTGAATGCTATTTCAAACTGTTTATCATTCCATCTGACGAAAAACAGCCCCAAAGGACCCTGCTGTCACCATCATGCTTCACTGTATATGCAGTAGATATGGTGTGCTTTTGGTGATAAGCAGTGTTGTGTTAGCATTCAACATCATAATAATGTAATAACAAGACCTAAGAATAATGATAATTTCATTTGCCTCCTTACTTTGGATGCTTGTCGATGCCATCTCTGGTAGTCGACCAGTGTGTCAAAGTTGACAAAGTAAGTCTGAGCCTGTGATCCGGCAGAGCTGAACATCAGACAGTGTTGTCTCCTCTTCACTTCCTCCACCTGAACACAAACGCACATGATAAGAAAATATTCAAAACAACCCTCTGTATGATGCGATTCACTGCAGAGCCACTACCATGACTACTTTAGAGTGCCTCATTCTCAGCACTGAGTGTGTGCATATGATGCAGAGACAGATGGAATAACAAAGGAGGGGGTGGAGTCGGGAGGGTGGTCAAATTTGACAGCCAGATTGAGGACAAGGGACCTTGCGCTGGCGTGGCCGCTTTAGAGCGCCTCGTTGTCTCGTCAATGACCAGGGGGACCTTTTTCAGCCATGAGGCATAATTTCTCAGAATAAGTACTGTAGTATGTGCACTGTAGTAAAGCAGCAGTTTCTTGAACCCGGAGCGCTCACCTTCCCCCCCACCAGGGGCAGGATATGCATCTTGCCGGTCAGACTGTCTTTGACAGAGGCCACTATGAGACACGTTCCGCAGAGAATGACCTGTCGTTCGGCCCACTTGTGCAGCTGCGTCTTGCCCTTACGGACGCTGAACACGCCCTTCAAAAGGGTGCGCTCCTGCTGGTCCGCGTTTACGGGTCGCTCTAAAGAAAGAAATAGAGAAGACACACTGACGTTTTTAGAGCAGAAACACCAACATCTCTACCATGCATAGGAAGCCCTGCCTTTATCTACTGTGGGAAAAAGACTGTAATTCGTAGAAAGAGAATGAAATCACAGATTTAGATTTAGGTTTAGTTTCATGGTTGGTAGTTCATTCATTCATTCATTCATTCATTCATTCATTCATTCATTCATCTTCCGAACCGCTTCAACCTCACTAGTATGGTTGCAAAATTCTTTCAAAGGTAGAAAATTGTTCGAATTGTTGAGATAAACTGGAATAAACCAGGAATTTACAAAAGTTATCTCATAATATGGAATTTAAATATAGATAAGGAAAATGGTAAAGACCAACCACGATGGAATTTTGAGGCCGACACTGATTCCGATATTTGTCAGAAAAAAAAATCCAACAAAACCGATTACAGTAATTGGCGGTTAAAGTGGAAGGACGGATACAAAGAATGAAAAAAAGTTTATAGATTTTGAAATATCTTGGTTGGTGTACCCCTGAAGAGCTGTCGAGTTCCAAGATGTCGCTTGGTCATTTTTGATTTTGTTTGGTGAGGCAAAATTTGCAACCTAGTCATTACACATGACAATTACAAGGAAATAAAATGCAGATTCCATGTAATCAGAAATGCAGAAGCAGTCATTAAAAAGCAGTATGTACAAGGCATGAGATGATACCCTATTATAAATCTGTGACAAAATGTCTATTTCAGCGGATATTGTATTGTACTGAGTATTATAGTATCCTGGCTACACACACTATACAGTAAGTACAGTGAACTATGCAATTGAAACTGGAAATTGCAATTATCAATTTAAAAAAAAATAAATCATCTGGATACAGATTATTTCATTTTGTGCAACGACTTTTTGAAATAAAATACAATAAATACACTTTGGATTTTCGATGAAAACACAAACATTGCCTGTTGTGTCTAAAAGCAGGGGGAAAATATAAATACCTCCAATCAAGCCAATCATAACTGGGTCTTAGGGTAGAATTGGGGAGTTCAGGCAACCATCCTTTTACGTGTAATACATGTTAATGTAGCTGTATACTCTTAATACACAAACGTGGAGTTTTTTGGGGGTTTTTTTGTTTGTTTGTTTGTTTGTTTTTTTGGTGCAAAAGATTTGAGAACCTCTCTTCTAAAGGAAGTAGAACGTGCAAGTGTTCCCAATGTTGTGTCCTTTGAGAGCAAATGCACGTGAGTTAGAAACAATGTGCAACGCAATAAACTACGGTACGTTTGAAAAGGTAAAAAAATAAAATCAATTTATTGCGTTGGCCGGGAATCGAACCCGGGTCAACTGCTTGGAAGGCAGCTATGCTCACCACTATACCACCAACGCTGATGGTGAAAAGCGTAGCTTGTTTATTTAAATAGCGCCAGCAAAAAGCCGTCAAAGCCGCATGACGAGCGCCGTTTGGTTTCTCTTTTAAAGCCAATCACTTCACGAAATCTAAGGGCGACGTGTTAATTTTTCGACGTTAAACTGTGGGGACTCGAGCCAACACACTTTTGTATGACGTCCTCGATGTGCGGGTTACACACCACGTTTCCATTTCAAAAACCTTAAATGAAGCACCACGAGGAACGGAGTGAACGAACGTTAGGGGCTCAACTCCAAAGCTTAACTGTTTTCTCTGGAAACCCTTTCGAGCTTTTAGTCTGTATTATTCATATTTGAGGTCCACATGTAATAGAATGACTGTGCATTTCCAAAAGCGGAATGCGGGCCCCCCCCCCCCCCCCCTCTCAAGTGTATGGCTTCACGATTGTTGGGCAGCTTTGGACAACTGTCACGTGAGGTGCGGAATTTGGTTCCAGAAGCAGATATGACACTAAAGTTGAAAAGTAAAACTCTGTCTCCGAAAATACAAAGTAACTACAGAGAGTAGGGATGGATAAAGAAGACACGGAAGAGAGCTGACACTCTGCCTGAGAGAAAGCTTGATGGTACTGCCCAGTAACCACACGTGACACTGAATAAGTACTGTGAGACATCAAGCCTATATGACAGAATAAAGGACAAAGGTTTGATTGCATACAAGTAGGCCAATAGTGGCACTGATGGTGGAAAAGATTACTCGTCAGACATGGTCGTCAGCTAGTGTGCTGGATACCAGTCGTCCATGGACCTTAGTCAGGATAAAAAGGATACGGAATTAATGCTCCATCACCTTTTCGTAATATTCTTCTCAATTTCTTGTGCTGCGCTTGCCACTCAGCGGCCATGATTGACAATATAATACAATACATGCTGATTTATATAGCGCTTTCACAACAGCGGCAGCTGTAACAAAGCGCTTAACAAAACAGTTAACATAAAGTAAAATAATAAACACAACACTTAACATAAAACTCGGACAGTCGTGCAGTCCTAACCACTTTTCTGTCACACGCTTTGTTGTTTGAAGCAGTTTGAGTGGCAAACATCCTTCTTTCCATCCTCCTTCACTTTCCCTCGTCAAGGACGTCCGACTGTAAGGAAAGCCTGTCTTCCTTCCTTTGCCAGCAAAAGTGATTATGACTGAGCAAAAGAGCTTATGACAACAAACTGGCTGCCAGGCACATCTACAGCAGCGCCTCTTTCTTCACGTCACAATAGAGCGCTCCACAATCGATGAATAATCGTTATTTTAGGGGGTTATTGTCATTTTTTATTTATCATATTGGGTAGTTGTAACTAGGAACATCGCTTTTGGAAGGATGTGTTTTTTAATTTACGTGTTTGCGCAGCATAACACAGAATAACAAGCAATAACCAAAATAACAATGTCACTGTTAAACACTAAATCAGGGGTGTCCAAAATTTTTCTTTTGATGGCCACATACATAAAAATGGAAGGATGAAAGGGCCACTTTAAAATTCTTCAACTTTTAGAAACATGCAAGTCAGTCAAGAAAGCATTTATATATATTGATTGTTTTGTCTAGTTAATTTCATCAGCTTTCAGTGTAAGGTGTTTAAGGCAAATTTGTCCAATTTGTTTGGGGTGGCCAACAGAACAGAATAGATCCAGCTCTGCATTTTTTATTACTCTGCGGATCGTCCGTCATGTATCAAGATGCATAATGAATTGTTTTTTTTTCTGGAGACACGCCCTCATACACAATTTGGAAGTAGCAGTAGACTTATGTGAGAAAATCAATCCAGCCACCTTCACCTCACACTTTATTAGTGGGGCTGTGGAGAGTGTACGAACAAACAACATTATGGCACGCTGCACCAACTGCTAAGCATCTCACACACACAGCAACAACTCTCCAGAGAGCCCGAAATTCATCTCAGTGAGGAGAAGACTTGCCCCGGGCCCTCTTCTCTTGCTCTCTGAGCCTTTAAAAACTGATACTGGGCCAAAAGAGCTTTCACCCAAAGGCCATCATCTGTAATTATCCTCCGATACCGCACAATATTTATGAATGCATTCGGATGAGCAATGTCTTTTTTTTGCTTTCAAAAGGCGACTACATTTTTTTCTGCTTCGTGTTGTTGTTTTACAACAACAAAGACAACAATTTGACTGACTTTTATCATAATCGACAACTACTTTGATCTTCGATTCATTGAACCATTTTTTCACACAGAGAGTTGCCCAAATCTTCTGGTTTCAGCCTCTCAACAGGAAACATTCCAATTTCTGTAGACCATGAAAGTAGACTGATTGTTTGTTTTTTGGGGTTTAATCAAAATAAGAAGTTTTCAAACATCTGATTGTACTTTGGAAAACACCGATCACGTTTTGCCTGTTCCCTGACATGTTGAAGAACTACTAACTGAATCATAATTAAGTTAGAGGGGGGGGGGGGGTCACTTTAACCTTTCAGGGCCAGCTGTTACTACAGTGGATTGCTATTCATGTCATCGGGTTACAGGGTGCATGAAAGGGTTAATCCATTCTGAAAAAAAATATGATTTGCAGCCGTAGGAGGAATAACCTGTAACATGTAGTTGAACCTAAAGCAGGATGTCAAAATTGTAACCATTCATATGAATCAAGTAGTTTTCACCATGATGAAATTGACATTTTTTTTCAGTCGTCAACTTACTGTGTGCGCGTCCAAACACAAGGTTAAGCTCGCTCACGAACACCACCTTCTTCTCTAATTTGACAAGCTCTGCCCCCAATCCCATTCAGACACACCCTTATCCCTACAAGGACGTATTTATTGGTTGCGTTTCTTAAAAAACAAAAATGGGAACAGGACCTTGAACAATTACAATTGCGATTGAATATGCAATTATTTTAAGAATTAACTATCATACACACGTCAACTACTTGACAGTTTTGCCTCACTTAAAATATGTCGTGGTCCTCGAATGCCAGTGTCGGTTTACTGTTGTGCAGAAATGTCAGACAGTACTCGGGGGTGGGGCACATTACTAGGAGTCACAATGATTCTACTGTACTAGTGTGCTAGATTTTCTTACTAGTGGGGATGATGTAAAATATGTACGTGCCTTGGCTCAATAGAGGTTGGGAAACACTTGTTGCATCGACTGTTTCGTGCGCACATCGGATGAATGATATTCACAGCAGTCTTGCTTCTTGCATGATCTTATCACATCTGAAAATCATTAGTTGCCTTACACAATGCGTCCTAAATATAAAGAGCCAACGACTCTAAAACCAGTGTTATCCCCCCCGAGGTATGGAGTGTTTTTAGTTTCTGTGGAAATAGGCTTGTTGCCCAAATCAAAGTCCAGTCTGAGCTAGTAAACCTCCTCCTCCTGCTCCATGACTGCAAATAAAGTTGACTCCATGAGGGTTAAAGTGGATTAAATGTCGGTGGATGTTGCGCAACGCTGTTTTCAAAAGCGTATGCCGCGTCGGAGGAGAGCGCGCAATGACTGATGGGCCCCGGCAGACTAATTGTCACCCTGTGCGAAAACCCCACCCAACCGCGGTGGAAGAGTGAGAAAAAGTGACACATTGGAACCATCCGCGGCCTTCGCTCAGCGGGATAGTCGTTGACATGTGACTTCACGCGGCGAACGGCGAGGCTTAGGCAAGGTTAAAACATGATGTCAAATTATTACAAGGGGAAGTGGATGCATTAACCACAACAGGGCGGAGGGCTGCAATGCCATTAAACTGGATGTTGACATAACAGGAAAACTGCTGCTTCATACCTCATGGATTTGGCTTGACAACGTGTATTGCGGTTCATTATTCGCACCCACACTATGTCCGTTTTTTTAGTAGTTGTTTTTTGTTGGAGGAGAACTCAGGCAAACATTTTGTTGTCAATACGTTCTGTATACCCCCATTTCAATAGTGTGTGTTCACGGAAAAAGAATTGAGCAGATCAATCCATTTGTTTTTGTCCATCTGAAGGGACGTCCTCTTACCACCATGCCCGCTGGGATAGTCATATACGGTCACTCAGACACACACTCAGACACACACTCACACACACACACACACACACGCACACACACACACGCGGATATACATACTTGAATTGTCTTGAGTATGACTGCTATGCCATCCATCCATCCATTTTCCGAACCGCTTGATCCTCACTAGGGTCGCGGGGGGAGCTGGAGCCTATCCCAGCAGTCTTCGGGCAGTAGGCGGGGGACACCCTGAATCAGTTGCCAGCCAATTGCAGGGCACACAGAGACGAACAACCATCCACACCCACACTCACACCTTGGGACAATTTAGAGCATCCAATCAGCCTGCCATGCATGTTTTTGGAATGTGGGAGGAAACCGGAGCACCCGGAGAAAACATGCAGGGCACACAGAGACGAACAACCATCCACACCCACACTCACACCTTGGGACAATTTAGAGCATCCAATCAGCCTGCCATGCATGTTTTTGGAATGTGGGAGGAAACCGGAGCACCCGGAGAAAACCCACGCAAGCCCGGGGAGAACAAGCAAACTCCACACAGGGAGGCCGGAGCTGGAATCGAAACCTGGTACCTCTGCACTGTGAAGCCGACGTGCTAACCACTGGACTACCGGGCCGCATGACTTATGTTGCAAGCTTAATTTAAATGACTAATGACCTTCAGATAAATCACCACTGGTGCACTTTCAGCTGCTATCTAAGGTCAGACCACCAAGCAATGTGGCCGAACACTACCGAAGTAGACTCGCAACCAAAAAAAATGACAGTTGGCGATACTTTGCTGCACACCAAGCAATTTTTCACCATAGACCAAGCGGTACGCTGCAACAGAAAACCTGCAACGATATATCAGGTGTTGAGGTTCCATGTCTAGTGCACTATCCTGTATTGTTTTTCAGTGAATCACAAAAACATGGCGCGATTGTCGAGGAAGAAGCGGAGTGTGGATATTTGGACAGGCTCTTGGTAATAATTGATCACCCCATGTAAGAGTGAGTCCAAAACCTTTTGTTCATATTGCGTGACAAAGAGTATCCAAGTACAGTTAAAACCTTGTGAGAGACACTACAAATTCATGGTCACTTGGCAAAATTTGTGCAAGCACGGTGCTGAATCTCGTCCTGGTCTCGTCTCCTGGAACCCCTGCTCGCCGTCTGCATGATATTTATATCTTTCAAATCTTTTTTTAAATCGCACATTGGATTATTTCAAGGCAACTGACAAGTACTTAAAAGTCAGACTCAGAATAGCAAACGCCTTTGCTGGCACTGAAAAAGTCAGGCCTGACAGTCACATGCCTGCCTTGGTTAGACTTAAAGGGGGAGTCAAGTCGAAAATGTTCTTTACAATAACATGCTTTATGTGCTCTCACTGGACGGTATTCTGATTAATTGTGTGACTAAATAGCTTGGGAACGTGACATGAGCAAACCCAGAAATCCGGGTGAGCCATGACGGTCGTTACGTGAGCCCTAGGCACTATGATGTCATTTTCAATCAACGGCAATTGACAGTTTGAGATGAACAAAAACTGGTGGATTTTTCTGCTCCACTCATATTCCACAAACATAATATTAATCAGAATACTGTGGTTAGACTTTTGACTTCCCCTTTACGCCGTCTGAGAACACAATTATATGGAGCATTTCAGAATGTTTGCAAGTATGGATACATCCTGGTGTCAGAAAAGTGATTGACGAGCGCCAGTCCTGAACTGAAAGGGGAATAAAAACTTGCAGTCTTTCAGGTTGAGTTGAAACTGGTTGCCTTTCGCGTGAATCAGAATGATGTAGTTCTCACTTTCCGCTATTGTTTGTCTGTTTCTATGGAGGAAAGTCTGAATGTTTTCAGCAAGACAGGGAACATATTGAGGCCAAAGAAAAACTCCCTCACAGTCACAAGCCATTAAGAGGAGCTGTCAGGAAATGATGGGATTCGACTCTCATGCTTGAGGCGCTTCGCTTTGTACCTCACTTTTACACTACCATGCATTCATCTATTCGCAGTGAATCTGATCCACTTCAATATGAAGTAGAAAATGTACGTCCGCCTTCTGCTTGGTGGTATTGATTCGTGTTATGGTCATCCAGAGGCAGAGTAGTTATGTCTCACTGTCGAGGGGGGTCTGGGTTTGAATATCCTCACACATCCAAAAACAAATGTTCGCTTCATTGAAGACTCGTAATTGTTCATAGGTGTGCGTGAATGGTTCCCGATACCGGAATGCGTCTGCGATTGGCTAGTGTACCCCAACCCCCGAGCAAAGTCAGCTATGATGGGCTATAACTCGCAAACAGAATTTTTTGATTATTTGATGCTGTAGCCTGAAACTGTGTGTCTCATCAAAAACAGGTCAAACAGAATCTCGCTATTCTAACACAGTAATCACTGGCTATTTTGCCGTTTGTCTTTCACACTCCAACTATAGCGGCCATTATTTAGTTTTCACATCGATGCTGATTTCCATTATACTGTGGCGTTTCACATAAAATAGTGGATTTTATGCATGTTTAAATAGCACCTGTTAAAGGTTTAGAATTACCGTAATGTCTCTGCTAATGAATGTTAGCCCCCATCTATGTTGTTTTGCATTATATGTTTGCATTAACTCATTCAGTACCAGCCAAATCTAGACCAAGTCTGAAAAGACGTTTAAAAACGTCTTTGGGAGTGAATGAGTTAAGCTAACGGAGTTTAGTTTGAGTAAATTACATAGCTTGAGTGAATATTTCATGCTCCTTGTAACCTGATAACTTGATGAGATGTCCACTGTAGTAACTGTTGTCCCTAAAAGGGTTACATATACGGTAGATTGTTTAATTCTCTTTTGTTTTATTAGTCTATTTTGCGGTAAATTTCAAGTGAGCATGACAAAAAGCTTGAAGCAAGCATATGAGCGAGAGACGACTTCTCGTTTCATTTGTGTCAACGTGACAGTGGGAGAGTGATAGAAAATTTTCGAAGGTACGTTTCAATATGTTCAAGTCTGTTTAAAGCGTGTGGGAGGGTAAAATTATTATTTTTAACTGTTTTTTATGTGGTCTCTATATCGCGGATTTTCATCTATCATGGGGGTGTTCTGATATTTATCTCCATTGAGGAACTTCACTACAATTATGATCTTGAAAATTGAATAATGAATGGAGAAGTTCCAGTCCATCCATGGACAAGTAGGCCAGAGTAATAAGAACAAATAAGTACACTCTGGGGTGTCCAAAATATATCAACCATGCGACTTATTCAACGCTGACACTTTGATTGGAAGCCAAATCAATAACTTTATGTGCTGCTTTTTCACCTCTCCCACATGACTCATCATGGGACAGCGGCGGTGGGTCTCGACTACGCGGTGCGTGCAGGAACACAGCCCAAACGGACCGGCGCCAGAGATGACAGCAGTCCGCATCCCAGCTCCCTACAGCTGCATGGACGGACGGGGCTGACCCACGCAACCGCTGGCCCACGGGTCCCCTGCCTTTGTTTTCTCTTGGTGGATTTTGATGAAGTCAGCATTGAGCCATCATTACTGTTTGTTTTTATCCCATCAGAGCACCCCAGCATGAGCACGCGGGGGATGCTCGACATGATGTTCTTCATCAAATAAGACCATTATGATGGGAGGAAGTGAGGAGATTTAACATAATAATAATAATAATAATAAATATGTTGAGCCCCCGGAGAAGAGCTCTGACAGTAGAACCTTGAGATATGAGTGACCTAATTTTGGAGTTTTTCGAAATAAGAGTCACCTGACTTGCATGGAAAAAAAACTCAAGATGAGAGGGCCGCATGGTGGCCGTGTACTCGAGTCACTTCCCAACAAGCAGATAAACAATTTTTCAAATAAAGGGGTTTATTGCCCCTCCCATTTGAAGTTTACTGTCAAACCAAGCATAAAACAAAGGTGACTACCGCACCATTCTGTACTGTTAACTTAATGCTAACACAATGCATAATGCCATAGATGGGCTAACCAATAGCACAGGTACAATACAATACAATACATGCTGATTTATATAGATAGTTATAAGCTTTTAATCAATGGCTATATGAACACAAGAGGTGCATCGACACATGTAGACAGACAATTTCACAAATCTCACAGACATACAGTATCCATTCTTCATCCTCTGCAAGAAATGAGGAATATTATTCCAGTTTATAGAGTCACTCAAAGTAGTTCTGAAGGTTTTATTCGTTTGTAGCTGCATGACTGCATGTTATATGTATTTTTTTCAAAAGTAAAATATGATAGAGTGCTATTTTTTGGTTTAAAAAATACAATTTCAACAGGGCATGGTGTTACTGGTTTAGAAAATGAGTGGATGGAAAATACTGCAATGGGACTCAGCCGAGCACAGAATTCCGATTTGGATTTGCACAAAAATATAAAAACACATTAACGCGAGGCATATTCTATTCTATTCAATATATACACAAAAAATGACCTTAAAAAGAAGGTTGAATAAACCACAATGGTGGCTCTTCATTGAAATGCACCGAGGCAATTGTATTAGTTTAAATCTGATGATACAGCAATACATTTACTTGTATATGATGTTAAAAAAAAATGAAAAATGGCAGCAACAGCACCTCCTGTATCTAAATATATGTGCATAAAAATTAAAAAAAAAATAGGGAGGCTTTCAGCCAAAAAATGCACTTTGTAAATAGAAAATGAAATATTTTAGGATATAGGTTAACGAGGTTTTTAAGACCTCTAAGAATGCTAAGAAAAGTGATTGGTGAAAAAACTTGTTATCGCCCTTGGGGGAAGTAACTGATTTACTTGAGTTTATAAATATGATGAAGTACATGAGAACCCAACAGTGAGGGCTTCACAATAATAAACAAAAAAAATATTGATTTCAAAACCTGATAAGCTTCAGCTACAAAAGGAAAACGGATGACTGCGGCTAATATGTTACATGATTTGTTTGGCTCCCCATTGCAAGACACAAAAAAATGTACCGTGAACCAAAAATGGACAATGCCAAAAAAAAAAAAAAGGAAAAATCGACATTAATAAGGCAGCCTACATCAGGACTAAATACAGCAACATGAGGAATGACTACTTCACTAAAGATCGAGTACTACACCGGCCACACCATTAAACGCACAAGCACATTTGAACAAGATCCAATACGAGAACTATGTGGAAAATTATGCCTTTCTAATGATAACAATGGCTAAGCACGCCACAAGGGTGTGACTCCACTCAACCTTTACTTGGCTGGCCTCGTTCGTCCCCTCAATCAGAGGAAACGGGACCTCTATCATGAGCATACAATGAAGATGGATGATGATGACAGCCATGATGATGGGCCCCGTGGGTTGGTACTCACCGCTGTAGAAACGGATCAAGCAGCTGAGGTCTGAATTTGCAGCCTCCTGCTGCACTCGCACCGGGTCGGCGTAGCCCATCACGGCCAGATAGTCGTAAAGCATCTGGAGCGGACGCTCGGTAGGCTCCAACCTCCTGTGGCACAAACCGGGATGACAAAAGGAATCGTAAATACAATAAATGCGCAAAGAGGTTTTTTGGGGGAAGATTATTAGGACAGTGGGTGAGCTCAATACTTCACAGTAAGCAGCGTGTTGTTGTTTCATTGGAGAGGGAAATGAGTTTATTTTCATTGTGTAATACTTTTCATTAGAAATAGAGCGATATTTGCACAAGTGGAAAGCTGCTGCATAAAAAACAAAAACAAAACATGAAACACGCCACCCGGCAAAAGTCCAGCTGGGATTGACAAAAACACACAGTATAGATGTTTCAATTTAAATGCCACTTTTATAGTCAATGGTATACTTTGGATTGAAATGTACTTTCATGGGTGGCTCAGTGAACGACTGGTTAGCACATCCGCCTCGCAGTGCAGAGGTGCAGGGTTTGATTCCGGCTGCGGCCTTCCTGTGTGGGGTTTGCATGTTTTCCCCGTGCCTGCGTGGCTTTCCTTTAGGTACTCCGGTTTTCTCCCACATTCCAAAACCATGCACTGCAGGTTCATGGAACACTCTTAAATTGTCCCTTAATGGGATTGTAAGCGCGAATGGTTGTTCTTCTTTGCGTGTATTTGAGCAGGGGTGTGTATACTTTTTTATCCACTCTCCCTTATTGTCAATAAATATGCTAATCACAATCTCAATCATAAATAGTGTCTATCCAAATTGCACATTATTATCTTTGTAAAAGAATGTATGATGAAGTAAGGGGACCTAATGTTGTGTCTGGTGATGGGAAGCAAGCTCACGCTAGAGATTGACATTTTCCTGCAGCTTAAATTATCCTACAAGAAAGGTCCTGGTAAAAGTGTGATTTATTCAAATGGGATATGCATATTAAATGCATTTGAAGAGTGATTTTGGGAGGAGGGTGGGTGGGACATTTTATAGTCCTCAAAAGTGACACAAGGTCCTGCTCTTGCAGCCCGTCCACACAAAGTGGAGATGGATGAGGCTCCTGACCTCAATGTATTCGTCAGGCTGCTCTAATAGGCCACTTGTCCTAGTGTGCCCTCTCTGTGTCTCTCTGGGAGGAGGCGATCCAGATTTCTGGGCGTCTCCCTTTTGGAAAAGATTTTGGGCATGACCGAGTGGGAGGAAACCGGAGATTGGCCTGGGACTGACCGGTTGGCGTTGCCTGGCTTGGAGAATCCCCAGAAATAGAACAATGACCAGGATGGCTGGATGGATGTTCTCTATTAAAGGAGACATCATGTGTATTTTTTTCACAACAGTTACCAGGTGAGTTGATAAAGGTTAAAATGCACAGAGGATGAAGATTTACAAGTTGTAGCACTTAGTTTGGAGTATTTCATGTAAAAAAAATAAATTCACAGCTCATCCTCGTTGTTTGATGTGCCAATAGGCTTCCATTACCCTGACGACGAGGGTCGGACTCGGCAAGTGGCTACTCTTTTGCAAATAGCTCAGAGTCCGAAGAGAAAAGCAAGTCTCCATAAAGAGAGGCATTTTCACCTGCGGAGGCAGCACTTTGACACCAAGCTGCCAAATTAAACTTTTCGCTTCTGTGGAAGAGTGGATGGATGGTTTTCATTGTAAGTTAGAAAAAAAAATGCATGATAATAATTAAATAAACCAATAAATCTACAAATAGATGACACTGCGGGTGCCGAATTATAAGTATCTGGGGTGCACTATACAGTGGTGATACAAGTTGAATTTGCAGGAAAAAAAATCTGTACAGGATTTTGAAATAAAAATACAGTATTATCAGTGTAATATTTTGCTAGAAAAAGGCTTTACTTGGCCATCAATGCGATACTTTGCAAAGCAGTTGAAGAGTTTTTTTTAATGGGGTCTAAATGCTTTTTAAGGATTTTTTTTAAGACTAAAAGATATCGTGTATTAGTTTTTGCAGACTTAGAAACCAGCTTTCCAGAGAAAGCATTAGGAGAGCCTCGATTATCAAAAATTAACCGTGAAGTCTGAATCGCAGTAGTACAACTGAAATCCAATTTCAGTAATATCCTGGTTATAAATCTTGACGACTTCTGTACTCCATTTTAAATGGAATCATGTCTTACCGGGAGGCAGAGAAGCAATTTAAGTGCATCAGCACAGGACTACAAAGTGGAGCCACTCAGCTGATCTGCTGTTTTTAACGAGCCCGTAGAGAAATAGCAGCGCCCCAACATCTGAAAGATAAATATGAATTTACCTTAGCAGATCTCCGTGTAGTTGAACAAAGAGGCCATGTCCGTCCCTCTGAGCGCACATCTCCTCCACTGTGGTGCTGGTGGAGCAGAGTACCAGCTGCAGGTCGGGCTGGGGAGTGGAGGAGGCTTGGGGTCCAGAGGCAGGTATCTGGGGGTCCACAGTGCCTCCGTACAGACACACGCAACCCCGCTGGGTGTCGCTCTTCAGCCAGTCGCGTTCCCGGGATCCAAATCGGGTCTTTCTCGTCATGCAGCCGTGACTCCCGACTCGCTTCATGTTACGCTGTGGGCACGCACACACAAACGAACATGATAAAATACAAAGTAACGATGGAATTAAATAGAATGTGAACAAGTTAAACAGTTGTTGCCACATTTTGTGCTTTAATTCAATGGCCATCGTGCTGTTCCTTCTGGTGCGTGCCATCGGGGGGCAGTAGAATACAGACATAATGATATTGATGGAGCCATCTTAGCTCTTCACTAAGCTTCAGTAACATTAGATGCTCTTCGTTGAGGATAAAGAATACAGTCCCGTGAGCATGACTTGTAAAAAAACTCTGGCAACCACTGTACCAAAAATTTACTGCATTGTGTGGCCATTGGTCCAAATATTGAACATTTTAACCATTTAAGTAACAGTAGAGGAAAAATGTACCATTTTAACGGCAGTGCATTTGATTTGAATGTTAATTTTCAGTCTCGCCAATTACTCTTCATGTTATTTTTCTTTCTAAGTGGAGGGGCAGGGGGAATAATATTCCTGGGTCAGTGTCACTCAGGGCTTCGGATCAAAAACTAGCACCATAACTATCCATATTCATAACACGTCATATTTCCTTCATGTTAAACTGGGTAAATTTCACCTGTCAACATAGCAGAAGTGTTAACTATCCCCCGTGCCCCTTCAAAGACCAATAGGTACACGTTTCTGCAGGAACCTGCATAAATGTGGTGGGAACACAGACAGTTCATGGTACTGTTTCAAAGTCCCCCTGTGAACCGCCTTCTCAACTAAAGTGGACTATATTATGGGAACATATGCAAATGTGGTGGAACCACAGACAGTTCTCAAGACTGTTTCAAACTCCCCCATGAACACCGTTTCCACAATCCCACAAAAAATACGACTCCCGTAAGTACAGTTTCACACTTTTAAGAGACTCCCCCAATGACCAGACACTGTTAAATCTGAAATCCATGTTAAGAGGCATTGGTCAAAATGGGCAAACTGTTCCACAAATAGACAAGATTGTAATTGCACTGACCTGCATCCATTTCCTATCCTCCCCATCATTTTCATTTAAATTGCATCTCCGCTCTAAAATGTCAGCATTTGTGTAGTAGAGCCGCACCATGACTGTGCACTCGTAAACGCAAAGAGCCAACACGCCGTTATTGGCGTTTGTCAAGGATGCGCCTTGGCCTCTCCTACTCATAATATTCATGGGCAAGGCTGTCAAGTTGCAAGTCCCATGATTGGTGTGCTGACCTGTGTTGATGACATTTGTTCTGTTGGGAGATCATCAAGACACATTGGACCTCATTCATATGCGATATACCGGAGGTCAGACCAATAATGTTATATAACAGTGGTCCCCAACCACCGTTCTGTGGAACAATAACGGGCCTCAGCCAACTTGGGACGGGGCCACACAGGGACAGACCTGCGAGCTATGAGCAAATTCGCTCTATGAGGCATTGCGGAAATGTATCCGACTCTAGCCACTCGAAATGCAAAATGAAAATGAAGTAATTTCACAATTGACTCGCCTGCAGTACAAGTCATTTTATGCAAAGGATAAGTAATATATGGCTGTGAGTATTGTTATATTGTCGGTGGATATGTGTTGCTCCACCGTTTGTGTATATCCGTCACTGAAAGGGTGAGCCCACCTATAGCCTTTTGGACTGTTTGCTCGCATTAGCTAAACAGACTTTACTCAGGCAAAGCTATCCAATTCTCTTCATTTTATGTTTCGTTTGACCTCAACTGGGATTGGCAATAAAACAGCTTGAAGCCTTTATTTTTCGTAGAATAATTGTTCCCAATCGGCCAAACTGCTGCTAGTTGAGAAGTAAGTTTAGTTTCAAGTCACGATACAAATATTTCCTCAATATTTCTTTTGAACTGACAAAGTGATGTGAATCGCTGGATGATGTCACTGGCCAACATCAGGTGCACCTCACAACCACAGTGAGAAGAAACATGCTTGCCCGAACAATACATCTAATGAGAGGTCTATTTTCATTGACGATCTTTACTAATACAGTCATCTAATATGTTAATTATTGTGTGCGGTGCCGCTGTGTTACAATGTAAGGTGTCCCTAATATTTTGGCCACCTTACTACGGCCACAGTTCTGATCACGCTGTTAAGAGAATGTTGATTTAATACAAATTACAACCTGACAGTGTTCATCAAACTGAGCATTATTTTTGTGGCATCACAATGGAAAATGTGGTCTGTGCGTGGCCATCCCGCCTTTAAATCGGCATGACATGCTTGTGCACGTTGCCCGCAATCCAGGGCGCGATTTGAACGATCCACGGATAAATCATCATAAACACGATTCCCCTCTCATCGTGGGTATAGAGATTTGAGCGCGTTACATAATGTTACGAGTATCCCATGCACTTTGCTCTGTCATGTAAGACGACACCTTGCAACGAGGGCATGTTGAAGCAGTCACTAAGTGCACAAGCAAATGAGTGGGGACGTAATTGCAAATATCACCTGCCTTGAGCACTCGTATCCCGGCTGGGGCGGCGGAAGCTCCGGTGCGGCAACCGCGACCTCCGACGTGGTTGAGCCCGGATCGGTGGAGTACCGTATCGGGCTGCCTGTCGATGCAAGCCCCGCGGTTGTCAGGCTCGTCCTCCATCGCCATGGGTACTCGCTCTGCGCAGAGACCGCTAAGGTTCCAGTGGCATGGTGAGGATGTTAACGGGAGGCGGCTGGCGGCCGATTCTCACGGGGAGACGCAGACGAAGCGGGAGCGCCATAGTCCGCGAGCCCGGCGGAGTCGACTGCTGCCTGGCTGGCTGCGGGAGGGCCTCCGTTGCCGGATCAATAAACATGACGGGGGCGGGCTTTCGCTCCTCATTATTCGACAGCCGCTGCTCTTTCGCTGGGAAATCACACGCCCACAAACAGATGGAAAGCCGCGGAACATGTACTGGCACTCGTATCCTTCATATGTATGCAGCGTAAGGTCAATGCGCTGTACTAATAGTAATAATAAGAAAATAAAAGCAATATCTAACCAAGTAACCAAATATTTGACTGGGTCAACTAAAATTACCATAATTTACTGACAGCTGTGTTCGAGTAACATACCGTCAGTTTCTTCTGAGTGGAAACCGATCCCATGCTGCCCACAAAGAAGATGGGAAAGTGTACTACTGCACCTTCAGCAACTTTGTGTTTCAGAAATCCAGTGTCAGTAAATACGGATTTTTGGCGCTACATCCGTAAGTGCTTCAAAGTGTACTGTGCAAAGCAAAAGCCATTTATCGCCAACAGCAACTAACGCTATCCGTAATTCCATATACAACAAGTAGCCTCTTGGAATCTACTTGTAGCACTGCTTCACCGTTTATTCGTTATCCGTGATATCCAGTTTAAGGTCCATGTACTAGAATGTAGTTTGTCCCCACCACGAGGATAACCTTTTTACTAGGAGAACGTGTTACGAGTGAGGCAAAACAGTGCACTAGGTCAGGGACCGGCCTTGAAGGTGTGACAGATAAATACAACAAAATAATATAATATGTCCTGCATGAAAACTATGGTATTTCCGAAACACAATAATAAACATGAACCATGACAAAAGAAACGTCCTATATGGCCGCAACACTCTCTGGTCGTGATGGTGACGTTTAAACCTGCCTTCATAAACAATTAAATGTACCGGTAGCTTTCTTTTTCTTGGAAGTCATAGGCGCTTCATCTGTGTCCTTTTCCCCTTCCCAAAGACATTCATTCATTCATTCATTCATTCATTCATTCATTCATTCATTCATCTTCCGAGCCGCTTGATCCTCACTAGGGTCGCGCGGGGTGCTGGAGCCTATCTCAGCTGTCTTCGGGCAGTAGGCGGGGGACACCCTGAATCGGTTGCCAGCCAATCGCAGGGCACACAGAGACGAACAACCATTCGCACTCACACTCACACCTAGGGACAATTTAGAGTGTTCAATCAGCCTGCCACGCATGTTTTTGGAATGTGGGAGGAAACCGGAGCACCCGGAGAAAACCCACGCAGGCCCGGGGAGAACATGCAAACTCCACACAGGGAGGCCGGAGCTGGAATCGAACCCGGTACCTCTGCACTGTGAAGCCGACGTGCTAACCACTGGACTACCGGGCCGCCCCTCCCAAAGACATTTGTTTTTTTTTGTTGTTGTTTTGTTTTTTACATATTTTACCAGCTCCTGGGTTTCATTTCAGCGGTACCCTATCGCGTGACCGAGAAGCGCGCCTTGACCTGCCTCAAGAGCGACATACTGTAGACGGAGAATCCGGTAAATTTTCGAAATAAAACATCTTTCAGATTCCGAAATCAATTAAACAGAAGTAATGTAAATTATTCTTTCTGTGCGGCCCGGCACCAAATGACCCACAGACCAGTACCGGTCCGCAGACCGGGGGTTGGGGACCCCTGCACTGGGTGACAACTGTGTGCTACTTGTACCATTAAATTCTATTCATTGTCATCAAGCACTAAACTTGTCCTAGATTAGAAGCACGATAAATTTGCAAATGGCTTTCCATAAAGCCATCTTGCCACACTAGTAACATGTAGATGTTCTCCGAGTAGATCTTTTGTCATTTAAGCATTTATTCAATGTTTGATATCTTTGATATCCAGGTGCCGTACTATACGGTGTCTGTCTTCAATAGCAGGGCCGCTTTGGCATACGTAGTACTGTAGGTCTAGTGCATATTACTAGTGAGGCAAAACTGTCCACAAGTCAACTACTGTGTGGTACACACAACAAAATTGTACCTGTTTTTCATCTAGGGCTTCTATAGTAGTACTATCCATCCATCAGTTGTCCGAGCCGCATATCTTCACAAGGCGTGCTGGAGTCTTTCCCGGATGTATTCATGCAGAAGGCGGGGTACACCCTGAAATGGTTGCCGGCCAATCACAGGGCACACACTGTCAAACAACAACCATTCACAGTCACAATGACACCTAAGGACAATTTAAAGTGTTCCATTAACCTACCATGCATGTTTTTGGGGATTGTGGGAGGAAACCGAAGCACCTGAAGAAAAATAGGCACGGGGCAAAGATGGAAACTCCACACAAGAACCCTGGACTTCTGTACTGTGAGGCGGACATGCTAATCAACCACCGTGCTGCCCTCGTTGTGAGGAAATGTCAACTAGTATACAGTTTTGTCTCACGAGTAAGTTGTCCTAGTAGTGAGGACAAGGAGCACACTAGTGCATGAACATTCAGATAGATGACAGGATATTGGGGATACAGTATCTGAATGATACATAATCAATTGTAAAAAAAAAAAAAAAAAAAGATTTCTATGAAGCATAATTACTTTACATAGTGTACTGCAGCATTCATGCTTGGATGTGTTCCTTTAAGGGATGTGGTCGGCTGAGTGAGGAGTTTGCCTGTCAGTTTGCATGTGAGCATCTGGGTGTGAAAAGCAGTGATGTCATGGCATAGCGGCACGTTCATCAGGCCTGTCTCTGTTTTCAATCGCATTGTTGTGATGTCATCCACTGTGCTGCGAGCAGGTCAGCGAGGCAGGTGTGAGCACTAACCCAGGGGAGCGAATCAAAGCCAATGGAAAGGCATCCCTCGTGTAATGGCATTGGTTCTCACTGCAGTATTGGAGTCTGCTGTCGTCCCGAATAACTGAAAACAGTGACTTCTCTGGAATGGAAAAGAGTGACCCGGTTCCGAATGCAAAATTACTACACTTTATCTGATAACACCCTAGTGCATGTCAAGACACGAGGTTATTATACTTTTTTTTTTCAAAATGAACATCTTGGTGGCAAGGAATTGAGTTGAGGTGCTTCATTTTGACAAAAAGTGTTTTGCCACCATCATCTGGCATCTTGGTATCAACTACGTACGTTTAAGTGAGTTGGGTTGCTTCTTTCAAAAACAAGTACCACTTTGCCACCGTGCTATGGCACCTTGGAACTGTGTTACAGTGAGGTGAGCTCCTTGTGAAGAGAAAAAAGTAGTGGTTTGCAGATACCTTGTGAGTTGAGGACCTTATTTTAGGCAAAGTGCTTTACCCTCAACCTAGTGGCATTTCAAAGTTAATGAACTAAATTCAAGGGAGGAGCTTCTTTTTGAAAAAAAGTAGTGCTTTAGTGACTTCTTGGTGACAGGAAACTAAGTTGAAGAAAAGTTGAGGAGCTTCGTTTTGTGCTGTCATCTTGGTACAAGAGAGCGATGTGTGAAGTGATTTGAAGGTCCATTTAGAGAAAAGTTGTGGTTTGGCGCTATCTTGGTGCATCTTCTGTGCCATGGAACAATACTGAAGGCAACTTGATGAGCTTCATTTGTAGAAAAGTAGTGCTTGGAAGTTGGAGTTGAGGAAATTTAGACAAAAATAGTGCTTCGCCACCATTTTGTAGTGTCAAAGAACTGTTCAAGTGAGTTGACGTGCTTCAGCATCTCACTATCTTGGCACCAAGTAATTAAGTTAAAGGTAGTCGAGGAGCTTCATTTAGAGAAAAGAAGCACTTTGCCACAATGCCGTGGCATATGGGTACTAATTAAATATGGTAGCGAGATGAGGAGCTGCCGCTATCTTGAGGCATGCCAGTGCCAAGAAACTATGTTGAAGTTAGTTGAGAGGCTTCATTCATTCTCCCACGACAACCTTTCTCCAAATACATATTCTTGACATTTCACTGAACTCCGTGTCGCATCAATGCTGCATGACATCACAGAGAAAAAAAAAAGCGTAGCTAGATGTACAGTATTTGCACTTTTTATTTGCATTCCTGTTTTCTGCAACCCAAATGACAAGAATACACAGCATCAATTGAAAATATCCCATTTAATAGTTTACAACTTGTCTTTAATCATTTCTCGTACTTTCAGTCTGACAGTCACACTCACCTTCTAGCCGCGGACTACAGGGTTCAGTTCAAAGTGTCAAACTTGATTGGGGGGGACAAAAAACAAAACAAAACAAAACCAAAATAGAAACATTCTTTTAGCTACAACAAATCAGATTTTGTTATTCGGACAGGACGAGCCTGGGTGTGGGCGAAACGCTTCATTGATCGCCATCTTTAATCCTTGCTGTGACCATCACCTGAACAAAATCCTTTTGTACGCACAAGTGGCCCGTGACAGATTAGGACAGACTCATGAATGACGTTCTTTGCATCTCTCAACAAAACCCTCAAGTGGGTTGAGTAGAAACATTATTTACACCGGCATTAACATGCAGCTCACAAGCTGAAAATTTGCAGCCAAATAAAATCCTGGAAATAGTCTCACACACACACGCACGCACACTTCAAATCACACACCGATACTTCTTCCTTCCTTCAAGTTTGTCCAATGCACTTAAGTTGGGATCATTTCACTATTTGTACACGGGACCTTGCATGGATGAGCATCACAAAAAAGGAAAAAGAAAAAGAAAAAGAAAAAAAAACACCCAAAAAATGGACAAAGTTGGGCTTCGGGGGTGAAAACAAGACAACACACAAAACTAATGTGAACAAGCTGGACTGAGCTTTTCCTTCCCCGCCCTCATTTTAGTTTTGTGCAACGCCCCCTGTGGCTATTGGCATGTAAAGCGCTCAAACATGCCTAACAGTGTTGTCGGTCGAGATGACTGCAAGCCGTTCGATTGTTTATACCATATCCTTGATATCCAGCTTGACCGTGTACTACTACTCACTAGTTACTCAACCATCGCATTAGTTGAACAAGGACACACAGACAGAATAACTAACCGTCTTACTCGTATTTTTTTCCACTCCTGAATGATATCACTACACACTAACCCAGGCAACTTTGGCAGATTAGTACTAGCGAGGGGAATCTATGCCTGAAATGACATCTGCATGCTACTTGTATGACTAGTGAGGCACTAGATGTTATCAAGTACAATTTGAAGTTAAGTCAAATTCTACAATGACACTATTACTCCTAGTAGTACACAGTTGTCAAATCGTGGAGTTTTGCCTTACTCGTAACATGGTTTTTGCCCAACTGGTATGTCAAAAGTGCGCTACTAGTGTGCAGAAACATCATACAGTAGTGGAAAAAAAAATATTACTCTCAAGACAGTCATTCTACTCGTGCACTGACGCGTCTTATGTACTGGTACGCTCCGTCTTCACAGCACGATTTCGTGTTACTGGTGAGGGAAAATTGCACTAGCCGATTTCTGCGTAGTCCTAGCACTACTCGATGTTAATCAGAATTTGGGATTCACTTCCTAGTGAGTTGAGGCTGGAGACTGATCCTAACAAAATTGGCCTCCAAATAAAACAATTAGAGGGCGTTGGTGGTGGGGAGGAGTAATTGCTCTGACACCGATTTCAAACATGGACTAGTTATCTTGTCTGCATTCTATCTACCTTTTTACCTTCTATGTATCTCATAGCGTGCTGTTGATTAGTATTGGGAATTAGCACCTGCGCAAAAAAACTCCAACTCCAAAATGCATCTGGTATTAGTGTTTTTCAGATGCTCATAGCAAATATTATTCAGCACCCAAATGTGTGGAATTTCTGGATACAAGCAACAACTTCATGTTACTCGTGAGGCAAAACTGTGCCCTAGTTGACATTGGTTGCTAATAGTACTACTACTGGCCTAGTAATGTTACTAGTGCAGCACAAAACATTTGTTCGGCCGGTGTGCTGAATTGTCGTCTTAGTGAGGGCAAAGAGAGAACTAGTACACTGAGCTTGAAGCTAGATATCGAAGAAATGCTCAAGACGGCTTTCCTTTCAAATGGAATAAAATAGGATACATGCAATTTTTTGAGGGGGGGGGGGGCACGTGAATTATTGACTTGGCATCGATTTCGGGGCCACCTTTATAGTACAGGTGTTAAGTACAATTTTAAAAACAACACATTCAAATAGCAAATCAACATTTAAATAGTTGCGCACATGGGCCCAACAAAGGTGAAGACGAAGGAAAACGGGGACGCATTGTGGAAGCTTACTAGTGCAGCATCGCCGTTTCTCAGTAGTACAGTTCCCCCATTCACTCACTATAACCAAACCCCAACGAAAGCCTCGGCAGCCATCTTCGTAAAAACATGACACCCGTGAGCCAAGTATGAAGCAGAGTCCATCAAAAGCATCCGTTTAAGAATCTTTTGTACATATGTGCATACAATTCGATGCTTCCAGCTAATCCTTGAAGACTTCATGTGGGTTTTTAATTAAGTGGATCAGCATTTTTGTTTGTTTTACAATTATATACAATGTACAGGGAGCAGATCATATACCTTTTACAATGGATGAGTGGTGATACAGGTAAGTAAGCCTGATGTCGTCTATGGTTTGACTATTTAGACAATATACATAGTGAAGAATTGGTTTAGAAAATGGTATCTAAAAAAAGATGAAAGATAGTACAAGAGACAAAAAAAATTGTAAAAGCCCTCAGTATGTACAGAAAAAAAAGCTAATATAGCATTTGTCAACAACGGGAAAAAAGTGAAATTATTTTCCTCCATATACACATATCGTCGCTGAAAAATATTTCCAAAGCTAATAGTCTCTCTGATTTTGGTCACAGGAGTTAGATAGTGAAGCATAGTGATTGAATATCAAAGCGTCGTGGGGCCACGAAGGTCGTTCATCGTTAACTTGTATTGGCGCACATGGACAAATGGCTGTCAGATTCGTTCATGCAGCTGTGCATCCCTCTCTTGCCAGCCACTCCGATAAGTTAGTAGAAAGAGAAAACATTGTGAGGTATCAACGGTAGCCTCCCCCCGACAGAGAAGACCAGAGCCGAGAAATTGTACGGCTAAACAGTCCTCACTCGGTGAATCGGTAAATCTGAAGACTGGGACGGACGGGACAGTGGATCTTAATGAGATTTTGCGACAACACTCGATGCTATCCTATGAAAAAGGTGACATCTATTAGCTGCCCCCAACCCCCAATTTACTTTATTTGGGCACCTTCAGGCCATAAATGAAGCTCAGCAACGTGATCGCGGGACAATCGGGATCATGTGAGAATTTGTGGAGATCGGGCAAAGCCCACTAGAGAGTGAAAAACAAACATGCTTGAAATAAGGTGAATGATGACAGCATTTCAAATCCAGAGCGATCACTTCCCTCACTTTCAAGCACTCAAGCAGGCTAACTGAACTCTTCTCATGTCAAGTCAGAAAGGCACGTCACTTTGATATCAGGCATAAATAATCAAGTCGATTTACTGCAGAAATCAAACAAACTTTCACAGAAATAGTGCCGATGTGATGACCGACTCATCGATGGAGAAGAAATAAGGAGAACAGCATTCAGTGCATTTAACTACATTCATAAGAGGCTTCATTTACATAAGTTTGTGCGAGGTAAGAAGCGCAACCGGGTAAAACAAATGCGTCTCACTGACCAGTTTACTGCATTAGGGCCACACACGGAGGGGAGGGGGATATATATAATTAGGAATTGTGGTTTACACATCATAATTATGACTGTCAAAATGTCTGAAAAGAGACATACATTTTTCACATTGTCCGATTAGTGTACCTCTTAAAGAAAGATGCAGGTACAAGTTGTACATTGTCGCTGTCGGGCTAAAAACTCTTTCCAAATATGGTGAATTTCAAAAACTTCACTTCATAAAGTGGTCTGTCACAACAACGTCTTATTACTCACATATTGTTAACCAGTTTAGTTTTGGAATTAGCTAGAGAAAAAAATCTATTAAATCTCTTGTACACTTCAACTTTCTGAGCTTCCTTCTAACTCCATGGGAGCAGCGCAGTATTATGTCGCCTCAAGTTTCAAAGTCTGGATGCGTTTTGAATGAACAATAACGAGTAAAGCGGCTACATTTCACATAGACGCGTTGTTGAAAATGGTTCGCTGTAATGTTTCAGAAGGAACTGCTCTGTCACAAAGTTACGCGGATTACTTTGCTTAGTCAGGTTCTCATTTTATTTATGACATCACTCATGACCTCTTGCGGTTGTGACTTTGTAAAGTCTTTGTTGTTGGTTCGACTTTTGACGTGCAGGGCCGACTGGACCATTCTAAGCAATAACAGTCATCAATTAACGGTTTAGCAAATGAAATTACAGATTGAGCACGCCTTTGGGACGGTGTTGTGTTGATCAGAAAAGAAGGTACAATACCAAGTTGAACGACGCTTTGTTTGGTGAGGCAAGCAAAATGGCCTTTGTGTTATTTCCTGAAAAGCAGTCATTTTGGAGATACGAGGATTCCACCCGACAGTGATGAAATACAACATCTCTGAGATGGATTTTCAGGCATGAATTGAGGAAGGTCACTCAGTGAATTATCGGAGGATTGCATTATTAGGGCTTTAAAAGGCTCAGCGCAATCATAAATATTCCTTTTATCAAAGTGAGTTCATGTCGTTTAGTACAGTGTTCAAGTGAAAGTGGAAAAACAAAAGTCGCATGACTAACAAAAGAGATGATGACACCAGTCAAGCAAGAAACGAGAAATTTCACCGACATGTATTCCTGCTTATCGAATGGCTCTTCATCTATACTGGTTTTTCCATCTTTAAAGACGCTCAGCTGTGCGTTTTGTGATGTCACTGAGGGGGAGTCCGTTGGAAAAAAGGAAGAGGAGAAGGTGGGAGGGAGAGGGGCAAGGCAAAAAAACCCTACAAAAAAAAATCAGTCCCCCGTCGGAGGGGCTTTTAGGAGTAAATGAAGCAACTCATCACTGCCACGACTGTGGGGGAAAGTTATTGACCTCTGCGAGGTCTTGCACAGGCGAACCTTTGTGGTTGTACGTCAGCTTGATCCTCATTCGTAGCTGTTGCTGAAAACGGAACAGTGGTTTCTCATGAGGAGTGCAAATACACTGCATAGAAACAGTCTAACCCCGCCCCCCATTCAAATGCCAGGTTTTTGTGATATAACAAATGACTACAATTTTTACATCCCATCAACATTTCAAAACTTTTTTCCACCAAGAATGTGACCGACTCAACTGATAAAATCCTCAGGGAGAAAATACGGCACAACAGTGACATTATTGAGAACTGGACATTACTCCCAAACTGAAGAAAAGACGAGATTATAACTAGTGACGCCAACAGCAACAATGAAGGAGCTACAGTCATTTCTGGCAAGTACTTAGTGTTGAGCACACAAAAGAATCTCCTGCTTTCTTCATAACCTGAGCCATATTTTACAGATATAAACCTCCAGATCTGGCTATATTTTTGAGGAGGAAATGTATTTTTTATTCCCTCAATTTTTGGGTCCAACCACAAAAGGTTGTTTGACAAACACAAAATTGCTCATCGTCAAAACTACCACCATGGCAGCGGTGAAGATTGGTTGTGGCAGTGAACCAGGCTTTGGAGCTATTTTTCTCCAAAGCGGATCCTAAGAAAAGGTGCAAAGTAATGCGGACAGTTTGAATCGCAGTCAGGCATCATCATGAAAGCAAAATAACACAAAACACCAGAAGAGCCGAACTTAATTTGGGGTTAATCAAAGCCACTGAAAATTGTGGCAGGTAGGTGCTGACTCCCATTGAACAAGTCTGAATGTGATTGGTTAATTCTGAACACACCAACATCGGCGGCGCCGCAGGGGACTGTTCTGGCTCCATTCCTGTTCATCCTCTACACCTCGGACTTCAGACACGACACCCCAAACTGCCACCTTCAGAAGTTCTCCGATGACTCTGCGATTGTTGGCCTCATTAGAGAAGGGGACGATCGGGAGTACAGGGGACTGACAAAGGACTTTGTGGACTGGTGCCAGCAGAATCTCCTCCAGATCAACCCTTGGTTAAGTCCTCACCAGCACCGATGAACATCCAAGGTATGGACATAGAGAGGGTGACCTCCTACAAGTACCTTGGTGTTCTTCTGAACGACAAACTGGACTGGTCTACAAACACGGACACCCTGATTAGGAAAGGACAAAACCTGCCATTTGAGCTGGGGTGTATAGACTCTTCCTACTCAGGAAACTGAGGTCTTTTGGGGTTCAGGGGTCACTCCTTAAGACGTTCTATAACTCGGTGGTGGCCTCGGCCATCCATTATGGCATTGTCTGCTGGTCAGGCAGCATCTCAGCCCGGGACAGAAAGAGACTGGAGCGACTGGTCAGGAAGGCCAGTTCTGTCCTGGGTTGCTCCCTTGACACTCTGGAGGAGGTGGGCAACCAGAAGGATGCTAACTAAGCTAAAAGCTATGATGGCCAGTCCCTCCCACCCCCTCCAGCCTGCCCTGACAGCACTTGGTAGCTCCTTCAGCCAGAGACTGTTACACCCGCGCTGCAAGAAGGAGAGATACCGACGCTCGTTCCTACCGACTGCTGTCAGGCTGATGAATAAAAAATATCATAATAATAATAATAATTAAATGATGTGAAAATTGTAAATAGTACTGCGATTTATCCATTTGTGTTCATATTGTATTTAATTGAAAGATGTTTTTTTTTCTCTTTCTCCTTTCTTCTTTCTACATACATTCTTGCTGCTGGAGGCTGTAAATTTCCCCAGTGTGGGACGAATAAAGGATATCTTATCTTATCTTATCCCCAGAAGGGGAATGTGCACATTTCTGCAACCACATAATCTCAAGTTTCTTACTTCCATCTCTAAAAGACCCCCCGCCTCCCCAAGTGTGTTGAACAGGTTATATGCCACATTAAAGGTGGAAAAGTTTTGAAATTCTTGCCACTTTTTTCAGACCAGAAAAACCTGCCATTTGAGCTGGGGTGTATAGACTTTTTAAACACAACATCCAACTCAGACTAGATGAAGCACACTAACTTTCTGTGGGTTGAGGACTCTGATGACCTGTGTGACAGTTCCCTGGTTGAGTGCTTGGACGACATTACTGCTGGGGGACAGGAGCTGCAGCTGGAATGTCTGAAAAAACAAAAACAAACAAAAAATATTTGTGAAGAACAAAACTTTTAGACGTGTAAGCATGCAAAAAAAAAAAAATCACGCCGCACTGAACATGCCAGTCAAAATGAGCCAACCAAGAGCAATGGTGAACGAGCATGTCCTGTCTTAACAGTTAATAAAATCATGTCGGCAGATATGTTGACGGCGACTATGCCGGTTTACCTTTGGTACTGCAGCCTGAAAAACAAAGTCTGTCATGTCTGCCTCTGTAGAGTTGCAAGCGTGGATGGTGATGACGGCGACGTTGGGGTTAGGGTTTGCCCTCTCAAACGTGAAGTCTATTTTCAGGCCGTTCTTGTTGTAGGCCGTCATAGGAGGAATACCTGCCGGACATTTTCAGACCAGGAAGTATTTGTAAATGATCATTTCAAATGTGGTGCGGACGGTACAAGAGACAAGAAGAGTCTCACCTGCAGCTGCAATGTCATTAAAGAGTGGCTGTGAGGAGAGGCCATCCAGGAGAAAAGGGGGTTGGGAGGTGGGTACGGAGGGAGCAGGAGCAGGGGCTGGAGTGCCTTGGGAGGGGAAGGTCACATCAGAATTTGATGCACCATGACCAATTCGGAAATGGATGCTCAAGGACATGCTATGTAGAACAGTGTAGCCTCTAACATCTCTTGGCATGTTTTTTTTTTGCATTTGTCACTCCTTTTTTTCCCCCAAAGGTGTACATTAAAAAGATGAAAGTACAGTTGTTGCTTTCTGTCGGCATAAAACCCAGGATGGGAGAGGTGGAAGACGTTCATTAATCTTGTCCTCATCGCTCCAGGAAAAATGAGACTGAGCTTGAAATACAGTACTTCCTCCTCTCTTCCTCTTTCAATTTTACAGTGTTACACACAGTGTGCCACCATCTTGTGGCCAAAAGTTGAATTAAACAGTTAGAAGAGTTATCTGGACAAAAAGTAACACATAATAACAGAGCAACCGTGAATACAGAATCCATGATACTGGTGTTTCCTGCTTTACACCGTGTTCGAAATGATTTGCCATATTGCAGTTTTTATTTTCCTCAAACGTGACACTGAAAACACGTTTAATCATCAACAATTATATTACGTAGCATAATAACATGGACCAACAATGACGGTATAGTTTGGAAATTGAGCATCCTCAAAATACACCAATTCAAATGATTATGCAGAGCAATTTCTAAAATACTATAATATATACTAGTTTAATAGGTTATTAAGAACTCTAAAATAAATGTTTTATCACATCATTGATTTCATCTTCACTTAACTTGAAGTCCATGAATAATTTCTAACTATGTCAAGTGAGGATGGCAAAAACCCACCACCTAGGAGTTTAAAATGTTTTTTTTGGGGGGGGGGGGGGGGGCGGTGTCCATCTATCAACTATAGTGTTGTTCGATACCATTTTTTGACTTCCGATACCGATTCTGGAACCCAGCTGTGCAGTATCAAATGGAACGTTTTCTTGCATGTGCATTATTTCACTTCAGAGGACTTGTTAAACCATTGCAGGATATGGTCAGTTAGAAACTGCTCATATTTTGCAGAGGTCTTTTTGACATCTCCAGGCACCGCAAAGAATTCATTCTCCATTATTCCTACCCAAAAAATCACTACAGCACCAAATTGAGATGTCCAGTGTTTTATTCCTGTCGCAAGATATTGAATTAGTTTGTGCTTTACATCAGGAAAAATATTCTTCTTTTCGCCAGGCTGTGTGAAAATTGCGACTCAATAAATAATGTGGAAACACCTTCTGAAGTTATTTCCTTTTAAATAGGCTCAGCCGGGAAATTAATCTGCAAACCTGTTTAAGATCTAGTGTTTCTAATGGAGATGAACAAACAACATATCACATATACAGCATTCTTTATACTAATGTGGACTGCAATGAATAACATTTGATGTTGAGTAACAACATGTTTTTGTTTGAAATGAAAACATGCATTGTAACTCCCACATGTTGAACGAGTAAGATTTGGAGTATCCTACCACTTAGTGAGATGTCACCCAGCAGGTCCAGCAGCTCTCCTCCAGACGACGTAGGCTTGGGGGCCACTGTCGTATGGATTACTGGCACCATATCATTGCCACCCAGCAGGTCCAACAAATCATTTGCCTGTGAGGGATAAGTGTCAGAGGAATGACAGTATTTTCATGCGCTTCAATTAAGGACTCACTGTAAAATTAAGTGTTCCATTTTGATGTAGGAGAATGTCGCTAACCTGGTTGGCTGGCTGACTAACAGGGGGTGGATGTTTCGGCTCCCCAACGGAGGGTTCCGTCTCTCCATTGGTCTGCACGATTTCTGTGGGGCCATTAGTGGCTGTTTTCTCCATAATGGGCATTCGCTCGAGGAGAGCGGGCCTGGGGTAGGGCGACACAGGCAGTGGAGGATGAACCATACTGAACCACTACATTAGAGGCCAATCCCAATAAATGGCCCGTTTTATTTGTTTTGGGTATTTTGGTTGAGCTTCCACTTCACCTCATGTGGTCGTATTTCTTGAAAAGTGCGTTGTACTCCACTGCTCTCTGTTGCAGCTCAACATCAATGCTGCTGCCATATATTGAAACCACCTTCTTGATACGGCTACAAGAAAATTGAATGATGCAGGAAATTGCACGGGTGCATGTTGTTCCAAATTAGTTCGCGACGGCAAAGCCTCATTGTGTGTAGTGTTAAATCCAGTGACTCACTTCACACCACTGAAACGAGTAGACAACTTCATGATGGCAGTAAGAGAATAGCCTCGAGTGACAGGCGTAGACAGATTGGATACTAGAAGCCCTTCCAGCACATCCAGAACTTCATCTTCACTCACCTTATTTAGATAAGGAAGGAATGATTGCATGTCATCCGCGTTGGAAAGGTGCTTTGCTGATACGGCTATAATTATATACCCCATCAAAACAAACAGTTTTGGTTACAGTCTCTAGCTTATACGCACATTCTGCTGCTCATTCTGGTGTGTGCACTTTGGCCAAGAGTGAAGGAGATGTATGGATACACTCTAAGCTGGGTGTGTCGGTTAATTTTGCCAGTCCGTCATTCGTAAGTGGTTATCTGTCATTGCCACTCAGTCATTATTTCAAGCTGAACAAAAACTAAAATGTCAGTTTGTCACTCTGTCATTGGCATTTTTTGTCAGTGGCGCGTGTTTCTGTCAGACGTCAGCGGAACGGGAATCTGTCAGCGACGGACTGAGACGGTACGTCGGTTTTAACCCGGTTAATGACGAGTCTAGTGACTGACGAAAACCCACTTCTGTTCATCGTCCATCGTTTTTTCCCCTAAGTTTCCCCCATCATTCGTCAGCAAAATGAGCATCCGCTAGTGACAGATCAACGGACCTTGCGTTATTATGGACAGAATGCCCACATCTGTATATACCGTACTGGAGACTAAGATTCTCAATACGGGAGTATTATCAGTCATTCTTCCGAGAGGAAAAAGAATATACTCCTATGAATATTGTTTTTCTTTGTCTATGGGTGTTACTGCACAGTTTGTATTCAGATACTTGCTTATTGGATCAGTTGTTTGACATGTCTGCCTATGGTGTTTGCCATTACTCAAAAGTTAGAGTCGCCAACATGTACCTGAATGGGCTCCTCTTCCTCACACTGTCCAGAGACCAGTAGGTCTCCATACTCTCCTATGCACCAGGATGCAACTTGGACGAGCGGTTGCTGCACGGAGAGAAACAAGAATCCGACTCTTACCTAAAAACGCTGCATAATAATTATAGTACGTCAGAAAGCTCGGTCCCAGTTCTGACCTGTGAAATGTCATCGAGAAGAGCTTTGTAGAGTCTCTGCACTGTGTATGCGTGCATCTCAACACTGTTTGTGATGAGCTGAATAAGGTTAGGCACAGAGTCGTCGCGCACATAACTGCCTGCCTGCAAAGAGGAGCAGACGTACCGATTAGAATACAGACATGTCAGTCTCAGGTAGAACTGACTCCTAGTACTCATTTTTAATAAGTACTTGGGTGTAATGTATGCTGATACGTACTGTTGTCAGAACTCTCATTATAGTGTCTATGTGCCATCTTTTTGAAGGGGCATACCTGTAACACAAAGGGAGCATTGAGATTGCAGCCAACGTTAAGGTTTCTACTCACAATACAATAGGGTGATGAACTGATGAATGCTGTCAGATCATGTAAAGAATCAACAGTCTTTCAGACGATGGATCACTCTTGCTATCATCACACAGCATTTCTTTTGACTTGGAAGAAAACATATTTGCTATGTCCTTGGGTGCAATATTTGGCGTTGTAGTGGAAAAAACGGAGAAAAATAATTGCTATAAACTGAACAGTATATGTCAATGTCATACTTTTCTGCTGCTAGAAAGACTCCCGATGCACAGTCGGCTTTAAATTCGGGATCGCACGAGTCCAGGAAGTAGAGCAGCTCTTTCATCATGCCTCTTATGTTGTTGCCGTTCACCAGGGCAAAGCTCAGCTCCATTGCACGTCTACAGCGTTAACGGAAACAAAACTGTTATGTAAAAAAGTGAATAGGTGAATGTCCTTGATGTCAACATCCCGAGAATCACCTGCTTACCTCTTTATGGACACATCCAGGTCTTTTAAACAATCCACAATGGTGCTTCGATGCCTTTGCACTGCATTGTGGTCCGTCTGTACCGTCTTTAGCAGGGATGTCAATGCAACATATCTGCAATTGTGAATATGAAAAATACATGGCTTCATGTTAGTAGTTCTGCTGTGCTCTTCTCAGCTTTGGCAATACGAGTCAGCTATTCGAATACCTTATATTTTTGTCATTGTTAAGGAGGAATCGCCCTAATATATTAATTGCCAAAACCTGGAACACAAAAGAGTTAGGTGTCAGAATAGTGGATATAAATAGATCAATCAACAAACTTAAATGTTCTTTTTTAGGGTTGGATGAAATCAATTAGCTCACCCTCAGTCCACTTTCAGACTTGATGTCCATGATGGTCAACACGGTCTCATAGAGGATTGCATTGCCTACATTTTTACTTGTCTCAGTGTTTGTTGCAACCTACGACCAGGAATAATGCAGTACACCGTTGTTAAACTCAACTTGAGACATTTGGTGGGAGTCCTAACCCTATTCAGGTGTTTAATTTTTGTGAAAACAGGTCACACTCAAACATCTCATTTTAAGGCCATGTTAAAGGTTGTTGCGGTCAACAATGCTGACTCGAGGAAATGCATATTTTTATATATGGACTGATGAATGTAAGAGTCCTATACACAACAAAATGATGAATGCTGTCAGACAATATAAAGTATCAACAGTGTTTCAGACGATGGATCACTCTATGTATCATCATTCAGCATTTCGTCCGGTGTGATCTGCCCCCCCCCTTGTGCTATTCTGTGTGTCATTTTGTTCCCTTTGTTCGCTATTATTTCTCATTCTGGGAAACAAGTTACCACAGCTGTAACTGTGTGTGTCTGTGACTAGAAAGACTCCTGATGCACAGAAAAAAAGGGAAATGTGTGGTGTGATAAAGAAATGTCATAGCCGAGTTTAAAATTTGAAACCAAAAACGAATTCACAAAAATTGTTACATAAGGAGATAACCAACTCTAACCTGTGCAAGAATGTCATTCATTGCTTCACTGGAGTCGTCGTCACTCCTGCCTAAAATTCGCAGTAGTCTCAATATCCGCACCTAAGAAAAGGAAAACAATTTGTCAATGCACTTGGTTCAAGCACACCAAACAACAGGGCCAGAAATTACGTTTCTAAGTACAAAGCGACATTCAGGTGAGACAGACTAAAGAGTTTTACCTGCAGAAAAGGATCGCTTATGCCCGACACATCATGCTCAGGTGAGTATCCAGACATGATCAGGTTCTTCAGGATTCTCACCAATTGTGGAACCAACTAGAACAAAAGACAAAGATCAAAAGAGAAAAGACGTGGTGTCACAATATTTATGCGGATATCCCAATAGCCTGCATCAATACCGACAGGAAAAATAAAATTTTAGATGTGGATTATTATCATTAGCAACTATCAAGAACAAAATGGAAGGGTTAGGAGTTAAAAAGTAAAAACAATCAAAATGAATATCTCTTGATATGTCAAACCAAGAGAATTTGTAGAGACATTTTTGGTTAGAAGAACACATTTGGCTAACAGGATCACTACATTTTGAAGATTTAGTCAACATAACTTATTTTTTTAATTAGATTTTGTTGGAAGCAAAAAGAAATATAAATCTTCAGGTGGTCTACTTTTGAGAACTAATTCAACGTTTTGTGTCACGGTTTCCAGAATAATCAAAGTGCACTGGATACACACAATTTACAGATATTGTGGGAATGGTGACAAACAACCCAAAGTAAAACTAATCTCCTGCCGTAATTTAACATTGGCAGGGTTGTTTTAATTTTAACTGCTCGGGTGAACATTTCACCATATTTACACACCTCAGGCCGTTATCTTTGTAAATATGTGTACATGGAAACAACCTCAGTGACAAACATTGTGAATAGTATCAGTTCCTGCACATAACAGCCGTGACAGTCGTGAGAATAAACCCATTCAGGAGTGACGAAATGAGTTGCATATTTGGCAAATCAGATGAAAAAAAAGAATTGGATGAGGAGTGCAGCTGACAAATGAAACACTGTATTGGATACTATTGGTAACAAAGACATTGCAATGATCACCGTACAAGATAAATCCAAATTAAAACCATTTTGAGGAGCAAAACAGAAGCACCATGAATTACAGGACAGATTGGTTACATCTCAGGTGACTTGTGAAGACTGAATACTAATTACAGCATGCACCAGCTATGAGATCAGAATGCACTCTTACCTTCTCATTCTAACACAATGCAGGAATTGTAACAAGGACAAATGACAGAAAAAATATGAGGTAGATGTTAGGGAGTGGAAAATAATTCACTTTCAGAGAGCTCAAAATAAGTAGATCATGAACATGAGGGGTGGCGCTTCAGGCATAGTTTTTGCTGCATCGAGAGACGACGGCAGCAAGTGAAAGAGTACAAGCAAAAAAAAACAAACAAAAAAACCAACAACAAAACAACAGCAAAAGAAAGCTAAAATACGGACGCATAATTCAGTCAACATCCCAGGTGTTAGTGTCGTCTTACAGTGTGTGACTTAAGGGCCAGAATTTCACTTGGGCCACTTTAATTTGGTAGGTAGTGGAGAGGTGGGTATAGGCACACGGGATTAATATTTCTCTCTTTGCCTTAATGGCCTAGCCTGGTGAATCATTGCCTCTGTCATTTTAGTGGTGAGAGATGTTAATCAAGTGCGCAGACATCCAGTTTTGTACTACATCACAAGCATATTTTTATGCTGCACGTGACCTGAAAACAGCTGCATGTGCATGTTTCGGCTGTGCCGAGGCTTTGCCATTGACTTTCTCTCACGCGTGCCCACTTAAACTGCAAGATGAAAATGTGAACACAAGGGAGGCATCGAGTATGACACTTTAAGTGTGACATGAATTTATTCCGCTAAATCCAAATGCAGAGTACAAATGCAGGCACCAAATACTGCTTTGAGCAGAGGTAGGCACACAAGCAACTTAATGTCCGAAATGTAGAACGGGAATGGGGCACAATAGTATGCTTTGTTTTTGGGTTGTGGCTGTCAAGTGTTTTTAAAATTGAGTATTCTCCAGATGATCCCATTGATGAATGCGACAATAATTGTATTCACTTTTTTTTTAACAATATGAAGTGCATGTGAGGTACATGTACCATTTGTCCACTTGGGGTCGTCATCCTCACGTTCTACTCTAGTATCTGTGACTTGAGTTTGTAAGGCTTTAAAAGGTAGGTCAAGACGTCAAGACCTGGTGAGTGACATTGACTTCAGCGAATGACAGTGTAGAGCAGGAATCGGCAACAAAGTCTGGCCCCGGGCCGAATTTGCAGTTATTTTAACAATTCGATCGTGTGCCAGAATTACATTTTCATCAGGCAAACTCCGCTTTTCCTCATAAAAATAGCTTTTTATTATCTCTAGCTACAACCATATTGAAAGCTGCCTTTTACGCAGTCTTTACTTCTGGCTTGCCGGCATTGCTTAACTTATTTCTACATAGAGTGGTGTGTGCGACTGCAATAACATTAGGTGTGGAAAAATCATCCCTGTGAAATTTTGAGGCAGATATTTTCTAACCTTTTTTGTCATTTAATTATTTGAGTTTATGAATTACTTGTTGCATCCCGGCCATCTACTAAATAACATGCAGGGGTGCCATTAAAACCGACTTGGTTTGGTGCAGAAGAAAAAACATCATGCAAGCAGGATCATAGATATATATCTTGACTTAAACAGACTGGGTTTGTACCTTTCTGAAGTGAGACAGCATGTCAGGACTTCTCTCACACATCTCGGTAAGGAGGACAACAGATGTATGGAGAACACCTAGAGCATAAACAAACTCGAGGTCATCATGCTGACGGGAAGGGGTGGTACGCGCAAAAACACAAGTTCTGTGGGAGCGCGTTGATGTTTTATGCAGCTGTGAATGAAGACAAAACTTTTGTAATGGTTACCGGTAATTGGAGATGAGTTTGTAACAAAACAGCAGCGGTCCCAATATTCTACAATTAAATCATAAAATCTTCAATTGTATGGCCAAAAAGTGGATTACTTGGACAATGAATGACATTGATTTAAAGCTAAATGCAATTATTTGATGACTTTGTGAAGCCGCGTTTTTCCTCCCTCCCAGTTGCCGTAAGCCAGTAAAACAAAACATCGATTTGTGTCTTTAGGACACAAGAATGAAACTTGCCTATGTCCATTTCAAATATTAAAACATTTTAATTTGAATCTGTTTAACTTTCTGTACATTTTCTATAATGGCTTTGTACTTATAAATGCTGGTGTAAAACCATTTTAATGCTCTTGAATAATGTTTTCTCACAGCACAGCCCTGGTATATCAGAGGAAACTACTTTTTTAAATCTTTCAATTTTGTTATATCTGTAGCGTGTAAAACTTGACAAGTCTGCAAGTAGAATGCTCAATATTAATCATCCAAATTTCTTAAATCTTCAAGAAGAATGTTCAATAGTAATCATTGAATCACTTACTGAATCGGTATTTAGTTCTATTTATTTATTTTTCGTTTGCCCTCATTAATTCTCCTCTGACCTGCGAAGGCCACACACCAAACGGGGTAGGGCGCAGTGAGTGGCAGGGAACAGGATGAGTAGCGCATTGATGAAAGGCAGGCACAAAACACATCTGAACAAACCGTTTACACTCACCGTGGTTCTTCTCACTCAGCAGGTTTTTTGTGGCAGGAAGGAACATTTCCATGAGTTCTGGAACCTTTCTGATGACGTGAACTGCACACAGCGCCGCCTGTCAGCAAAACAAACATTTTAGACTGTCTGGTGACTACACTCACATCGGTATTGTTCTGGCATTCTACTTGTGTTGTTCTGTTCTCTTAAATTGCTTAATTCAATTCCAGTGATTTGCAGAGCTTTCATATTGCATTTTAGAGCATATTTTTTTCCACTGGGTGATTTCTGACATCTATTTATGACACGATTTGAGTATTACACAGAACAAAAACACAAAAAAATTGCTGCTTAGCAGAAGACAATAGAGGAAAGAGGAGTGGAGGTGTTCATGCATTTATTTTAATCACATGCGTCTCAGGTCATAGATGCGCCGCTCACCTTTTTCCTCAAGTAAGAGTTGGATGTTTTGAGCAGCTTCTCGACCTCTCCCGCCAGATCACGGCACATTTCTGAGGAGCCCATGCAGCCCAAAGTGCAGAGAGCCAGTCCCTGGACGTACTGTGTGCTGTGATTCAAGTCACTGAGGGACAACATAGCACAATGACATTCAACAATTCCAGAGAGCATAATTTACTGTATGCGTCTTTGTTGTGTGTAAACAAATAAACACCTCAGAAAGCTTCAAGAGACTATAGACAGCTATGAAGAATAACAACAGATTTCAAAGCAGATCTACTGGACAAACTCAGGCTCAGGTCGCAGCTTACTTCTTAATGCAATTCGTCATTAATAGATGCACGTCCTGTCTCTCGTCCAACAACAGCATAGCTCCCAAATAACCTATTCGCTTGTCGGTAAACTTCTGGGATGCAATCAGCTTTAGGCACTCAAGCTGAAAAAAAAACACAAACAAAAACACAAAAGCACACACGCAAACACAAGGACAGTAGATTTATAGTCATGAGATTACCAAGTGTCCATTGGTGTCATACTCTGCATACAATGCCGGTAACTTACCTGCCCAAAGTGGGCCGGGTAGCCCAACATGTGCATATAAAGGAGCTTCGCCACATTTCTACAACGATAAGTATTGTCCTCCTCTCGAAAAGATGAGCGGATAGCAGCACACTCTTTCTGGATCATTTCGCGCTCCTCGGCCTGGGTCCGCGCTGTCCGGATAGTCCGGATCAGCTCCCGCAATCTGATCGGAGCTGGCATTCTCTGGGACAGAGATGGCAAAAAAAAACCCAAAAGGTTGGCAAACTTCAACACCAGGTATAAAACACAAGGGGTGTTCACACGGCACACATTAGCTCCGGCGCTGCACCGATGTATTTTGTTGCGATATATTTTGCACCGCAGCAAATTGTGTGGAGCGTTCACACGTACAAAGCTGCTGAGCGTGTTAGCACCGGCATAGCGTCGGTACAGCCCCACTTGCGTTCACACGGCAGTTTCTGCAGCGGAGCAAAAGGACAAAACAAATGAGCTGTCGTGTTAGTTCTTTTTAAAACGTGTACACAACTCTAGAGACTACTGGACAGGCACGTCTCCTTCTCGGTCTCTCTGCCTTCTGCTCGAGAGTGACCGCTCCCGATAACGTAAATCAACGATGACTTCAATGGCACTCAGAAAAGCAAACACGTAATGCGCCAAACAGAAAATCAAGAGAGGAAATCACAAAATAAATTATATAGGGAGCGGGGGGTTGTGAACACACATCAAAGGAACAAACTACACAAACAACTCTGAGACAGTCCAGTCTCCTACAAAAGGAAAGATGTTACCAGCCAAGTCTTGTGTCGTTATTAAACAAACACATGACGGAAGTCCGAAAGAGCACGAAAGCAATGCATTCTCGCCGTAGGTACTCTTCACAAGCATTTGCTCTGGAGCAAATTTAACCCAGTTGCGTTCACACGTGCAAATTTACATCTGTGCTGCTTCGCAAACGAGCATTTGCGCCGGAGCAAATTTTTAAACCAACCCCCTGAGGTGGATCAAATTTGGTCCGGTGTAAGCTCTTTTCCAGGGCTACGCCGGAGCTAATTTGCACGTGTGAACGCTCTACTGGGGCAGCCCCGACGTAGCACCGGACCAAATCTTGCCGTGTGAACACCCCTACAATGTCTCACGTTGCACATCGATGGTATGAGGAATAACTGATTTTAGGAGATGAAAACTGAGTTTTGGGACAATTTCATTTCACAGTGCAGTGGGAAACATGAAGTCACAAACCATTGGTCAGCTTCTGACAGCAAACGGCTTCATGCCATTGTTAAAGGTTGATGCATTTATTAGGGTGTGACCAATTAATCAGCCATGCAATTAAATCGGCCTATTAAGGCCCTTCAAACATTAGCCAAAGTAATTGGCCAGACGGCTGATGTTTGCCCATTGTTTTTACCTTTATGTACGCTAACCATTTACAGCAGTTGTACACAAGTAACACTGTTTCATTATTTATAAAATTCTCACACACACCTGCCAAAAATCGTCAGACTAAAAATATATAAATAAATGTTAAAAGGACCATCGATCGGCTTCTAGTATTTATATGTAGTTCATGTGTTGAGTTTAAATTCTCCTGTTATTATTGACACCAACACCCAGTCAAATACAAAACTAAATAAAAAAGCAGAGTGTAATAACTATCTATAAAATCTAACACTTATCAAAAAAGATCACATCACAGATTGTGAGAAAATGAACTATGAAGTGAGAAACAATCCCTACAGTTGATAATGACCATCAATTAGTACACTTGGTCTCACTCCCATGATGCCTTTTTCAATTGGTAGTCTACCAAACACAAATAAACTGCAGGAGTAAATGTAAGCAAATCCGGCATTTCCAAATTGATTTCCACACCACAGAAGTACCAGAAAAGTCTCACATGAATTCCACACTCACTGTGTCGATAGTGTCCCTCAAGTCTCCCAAAATGAAAATACAGTAAATAAATAAAAAAAAAACAACTAATCAACAAACAAAAACGTTTGACCACAGATGCTTGGCACAGGTGTAATAATTGGTTGATTAGTTCATAATGTGCAGCACAACAGCAACGAGCCAACACAAGGTAGCGAATAGATGTTTTCATTTAATACAGCCTAAGATCACTCGTTGGGAAGTATTGTAATGCCCGTTGCCACAACTCACACCGGGTCACACCAAATACAAAACACTCAATCGATGATGCACTTTCGTATGCTGGCGCCCATGTCACTCACCAATAATTTAGTTACAGTCACTTAGTAGTTACAGTCACTGCCTTTGTTTTGTTTTCAAACAAAGAATGGATGAATGTTACAAAGATGTTAATGTTCAAATGTGAGAGCCGTTGCTGTGCAAAATTATTATTCTGGAATAAAGACTTAGGATATCAATGGAAGCTAGCCAAAGGGCACAAGTAACAACATGGATGTTTCCGTACGAAAATGACAATAGGTACAAACTACTGTATTTTTCGGATTATAAATCGCACCAGCCAAAAAATGCATAATTAAGAAGGAAAAACATACATAAGTCATACTGGAGTACAAGTCGCATTTTGGGGGGAAATTTATTTGAATTGAATTTATTTTATGAATTGAATTGAATTTATGTTGAATTTGAATTTAACGCCAAAAACATACATCTGGGCGGCCCGGTAGTCCAGTGGTTAGCACGTCGGCTTCACAGTGCAGAGGTACCGGGTTCGATTCCAGCGCCGGCCTCCCTGTGTGGAGTTTGCATGTTCTCCCCGGGCCTGCGTGGGTTTTCTCCGGGTGCTCCGGTTTCCTCCCACATTCCAAAAACATGCGTGGCAGGCTGATTGAACACTCTAAATTGTCCCTAGGTGTGAGTGTGAGTGCGAATGGTTGTTCGTTTCTGTGTGCCCTGCGATTGGCTGGCAACCGATTCAGGGTGTCCCCCGCCTACTGCCCGAAGACAGCTGGGATAGGCTCCAGCACCCTCCGCGACCCTAGTGAGGATCAAACGGCTCGGAAGATGAATGAATGAATGAATGAATGAAAACATACATCTCATCTTGAAAGGCAATTTAAAATTAAAATAAAATGGAGAACAACAGGCTGAATAAGTGTACGATACACTAACGTTACATGACTGACATGCCTGGTAATGTCAGTAACGACATAACATTAAGAATTATCCAGATAACTCTAGCATAAAGAACATGCTAACAAGTTTAACACACTATAAGTTTCACTCCAAATCACTAAATCCAATGAAATATTCATCCTCTGTGTCACTTTTAAACAACTCCCCCAACTCGGGGGGTCGACGTTACGCCGCTTCCTCTTCTACATCGCTTTCGTCAGACTCATCGTCAATTAATCAACACAGGCCGAGTGCACCCTCTTGTAGTTTAATGTGAAAATAACATGTGAAATGACAATCATGTGTTAATAATTTCACACATAAGTCGCTCCAGAGTTTAAGTCGTACCCCCGGCCAAACTATGAAAAAGAAATGTGGCTTAGAGTCCGGAAAATACGGTACATATATATCAATTTGACAAGTTGTCAGTTTATAAACACCCTAAGAATAGGCTGTGACTAAATGTTCAAACCAAGGCAGGTAGGAACAACTCTTTCTCCAAAACAAGCTGCCAAGTGTTATCCAACAGCATTCAAATGACCTGAAGTCCTTACAAAAGGTGTCTTCAAGTCTCATGTTGTGTTGAACACTAAACTTCTGCCTTGACCAAGAGCTGTTTTAATAAAAAAATCCTCCTGAGTGCAGAACAAGGCGGCATTCTTGTAGCTTACATTCTTTTGATATCCAATCGTCTTAGTCACTGAAATTGTCACTGCTGTTAGGGTCAGGGTGAAACTCAAGACGAGTGAGGTAGCATTTTGTGTGTTCACGTGGCGGTTCACATTAGGTCCATCATTTTAAAATAAATGTAAAAGTGATTTGAACTACTTTAATGTGAAACAATACTCACAGAACATACAATTAGTGATAAAACAGGCAGGTTACCATTCGAAAGAGTTGCGTTCAAATGACAGTGTTCCTGTTGTTTACTACAACGGTCTTAGTGCACCTGTGGATCTCTTCATCATGCCTGAGAGTGACATTAAGTGTACTGATCACAAGTAAAAAGCAGAGGCCTCAAAACGTGGAAAGAAAGTGTTTGGCGTCTCATAAGAGGACTTACGCAACACTGCATGTTTGATGAGCATCGTCAATACATTTCTTGACATCTGACATTCAGTAATCTTACCAATACCATTGTAAAATCAGAAATCAAACTATTTTAGCAACATCTATAAATAAACTATGCAAAATATATGAAACAGGCCTCCTGATGAGGTAAGGCACCAGCCCTGTAGATATGTTACTCATATGGGAATAGTATGTACAGTGCCCTCCATAATTATTGGCACCCCTGGTTGAGATGTGTTTTTTAGCTTCCAATTATTTTATTTTTTTTCTAAATAATATGGGACCTTAATGGAAAAAAAGAGAAAAATCCAACCTTCAATACAAGTGCATTTATTCAGTGGGGAAAAAATCCCACATAAAGAAATAATTATTTGACATCAAATCACCTGTTCCACAATTATTGGCACCCTTAACAATTCCCAGGAAATAAACATAATTGAAGCATTTCTGTCATTTCTACAGTAGTTTACAAAGTTTACCAGAGTATGTAGGAACATTTAATTAGTAATTCATCACTTCCTGTCTCCCTGGGGTATAAATATGACGTGACACCGAGGCCATTTCTCTTATCCACTCTTAAACATGGGAAAGACAAAGGAACACAGCATACAAGTGAGGCAGATGTGCGTCGACCTTCACAGGTCAGGCAGAGGCTACAAGAAGATTGCCACTCAACTGCAGCTGCCCATATCCACTGTGAGAGGAATAATTAAGAAGTTCAAAACAACTGGAACAGTGGTAAACAAGCCTGGACGAGGAGCCAAGTTTATTTTGCCACCACGCACAGTGAGGAGGATGGTAAGAGAAATCAAAAGATCTCCAAAGCTCACTGTTACAGAATTACAACAAATGGTAGCATCCTGGGGTCACAAAGTCTCCAAATCAACCATCAGGCGCTGTCTACACGCCAACAAGCTGTTTGGGAGGCATGCACGGAGAAAACCTTTCCTCACTCACAATCATAAACGCAAGCGTCTGGAGTTCGCCAAGCGGTATTGGGGCTTCAACTGGGACCGTGTGCTTTGGTCAGATGAGACCAAGATTGAGCTTTTTGGCAACAAACACTCTAAGTGGGTCTGGCGTACCACGAAAGATGCGCATGCTGAAAAGCACCTCATACCCACTGTGAAGTATGGGGGTGGGTCAGTGATGCTGTGGGGCTGTTTCGCTTCCAAAGGCCCTGGGAACCTTGTTAGGGTGCATGGCATCATGAATGCTTTGAAATACCAGGACATTTTAAATCAAAATCTGTTGCCCTCTGCCCGAAAGCTGAAGCTGGGTCGTCACTGGGTCTTTCAGCAAGACAATGACCCTAAACATATGGCCAAATCTACACAGAAATGGTTCACCAGACACAAAATCAAGCTCCTCCCATGGCCATCTCAGTCCCCTGACCTCAACCCCATTGAGAACCTGTGGGGTGAGCTGAAGAGGAGAGTACAGAGGAGAGGACCCAGGTCTCTGGATGATTTAGAGAGATTCTGCAAAGAGGAATGGCTGAAGATCCCTCTTTCTGTCTTTTCCCATCTTGTGAAACATTATAGGAGAAGATTAGGTGCTGTTTTGTTGGCAAAAGGGGGTTGTACAAAATATTAACACCAGGGGTGCTAATAATTGTGACACACATTATTTGATGTCAAATAATTATTTCTTTATGTGGGATTTTTTCCCCACTGAATAAATGCACTTGTATTGAAGGTTGGATTTTTCTCTTTTTTTCCATTAAGGTCCCATATTATTTAGAAAAAAAATAAAATAATTGGAAGCTAAAAAACACATCTCAACCAGGGGTGCCAATACTTATGGAGGGCACTGTATGTACTGTGAACTGTCCCTAACAAGCTGTTCCCCTTGTGAGATTTGCTGTGCTAGTTTTTTTTTCTTCCAGGGGGCTGACACCAAGAAACAACAAGCTTGCCAAAGCTTCAATTCACCACGGGGATAAGTCAACCTGCCACGGACTACAAGTACAAATTGTACTACAAGCATAAAAACATAACAGGCTTTGAAAATCACGTTCTTGAAAGTTGGGGTGAATTATTCTGAGTACACAAAGAGTGGTGATTAAATGTAGGAGGTCGCTATCCGGCAAGCACTGAGTTTTTCCACCACCTTTACTCGCTCGCACGACGGCCTAATCAGCCGCTTTCTCGCAAAAAAAAAAAAAACACAACAGCGGCAGAATTAAGTAATGGTGTCATAAGAGTATCGCTACAGTTCTTGTGTCGCTTGGGGGTGAGGCGGGGGGGTCACTCAGGGTAAGAACATTGCTCTTACAGGGTTGCCGCAAATTATCGGCGTGATCAATTTCTTTTCTGTACTTCAGTATGTTTGTTTGCGTCTTTCACTAACAGCAAAACTCTATTAAATGAGGGATACAAGCTGTCAGAGGTTTTGTGTGCAAAACCACGGAAATGACAAGCTGGGCTGCATTCCTCATCGCTATCCCTAATCAAGAGGTCATCACTTAGGAATCGACCACTCAGTCATTGAAATCACAGTGTAAGGAAAAAAAACAGGAGAAAATTGTTTGGAAGTAGTTAGCTTTGCTCGATGTAAGTAAAATGGCAATGATTGTATAGTCTTACGGTTTTGACCAAAGCATACATGGGGTCTCATGAACTGACATCAACAACTACGCAATAGATCATCAGTCCATATTGAACTCGTTCTGGTGTGGCTGAATTTGCTTTAATGATATGACCTCGGTCACTCAGTCAAATTTTCTATATGTCTCGAATGAGCTTGTAAAAATGTAACCCACGCCTGATTAGTCATTACAATCGGAGGTCTCGTTAAGTCATGGTACATTCAAATCTTATTTACAGTTTTAAATCCGCAAACTCCCCTTTGAAGTGACAGTATAAAATCAAAGAAGAAAGGAAGATACACTGGAGATTGAGCTATTTCTGGTCCATTGACGGTGGTCAACTGGGAGTATAATAGTGCCCTGCATGAACGGTGGAATATTATGCTCATCTTGTGTGGTTAAACAAGGTCTCCAAATATTAGCAACCCCTCTAAGTAGGACGTCCTGTAAACTATAACTGCACAAACTGATGGTGTCACTCAACATAAAAAAAAGTCTCTCATCTGAAAACCCCCCACATATTACTGTATACATTATTTAATTGAGTTTTGCAGCAAAGCTGTGGTTGCTCTTCAACTTTTGTGTGTGTGCGCGCAAAAGAGAAGTAATTTGACAGTAAAAAAATGTTTTACTTATGTATTTAAATACATTTCAGCATGAATATTTTTTGTTAATTTTATATGCACACACACACACACACACACACACACACACACACTTTTACTCAACTATGGGAGTTAAATTGATCGATACTTCTATTTCATTTGTTTTCTTTACCCCAGTGTCCCCCCTCTGCTTCCCCCCCATAAGTATTTGTATGAACAAGCGTGAGCCACCACTAGCAATCTAAATTTGAAACTCTGCACAATGATAGCAACACATTTCAGCCAACAACAAGCTAACAGGAGTCGCAGTACTGAAAGAGCTTCGCTTTAAGTGGACTATGTGACAACTGAAGTGCACATTTGCGAATCACTCGGTTGCTGACTCACGCCCGCACACCTGGCATTTGACCCTCACACAAAGTAAGAAGTTAAGGCAGTGAAAAACTGCCTTAACTTATTGGGGGGAAAAAAAAGCTAATCGGCAAAAGTTGACCAGTCATGAAAACTAATTACAGAACCCCACACACTGCGCAAGTTCACTTGTGTCCGTCTCACATGCTGTTTTTTCCGTTGCTGTGAGGGGTCGCTTACATGTTAAAAATCAAGACAGTACCAGACTTTTAAATTGTGCAGGTGTGCTAAAGGTATCCCTTTACATAGAGAGAGACCAATTTCGGTTTGATCATGTTGCTGAATTGTGTACTAATATAGCTCATCTTTCTCAGAAATATTTTTGTTTATGCACTAGTCTGTTTATCAATAAATTTGACATTCTGATCTACTATTACAAGACCAACATCATGCAATTCCGTGATGCTTGTTAAGAAGTAGTTTGTGCATTTAGAAATTTGACACACCTATTTCCATCCATCCGAATGCCAGTTTATGACTTTTGTGACAATCTTGTTTATTTAGGTGCAACATTAATCTTCAATTTGTACATGATGACACTTACAATTGGTTACAAAAAAACCCAAAACTAAATATACCTCTCAGGATAAGACCTTTTATTTACACTTGGGGCGACTATGCTACTGGATTTGAATGTGGGTCATTAAAGTGGAACTTAAAGAGCTACGTATTGTAGGACGTGATACTTTGTCCAAAAAGTTTGAGATCCAGACACCTGTTAGGCTTAAACAAATTATCCAGCTTTCCAAAATTGCAACACTGCTTTCGGTGACACAAATGACACACATTTTGGCTAACGACGAGCTAACAGGAGTAGCAATTCAAGTTCCTACCAGTGGAATAAGTTGCCTTCCTCTTGACTGGGATGAAACGATTACATGACGGTTGGGGCCTGAAACTGTTCCCCGTGTACACGAATATGCGATCGTGGTTAGAAATTACACCTGACCCTGTCCACAGGATCTGATGCGGTTTTAGGCCTTTTTTTCGGCGTTGTTAGCTTGCTACCTTGTCACTCGTTTACATCCCCGTTTTCTTTCAATGAATACCACGGGTATGTACACTCAAATGGAGTGTTGATTACGTTAGCATGGTGAAAGTAAATTCGATATACGGTGTTGTCACGTCGATTATGTCTGGGAGTCGCGTGGTATGAATGATAAAGTGTACCTAACTTAGCTTCTGACAGCCACAACCCCGGTGCACCGAGGAGCACTTCCTATGCAGCGCCACGGTGAGTTGTCAACGTAAATACCAACAAAACGACCAACTATTTTTATCGTGTCGGATAGTTTCCGCACGTCTTCTGACAGACGCATACTCGCGATGGACTTACCAGCCGTGGTGACGCCAGAAAGTAAGTGGAATCGTCTCTATTAGCAATGGAGGGAGGAACACACTCGACATGCAAAATGGTGGCTACTCCAGCCTCAGCACATCTACCGCAGGCGGAGGGTTACACTGACATGTCCCCAAAGGTTTTGGAGCAATGTTTGCTCAAGTTAAGCAGCGTACAGTAGCGTTAGCTTTCATCGGAGGACTTGTTTAAATCGTGGCGTTGTTCTGCTCGATGGCGTATGACTGATGATCGCTGGATAACATGGGTAAAGCACTGATCATATCCGTATTGTTTGTCCACATTGGTTAGAATGTGCGCAATGTTGTCTAGCGCCTGTTCTGTTGCATCGTTTTTATAAAGAGCTAGCCTGTTGTTAGCCAGCTCGCTAACGTCAATTTATTGCTGTTACAAGCGAATCGAATAAAAAGTAAGGGTGACAAGCATTTTGCTGTGCGGTGGTTGTGCTTTCGCTTTTGATTCGAACGTGATGGGCACATTTCAGTGGTATCATTTTTGTTGATGTGGATTTACTTTCTGTTTAAGCTCCCCCTCCTCTCCTCCTCCTCTCCAGCGGAAGAATATCCCTTTTCTTGTCAATGTGGTGATACGGTCCTTTTACTCGTGGCATTCAGTGATGACGACTTGTTCGCGCAATGTTGTGGCACTGTGTGTGTGTCGCGGCATAGAGCGCCATCTAGCGGCACATGTTGTATATGTAAGAGAAACATCGATGATAATGAATGTCTAAAATCCAACAACTCTGGTTCTCTCAATTATGTATTTGTATATGTCAAGGCGTTTGAGTATTTATTTGATGTACCTGATATCCGACTTCGATGTACGAGCACACTATTTGTCCTTACTTGTCAGCAAGGGCATATTAGTCATTTGGGGGCCCATGTTTAACCCAATTCAGGGGACCGTCCCCCTTCATGTACCACAAATATTTTAAAGTTTAATGTTTACCATTGACTAAAGTAAGAATTTGAGAATGTTAAAGTACTGTACTTCGAATCCATCTTGAACATTTTTTATCCAACAAATGAATAATGTCAATGATTTTACTGAATTTGAACATATCTGAACAATATTTAATATTGTTTATCCATTAATGCTCACATCTTCGTGGTCAAAAACCATCACTTTTGTCTCTCTCCATTTCATCTCTACTTCATCCCCCACAGCAAAGCTAAGTGACAATAAAATGAATGACATAAAAACTACTGCAGTTGGGTGGAGTGTCTTTAAAAGAAACCCCAAATTTTATCATTTCATAATTATAATATTGTGGTACTTAATTATGAAATCTTTGCCTAATTATGCTTCATGATACCACCGCAAAATTAATATCCACCCTAATGCGGTGATACCACTGTGTTATTAAAACCTATCTGGACCGTAGTGTGAGTTCCTCAGAATGTTGTACAAATGATCATTTAAAAATGTACACACTTTGAGAATGATAGAAATAAACTGTTGCATATTGATATTTTAGTGTTTCCCAATTACTGTGAGAAAACGGGATCAAAGATTTCGCAAATGCATCTAATTAATTTTTGCTTATTATTATTTAACGTAATTTGAACATTTTTGTTATTTCAGAAGAGTGTATCAAATTTCGACCCCATTTGCATTAATCAGTGCCTCAGAAGTAGATCTGTTTGCAAAAGGTTGGTACACCCTGCGCTAATGTAAAATAGTAGATGTGGTCATTGTTTCCCAATTGAATTTAGCTTTCCTTTGTCATCAAATGTCAGATTACTTTTTAGACAAACCACAGCAGTTGTAGTAGTCATACTTCTCTTGAATTTGTATCTCTCTCTTGATGAGATTAAATGCATTGTCTACTACACATTTAGGAACATGAGTTTTATTTCATCCGGAATGCCCCGGCATATTTAACGCATATTTAGTGGACGCGTTTGTGTTCTGCCTGCCCGACTAGCTTAAGTGCTAACACTTCCGTGTTGGCTCTACGTATCCCGCAATGCACTGCAGCGCCCTTTACGCGATAGATCAGCTGAGCTCGAGCGTCGCCGCAGTAAGCACGCGCCCGTTAGCGGCGTGTGCGCGCCCGTAGTCGGAGCTGCTGCGTGGCGGCTCAGACAATCCCAGTTCATAAAAACGGAGCCCGCCATTGATAATATACCGTTTTATTTTTATCACCACCGCAAGGATGTGACGCTCTATATGAATTATTTTTTATTTATTTTTTTTTAAATTTTATTTTATTGCCTCTCTGAATCGACGGTCTGGAAACATAAATCATTTCCCCCCTGAAGCGCGCGGACGGGAAACATCCTGGGGGTGTGGAAGGGGATTCTACCTCTTTTTTTTTCATTCCCTGCGTGTGGACTATAATATGTCCAGGCGAAAACAGACCAACCCCTTCAAAGTTGATTGTAGGTATTTCAGATATCTATGTACTGTATGTTTGTTGTGACTACACTTAGGTCTGCTAGGGTTAGTCCAGCTGTTTGTGTGACCGTCAACAGAATTACCGAAAGTATACCTGGACTGGTTTGTGTCCTACAAGAATAATGTGATGCAGGGGATTTGAGTATTGATTTGTGAGACAACTGCAGCTTTGCCTGACGTCTGAGAAGCTTGCGAGTCACATGTAGAAATGCATGGAGCCACATGACACTGTATGTTATTACATGTTTTTACAATTGCTATTTTCTTCAGTGCCACATTTGGTTCAGTCATTGTTTGAAATTGTCCTGTGACTGACTCGTGGTCAGTCCAGGGTGTACCCATCTTTCACCATGAGATGCGATAGGGTAATACCTCCCAACCCTACCCCTTCAGGCTGATGCATGTGTGTGGTTTGTGGCTGTCACAATGTAGTGTAGTATTGAGAGAGTCACTCTTATTAATTTGTTAACTAATAATGATTAAAAAAAACTTTTGGAGACATATATATTTAAATAATGGGGTCTTGTTTTAGAGGCTAAATTTATTTCGTGACCATGCTCATCACGCAAATCATCTTTCACTATGGAAATGCCATAAATCCATTCCAGCCATCCAAGTAACACCCTGTGTTGAGGAAATTATCACTCTAGTCTTCACCTTTGTACTTTTATAAATGTTAAAGCATAATTGATAATATAACAACAAAGTATCTGTTCTTACGTCATAATTTCAGGCTTCTCTGCCCATTCACATTGTGCTGCTCCTTCTGATGTGTGCACATTGGCCACAACGGGAACAGTGTAATTCACGATACACAAAGAAAACTCTCTTTGTGTATCTTTCTCTTCTTGGCTCAGTAAGCGGCATTAATATTTTTCACAGATGATAAAGAATATATGGCTGGGGGTATTATTATATATGCCCATTCTGACTATACAATGCTCGCTTGTGTGTGTGTGTGTGTATCATATATATATATATATATATATATATATATATATGTGTGTACTTGTGTATACCCCCTAGGAGTATGCAATACTTTGTAGAGAGTACATGGAAACATTGAATAATTTATTTAAAGGCATTTCATAAGCCCATCAATAAAATGGTGCACATGCACATCTTCTTTCCCCAGGGAGACAATAACCTGTGTCACAGCCATATGTCAACGCAAGTGTCTCATTGAAGCTCAGGTGACTGGTTAAAAAGAGAGTAAAACTGCTATAAGTGGGTCTAAAGGACCTTTGAAGAACTGATTGGACACATGCAAACCAAACGGTTTAAACGTGCGTATTTTGACAGCTTTTCCACACTTTGTGCTGATGTGTGCGTGTGAGTGAGTGCCAAGTAGCGCACCAGTGAGCAAAGGTGAATGTTGAAAACACATTTAAACAAACACACGTAAATGACCATTTATGGAGTCGAGGAAAAAAAAAACTATCTGGTCCGTTTTTTTCCTCCGCAAGCGATAAATCGATACAGTAATTATCAATACAATCCTGGTCGGCAACCATTAAAACTTTTAGCGAACATCTTTGCGACCTTGAACGAACCCTGACGAAAAATCAATATCCGCTAACATTGCAAAGTTTTGTCACTCAGTGGTCTTAATGCTAATCGCTAAAGCTTGTTGAATCTGACTGAGCGGCGAGGGTTGGCGAGTGTTTTACGCACTGCCCGAATGAGAATTTTTCGTCAGGGTTCTCTCAAGGTTGCAAATACGTTCGCCTGATGTCCACGAACAGTTATAATGGTCGCAAAGAGATTTTTCTGTCACCAGGAAATTTTTTACATGTTCAACAATTCAAAACTCTTTGAGACCATTAAAACCGTTGCCACCTTGAATGAACCCAGATTACCAAAAAAACAAACAAACCCCAAAACACATAAAAACATTCGCTATGTGCACACAATCGCAAATACAGTGTATCCGCCGCTCCGTGAGATACTGGCTTAACCATTAAAAACACAAACACAGACATGATTCTTTTAGAGTAGATGACCTTTGATTGAACCCCTACATCACTGCTCCCATTTATCAACTGTATTTAGCTCCAAGGTCTTTTTTTCTTTAGATCAGCATGACATCATGTGATGTACAGTTTCACAACTGTATCCAAGGGGCTCAGTTTTCCATGATAATAAGCACATTTTTGCTGATGTCCCAAAATCAGAGCAGGTGGGTTAATAAAATCAGGTTTCCTGTCTCTGAGCATTGATTAACCTTTAATGAGTTGAGTGTGATAACAGAAGACTAAAAAAGCCATTTCAATGGATGCTCCACTTCATTAATTTTTTTCCACCATGGTATGCTTGGGAACGGTAAACTCTGATCTGGCTCTCGTTTGAACCACAGTAGGTGGTGTGACATCTTTGAAGTGATCTCTCACGATGCAAGGCTTGGGAATCACCGCTGTACTATACTACTCGATGGACATAAAACTTTAAGTTTGAGCTGTAGAGCTTGCTGGAAACATGTCTTAAGACATCAAGGCGATTGCCGTGTGTAATCTGTTGAATTTCTGCATGCTTCATGCAGCTTCTAAGCATAATTTCTCTATCCAGGTTTTGAAATACATCTGGCACTTGTGACTGCTCTAAGCTGTATAAGCTAATGAGCTCATTCGCTACCCTGCAACGGTCCACGGTGCGCGTCGAAATCCTTCCTTTTTGGGCTTTTGGTGATTATTTGTGAGCTCCTTTGAGTTCTAGTACACTACCATTGTCCAATGTTTGACACATCTTCTTTTTTTTGGGTCTGGTATCAAATTTGGTGGAGGAGCAGACCAGACAGGTTAACAAACACACAAACAAAATAGCTTGGAATTCCAGGCAGTTGTGCACATTGCAGCCACAAAAGCATCTTCTCTATTTGGGAAAAAGGCTTTCTGCTCGACCAGGGGTGTCAAACTCATTTTAGTCCCGGGCCAATTTGGAGTTACGTCGTCCCTCGGAGGGCCATTATGGCAGTGAAACCACAAAATTGTTACTTGTACACAACAAATTAATAGATTACTAGTTTTGAAATCAGTCAATAATAATAGTTTGTTCAATTATTGTTCAAGTGAGTGTGTACTGGGTAACAAAATTATTGCAAAATCGCAACGTTATTTATTCCACATGACAATCTGACATTTCAATGCAGATTTTAGCAAGTTCACACACATTATTTCCTTTCACGGGCCACACAAATTGACCTGGCGAACCAGATGCGGCCTCAGGTCTTGAGTTTGACACGTGTGCGCTAGACTTTGAAATGTGACTGTTCTGTTTATTGATGTTGGACCGGGGACCTTGGTTCTAGTCCCTAATATTTTTGTTCGGGTTGAGGTCAGGGTTCCTATCCACTTTTGTAGGGACAACAACTGGGTGTAGGAATGTTTGAAGACCACATTACTTTTATCCAAGAGGATTTGTGTCTGTCTTTTTGCAGGATTATGATTAAAGGCAAAGTTTGCACATTGCCCTTTGAGCTCGGTCTGCATTTAAATGTTGATTTGAGGGTGTATTTACACCTGCACTGTTTGGTCCACTTTGAACGGACCAGACTTCATTTTCCATGCTCCTCCGGACCTATTATGCAGGTGTGAATACACACAAATGAATCCAGTTGCAAATATATTATTATTATTATTTTTTTTTTAACGGACCAAGACTCACTTTGTAAGGTTTCTGTTCAACGGAAGCACCGATCGTCACACACCTCGACGTGTTTAAAGAATATAGCTCACTTGGAAAAAAGGCCAAGTGTGAATACGAACTGTGCCGAACAAAAAAAGGACACCAACGGACTTTCCTGGTGTGAATATACCCTTAGTTTCTTTTTTTTGTGAAGTTAAAGTTGCCTGCTTTGCTGGCCGGACATTCCGCTACTCCACAGACGTTACAGTCTGGTATCGGCAGCAGACGGGTGAATGGAAAGTCTTCCTAGCGATTCGTCTTTTTCAAGCGTTAAAGTAGTAGTAGTAAGTAAAAGTCAACTAGTCGACCATTCGGTTGAACTCCCAAATACGCATCCGTTGGATCAACGTTTTATTCAATGACATTCCTTTTAAAAGTAAAATCCAGAATCCTTGTGAGGATGTAAAGTAAGAGGGGCGGCATTTCCCTGCAGGTTTATACAATGTTTAGTGTCTGGATGTCCGTATTTTGATAGCGACTGAAAGAAGAATGAGAAGGGATTTGATGAATTCAAGTCCTTTTCATTGATTGGCACCCAAGTCGAGTTTTGGTGTCCTATCTTTTGTTTTCCTCAGCCCCCCCTCACCCCACCCCCTATCTCCTCCTCCTCTTCATCGTCTCGTGTTTGTTGGCTGATGAGTTTGTCTCTTTGTCTGAATTCAGTCAGACACTGCGTCACCTCCTGCATACAGACGCACAGACACTCGCAGATAACATCACCGTGGCAAAGACTGATGGAGGGAGGGTAGAGAGACAGATGTACAGACGCAGACTAACAGCAGGGGGGGGTGGGGGGGCATCTCCCACACATCAATCACGAGGCTGTGTGAAGCTCGCTTGTCGTGCTGGTTCATAGTTCAGCACTTAGACACACTCCGGCAGTGCAAACAAACTTCTTGAAGTTCTATGGGAAAACTGCCCAAATTGGGTTCACACGTCAGCTTTATTTGGACAGTGCCGAAGCAGCAGAATGACAGACCACCTTGAGACACATGATTGGGCAATTTATCGTAAAGTTGAATTTGGTATCTCAAATTCATCAAAACATTGTGATCAAAGATATATTATTAGTGTGCCAAATGGTGCCGTGCGTAAATTCGATAGATCTGGTAGGTTGGATCGGATCGTCAGATATTTTGCATTTCATGTCAAATCAGTGATCAGTCGTCAAATGTCTGAAATTTTCCTGCTCAATGACAAGTCAAGTTAAATGTATCTATTTGGCTTCATCGCCAAAGTGTCTCAAAGGGCTTCGCAAACCCGCAGTTGACAAATATGAACAACATCCCCTGATCTTAATCCCGTAGCAGGGCAAAATAAAAATAAAAACATCCGGGGAAATTTAAGAAAGCTTGAGAAATGGGCGCAGATGGAGGGAATCTCCCTTTCAGGATGACCAGGCCGCAATAATTGCTGAGTAAGCAACATTTAACACATAATATGGTGCTTTATAATCATAACTAGACTAGTGTGAGAGTCCATTTCATAAGATGAAGCGCTGCAGGCGCCATTGACGTCCTTGATTGGAATCACAAAGTAAGACATTACAGCAAAACGCAATCTCGTTCACACCAGGGACATTCTGTGCGTCCATTTTTAATAATCAGAGGTTCTCTGCATTTACAGTCAGATTTTAAATGTTCCCCAATATTTGATTGATTATATATATTATATATTTTTTGGGGGGGGGGGGGGTGTCAGGATTCGGGCTGCAATTGCACCTCTCAAATAGCCGGACAGAGATGAATCCATCATTCATTTTCACACTGTCAATTCCACAGCAGCATCTTCCGGGAAGGGAAGTTGAGCAGTTATGCGGGGTCAAGTGTGCTAAAAGATGCGAAGGAGTCGATAAAAGGAGTCACATAGGGGCAAAGCTACGTCCTCCCTATCAGAGCTGGCCGTGTAGCGATGGAACTGTTGGGAGCTGCACACGAGGGCGACTGGGCTGTTCGATGTGTGGGTGGTAGTGAGAGAGAAGAAAAGAAGGCTGGTGAGCTTCAGGGAAAAAAAAAGAATGCAGCCTACTTTCCGCTCCAGGACTGCAGCACGTATTAGGCTGTGTGTGCGTGTGAAACAGTAATCGGGGGGTTGGGATGCAAATGAAGTGAGCACGTATGTCACCGAGCTCGACTGGCATCACATTCATGATGTTTCAGCGCAGGATGGCTGATGGGAAAGCGGCCTGCTCTGCATTGGTGATGATTACCTACTGGATGGGCTAAAGAGATTTTTGGTGGCTGCTCGTTTCCCTTTGAACTCCCCCAAACTCGAAGCACTGATAATCAAATCAAATGGCAATGCGTTCTCAGGGGAGAAGCTTGCACGCGCTACTGTGTTTCAGGGGACCGCTGGTGTGTGCAGGCGTCTTGAAAAATTAATGACTTCTTGTGGTAAATAAGGCATTCAAGTCAGATTTCACGTTGCTATGACGACAAAGAGCCTTGGATCATTGTTTTGGAACGTTAAACCTTTTTGCTATGTTGTTGTCCACTTAAATATTATGGTCCATTCCCATTAGTAATTAGTTTGTTCCTAAACAGTGCAATAATGATTATTCTTCTTGTAGTCTTATAAATCGAAATAAGATACACATATCACTCCTTGTTCAGTTACCAAGTTTTTTGTAACCTACAAAGATGAGTCCAAGGAAAATTATTTCAAAAACGTTTCTAGCATTCATGTGATCTGTAACTTCTCAAACTCAATTGAAGAATATTTTTTCACTCATTGAACAAAAGCATATCTCCAAAGCACATATGGGGAGAAATGTGTCATGGTCTAATGAAACAAAGGTTGTAGTTTTTGGTAATAATTATTCCAAAAGGTTTGATTGATTGTAACAAAACAAAAAAAAAGTGAACACGAGTTTGAATTTGATAGCTTAAGACCGAAAGCAGCCAGATTCCCAGCTATGAGGGTGTGCACACTTATGCAAACATTTCAATTGTTTTTACTCTCCTTTAAAAAATATATATATACTGTATATCAATTGAGCTGAGTTATAGGTGATATTAATGGTGGAAAAGTTGTGATATTATTTGTCTTTTCATGTCACAAAAACCTGGCTGCTTAACAGGGGTGTGTTGACTTTTTATATCCACGATCTAAATGTAATCCTATATTGCACACATTTTTACTTGTGGCTTTTCTTTAGTATACAGTAATTAAATTATACAAAGTGTCTTACATAACAATGATTTCTACTATTAAAATAAAAAAAAGAAAGTAAAAGTTAAATTGTGACCTAGTGTTGAGCATGTTTGCCACACAGTTGAGAGGTACCAGGTTCAAATCTTGGTTCAGTACTTCATGTGTACAGTTGAAAATGGATGGATGAAACATAAAAATTTTGGACCGCTATACTTCATGAAACGACTTGAGTTTAATCGACGGTGTCGCAGCTGTCAAAGTGTGTGTTGCTGGTATTGCATTTGAATGTTTTCATGAGCTGATCCCACTGTTAGTAATTACAGCAATGTACCGCCAGCTTTTTTAGCTGACGCGACTTTTTTTATCCCATTTATTTCGCAGCTGAGTAATTGTCCGACGGGCAGAATGATTTTTGCACCATCGTTATAAATACGGCAGTGAGTTTAATGGCCGGCATTGCGGCCCAAATCCTCCCATAATAATCTCTATTATGATTTATATTTTGACATGAAGCCGGGCGTCAAGCTCAATTTTCAACACAGGCCACTTGGTTGCGACGGTTTCCATCAGAGGGCTGTTTTGACTTGGATCAGGAAACCCTATCTCGCAGCCGTACAAGCACTCCGTGTAGGACGTACCTGAGAATCATCTTCCCCGACTTCTCTCCAGGGCCATTCCACACTTCCGGCATCACGGGATTTCAGCATACGATTAACATGGACGGCAGGGACGAGTTCACCGAAGACAGTGAGTGCTGCAGCAACAACTCGCAGGAAGTCGTCGGACACGAGAGCGCCACAGGTAGAGGACGACGGAGGGACGCGGCAGGGATGGGCAACATTCCTCGCACTGAGGCGGTGTTAGTGAGAGTAAGCCCTGCCCTGTGCTCTGTTGTCCCGTCTGTATTGATAGGGCTGTGTTTGCCTCCATAGAAGACAGCGAAAGCGACCCGGACTCCTCGTCCAACGCCTCGGCCGATGACCACATGACTGCCAAGAGGGCGCCGTGCCGCCTGCAAGGAGCAGGAGTCAAAGAGGTGAGAGCGATGGATGGTTCGTTGACTTACTTAGGCAATGGCGCGATACCCTGCTTCTCTTTTTCAGAGGGTGACTCCATTAGAGGGTGCAAATTTTTCACACAAATGGCCTGGCTTGACCTGGCATGTAATTACACAATAATAAACATTTTTGGGGGGTATTTTTTTGGGCTGGGTTAGCGCCCTGCAAGCAAAGCTGCCCTGTGTGGCCACATATAATGCACATGCCATAAACAGCCGCTGATTGACTGTGTTATCCATAAATCTCTTTTGCTTCAACTAAGTACAAATAACACAGTGGACCCGCAAATGTTTGCAGTTCAGCAATTGCAAATTCACCTATTCCCTGAATTTTGGGGGGGGAGAACCCATACCTTGCTTCTACAATTTTTTTTATACCCAATCCCCTACTTATTCACAAGCGAAACACTTTTTTTTCAGTCTGATACCAGTATGAGTATTCCTTCTCGCGTCCTCACCGAGTGAACAATTGCGACTGTTGTCGAAAATAGAAAAATGCGTGTTTACGTCCGACTTCGTTAGGGTTCGTTCAAGGTTGCAAATGTTCGATAAACATTGAGGTTTTGTGATTTTTCTTGTCGCATTGACCTTTTGAGGACATTTTGGACGTGTTCATAATTCTCATGTGACAGGAAAAGTACAGGTGAATGTCTGGTGTCCATTTGAGGATCCTTGAATGAACTCTGAGCAGACCGATACATTTGCTGTCTTTGAAAACACTCGCAATTCTAGACCGGCATACTGACTGGACTGGATAACACAATTCACAAGTTTCCAAGGGTGTCCACTCGTCATGGCAACAACTTCCAGGTGTCGTCTTGGTCTGTTGATATCAAAATATGGACAGCATGATGAAGAGACTGTTTGCAACCAACACAATGCAAGTCTGAGGGCAGTTGTGCCTTTCATTTTGTCCCACAGCAGATGGTGATATTGACCAAAATGGCGGCCGCCTGAGATGGATGAAAATGGATGAATTCCTCTGTTTATTTGACACACGATTAATCAAAATACAATCTTTAGTGTGGGTGGATGCATCATATTCATCCAAAACATTTTTTGCCTTTAGCACCCCTTTAAAGACGAGCGAAAAAGCAGAAGCAGCTCTTACTTCTGCGCGCCTTCTGTTCGCAAATATTCTCCATTTCGGCATCAGAGTGAGTCATGTCTAAGGCACCACACAGCAGTGTGTCACTATGGCTGAGTCATACTGGCTCACTTGCACATTCAATATGTCATTAAAGTGCACTGGCCGAAAGGCTTTGGGAAGTGGGCGAAGCGGGCAGTGAGCCACTTGCGGCTCCAGAAAATTTGACCCTTTTTTTTTTTTAGGGGGTCTAAATATGTTTCTGGAATGTGTGTGGAATATGTATTTGAAGGGCGCTTGGTTTTCCGCAGGAGCACGAAGAAGGCTCAGACCACAGCACAAACTTTGTATGTCCACTGTGCACGCTGGACTTCAGCAGCCCAGAGAAGCTCATCTCCCATGTCTACCAGGTGAACCAAACACAGTATTGTCTCCAAGATCATGTGAAATGCACATTAGATGAAGCTTCACCATCAAATGGAAACAGATACAGACTGATATATACAGTACATTGTGTGTTATTTTATTTTTTTCGCTCTTTAGTTTGCTAGCATATTGCTAACGCTAATTAGCACCTATGTTGGAGCGTATTAACCCTTTAGGCAATGGATTGAAAACAAAAGAGACTGTTTTAGCTGATTTTTTTCCCCAGTCTGTTAGCGTATTGGTAACACTAATTGGCATCTATGTTGCAGTGCGTTAAACCTTATCTCGCACTACTTATATCAGCTTTTTGAACTTGATCATATATAGGTGAATCCTGTATGTCAACAACCACAGCTGAAAACGTTTGTCTGTTAAACAGCACACAAGCATGATGAGCAGCACCAAGAGCTACGTGTGTCCAGTCTGTGGGCGAGCGCTGAGTTCACCCGGCTCGCTCGGACGCCATCTTCTCATCCACTCAGAGGACCGTCTCTCAAACTGTGCCGTGTGCGGCGCACACTTCACCGACACCGACAACTTCAACAGGTACTGCCCTCATTTGGTTAAATTCACCAGTGGTAGTTTCACTGGTGTGTTGTTTTGTTGAATGCTTAGATTATTGTTTGTTAGCTTAGCAGCATTCACTTCTGATTCGCGACATTTGATTGATGGCTTGTGATGTTGTTGACACAGTGGAGTTTAGTAGTGTTTTTATTTTATTTACTTCAATTGTTAGCCATATTGTTAATTTATTTGACTTTTATTTAAATGAACAGGTTCTTGTTTTTTATTGCGTTTGTTTTTGTTCGATTCTTGGAAATCCTTATTTTTATGTGTTGCCGATTTACTTTCCTTTTATTGTATTTGATTAGAATTCTTCTTGTTCCAATATTATTAACTCATTCAGTACCAGCCAATTCAAGACCAAGTCTGAAAAGACATTTTAAAACGTCTTTGGGAGTGAATGAGTTAACTATTTTAGTATATTTCATTTGTAGCTGAATATATTTTGCTCATAACTTATTTTCGTGTGTGTGTGTGTTTCGCTTGGGAGTCTCAACTTGAGCTGAGAGGTTGATTTAAGTCGAAGTGAAGTCAAGGTGTGGCTTTAAAGGGGGGGGGGGTCTTCTTCAAGCTTAGCTGTCTGCTGTTTTTTGCTCCAGGGAGAAGCTCAAGGATGTCCTGGACATGACCAGGGTGGAGGTCCCCGGCGGAAGTGACACTTGTCCCCTGACCCACTCGCTTTCCAGCACTCCCATGGCCAGTCCAGGACCGGGGCCTCATTCCTGTCATGGGCCCAGCCTCAGTCCCAGTTCCTGCCAGGGCCCTCAGTCATGTCAAGTCCACGACCCCAGCAGCAGCCTATGTCAAGCCAATCAAGCATGCCACATGTCCGGACCGTGTCAAGGACCCGCGAGCCAAGGAGCCTCGTTTCCCTCGCTACCCGACAGTTTGTTATCCGAAGGGCCGTCGCTGGCGTCCATCCCTGATGCCCTCACTTCCTCCTCCTCAGGTCTTCCTCCTATCCCAGACATCCTGAGTCCGATGCCCGTGTATCCGGCCGGGGTGCTCCTGGTGTGCAACAGTTGCGTGGCCTACCAGCAGCTGGTGGAGTCCCAGTCCCCCGTGCGAAAATGGGCCTTGCGCCGCAAAAACGAGCCCCTGGAGTCTCGCCTGCACCGGCTGGAGCGTGAGCGCACGGCCAAGAAGAACAAGCGCGCTTGCGAAACAGACGAGGAGCGCGAGCTGCGGCGCCTGCGAGATCGCGAGGCCAAGCGCATGCAGAGGATGCAGGAGTCGGAGGAGCAGCGGGCGCGCCGCCTGCAGCGGGACCGCGACGCCATGCGCCTCAAGAGGGCCAACGAGACGCCTGAGAAACGGCAGGCTAGGCTCGTCCGCGAGCGCGAGGCTAAGAGGATCAAGCGCCGGCTGGAAAAGATCGACCCCGCCCTCAGGACGCAGATCGAGCACGATCCGGCCGCCATGGCCGCACTCACGGCCGACATGAATCTTTTTCAGTTCCCCTGCCCCGTGCCCGTCCCTTCCATGGGCAATGGACTCTTCATGAAGCTGCCCTAAGAGGACTGCAGATGTGACAAACACTTTAAATCAGGGGTGTCCAAACTTCCAAGTGCCATATACAGAAAAATAAAAAACTTAAATACCGTTCCCCATGAAGTCCTTTTAAAGGTGAAACTTTGATGCCTTCTAAAGGTGACACAACAGAAGGCTGCTGTGAGCAATCCTTTCAAATTTGAATGATTCAAAAAAACTCACTAGGTCTTCAAAATTGTGAAAAACTAAGCGGTTGTCCACATCTTCTATACATGTTTTGTTGCAAAAACATATCCACACACATATCCCATAAACAACTAGCAAGAACAGCTACATTTTACACTTGTAAAAGTACCTGAAATACAAACTAAAATATCCTTCATTTTTATATATGTATACATATATAGGCCGAAATGACCTTGGGCCACAGTTTGGACACCTCTGCTCTAATTTATTCCAAGTGTTGTGAATGTTCCAGATATGGACAACCACCTTCAAGCATGTTGTAAAGAGATTGAACCTGTTTATTCTACTTCCTTAAGAGGAGACAGAACGTTTTGCACGCGGACCCCTCAGTGGTGGGAGTGGGAGGGGTTGGGGGACCTCTTTGCCCTGCCCTCACTGTTCAAGTTCCAGTTCGGTTCCGCTTCCTGGACACATTCTACCTCAGCCCCCCCTTTGACTGATGGCGCCTCTTTTTCTACTGCCTCTACTAAACGGGACCAAAACACATCCTTGAGAAACCTTGCTTCTCTTCTTCCCACTCCACTACGGCAGCAAAGAGGTGGTAAATTTCCAGGCAATGTTGCTGGCAATTTAGGGTGGGAAATTTGGAAACTTTTCATGGGAATTGAGGCAAGTGCACTGTCTCAGAAAGAACTGGGAATTACGGTAATGCATGCAGAGATAACAGTGGAGTTTATTCTGTGATCACGGTGATGACTCACCAGGGGGCAGTATAATTTGTACATCCAGACTTAAATGAAGAAAATTGTCACGAGTCGTTGCAAAGCAGACAGCTCTCATAGTAGGAATGTGAGGGCATTACTGAACAGTGAACCCAGGCGTATTCGCGGTTCAGCCTTCACAGTTTTTAAAATTAAAGAAAAAATTACCTACCGTATTTATTTGCTCATATTCATCGTTTTTGTGCTCAGGCCAAAGCCATGCCTCAAAAATATACGTTGCTTTGGCGCCATCTGCTGGCACCTTGGTGCCAAGCGTGTTGAACTGCAGGGAGGAGCTTCATGCTATTTTGTGGCATAAATTACTCGTTTTTTTAATTTTCGAAAGGCATGATGTCCATTTTCGTTGCAGGTTCAGTCCCATGGAAAGTTTCCAACTTTGCAAAATTTTGCAAGCCAACACACCACACAACCTTTGCTATTTCCTCCTTGCATCTCTGCTGCTGGTTCTCAGCAGATGTGACCTCTCTACAGGACTGACTTACAGATGCATCGCCATCCATTGGAGTAGAGCTGGAATCTTGATCAACTTCAGCAATTCGGTTCAAAGTATCAAACACATAAACAGTATTATATAAACTAACCAGTGGAATCGTTCATGATTTTACATGTATTAGAATTTTGACGATGAGAGTTTACATACGGCAGCATAGTGTGCTAGTGGTTAGCTTGTCTGCCTCACAAGGCTGAATTTCTCGGTTATCCAGGACACTAAATTGTCCATATGTGTGAATGTGTTTCTTTTTGAATTTCAGTTTTGAATTGATTTACTGAAATAAATGAACTTTTCTATAATCTTGGAATTTATTGGAGATGCACCTGTATGTATTGATTTGCTGTGGCAGCTCAATCCCGGTTCAAGTCCTCAAATCACAACTTTCTGGCCTCGCATCCCGGTGGCGTGTTTCACTTTAAAATGTGCTTCCCTAATTTTCTATTGTGGCTGATTTTTATTTATTTGTTTTTGCAGCGCACTTCATGCGTGTTGTTAGAGTATCCCAAAATGTTGCCATTGCTTTGAAATTCCCCTGAGACGTCACAAGGACGCAAGTTCCTTGCTTTGTAGCATCTATATGGAAAGCTGATAGAGTGTTTAGTCCATATTCTTAAAATCCTGCTTCAAGTCCATGAACTAGCACCCTCACTGTAGGGCAAGTTTGGCATACTTGTAGCGCAACCTCATTTTATTCGTAAGGCAAACTACTAATGAGCATTTTGGTGCTACTAGTGGGATCCTGGAGGCTACTAGTTGGACCTAGTGTGACATAGTAGTTCGCTGTTAAGGTTTACTTGCATGCTAGCAGACCTAAAATGGCACTAATAGTGGGAAAAACATGACCAGTGAAGGCAACACTATGCATCAGTTGATGACTGTGCACTACGAATACATTGTTAGATCCAAACAAGTAGGATTTCAGAATGTCACCAATAATTATCCAGCTTGAGCTAAAGTCAAGAACAAATCGGGCACACTAGTAGAATGACGGTATTACTAGGAACGTTTTCTTCCCACTACTGTATGACGTTACTGTAGAATGCTAGGGTGACTTTGGCCTACTAGGACGACAACCACATGTTGTTTGTTAGGCAAAACAGTACACTCGTGGACAACTGTGTGTCACTAGTACTATTAGTGAAAATTCTACTAGTTAACATTTTGTACTGTAGTAGTAGTAGTCGTAATGAAGTTAGTACGTTGTGCCTTTGGCTGTCCACAATGTTAGGCTACTTGACAATGAGCAGTTTTAGCGTATTATGCATACTAGTCGGATACCTTCATGTTACAAGTGAAGAAAAACGACTAGCTGTCATTTTGGTGTCGCAAGTACAGTCCAGGAGGTTACTTACTACTTTGTGACACATGCCTACTAGTTGAGCCGTGAAGCATTACTAGTACAATTACTAGTTACTGCTAAGGCGAGTTAGCCAAAGTGCCACTGGTAGTGGGAAAAAAAAATGTTACTAGTACTACTACCGGTACTAATGTTTTTTTTTTCAACTATTGAATTGTTCTTATTGTACTACTGCGTTGAAATGTCTTACTAATGAGGACAAAGAGCATACTAGTACATATGCCGATACTCTGTCTGCAGTAGTCGGGCAACTTGATGCTTCGAATGAGGCAAAACTACTTGTGGGCATTTTGGTGCTACTAGTGAAGTCCAGGTGGCAACCAATTCGTCACATTTGCATACTAGTCGAGCCTGATAGTGTTATTCGTGCATCAGTCGTACGGTTTGCTTGTGTACTAGTATGTGGCATTACTAGTGGATACTAATGAGACTCAAAGGGTCTCTGAACTCTCTTAGAAGTGAGGTCGACTGTGGCTTAGTAGTTGGACACCGATGTTGTGAGACAAAACTTCTCATGAGCATTTTATTACCATCTGTTGGGTCGAGGAGGCTACTGGTGCAAGACAATTGCCCCTGTAGTGTTACTCGTAAAGCACAATAGTTTACCTGAAAGGTTTAGTTGTGTAGTAGCAGGTCAAAAGTGGTACTAGCAGCGGAAATTTTTTTACAGCTCAGGCAGTCTTTCTACTCATGCCTTAACTGTGTTACTAGTGATGACAAAGAGCATACTAGTACCGTACTTGCAAATAGTATGTTCTTTGTCTTGTCAGACAACTTTTGTATACTAGTAAGACAACTTCATATCAACGGTAAGAGGGATATTAACCCTTTCATGCACCAATAGTGATAACCTGTCCACTGTAGTAACCACTGTCCCTGAAAGGGTGAAAGATATGGACTTAACGTTGAAACAGCTTTCCACGTTTCACATCCTTGAAGCTCATTCTGGAATATATTGTGAATCATTTTGTTCTTGTTTGATTTTTGAATTATGTTTACATTTTTATTTTATATCTATATATATACACACAATACAATACATGCTGATTTATATAGCGCTTTCACAACAGCGGCAGCTGTAACAAAGCGCTTAACAAAACTATATATATATATTTCTTTGGGGGGGGGGTGCTCTTTTTGTTGCTGACCTTCAGTTTCCACGTTTACACATGATGTGATGACCAATGAGCAGAGATGATAAGTGGTTGTGTTTGAAGCACTCCTAAGAGGGGGGGAAAACTGAAAATAAGACTATTGGATGAGAATAAAGTCAGATAACACTGCAAGAAAAACTAAACAAAAAAGAAAATCCTTGTCATGTTGTAAAAATGTCAAGGGGGATCCAGTTGAATGCTACGACAGTACTGACAACAGAATTCCAAGTACAGTGTGTTGTTTAGAGCAGTGCTTCTCAAACTTTCCTCAGCCTGTTTGACCCTTTAAATGCATATTTCATATGATTATATTAACATTATGCTCAGTTGAAACAAGAGTGCAATTAATTATAATTATAGGGGAAAAATAAATGAAAATAAAAAATAAAAAAAACAACTTGAAAAGCAGTCCAACTGCACATACCGTAATGCAGGGGTGTCCAAACTCGGTCCTCAAGGGCCGCTGTCCTGCCTGTTCTCCCCCACCGGCAACACACCTGATTAGAATACTAGAAAAGTATTTCTGGTAAATTTCCAAATTTTTCATATGGCAGCGGAAGTGTACTCCTCTAGGATTGCATCAAACATCTTATGCAACATTTATGTTCTGATGAATTTTATATCAGTTCACCTCTCACTCAAACTATGCAGAATGCACTTTTTTGTTCATTTGTTTGAAGCAGCAGACTTTAGCGGAAATTTCTCAGGAGATTTCACTCAGCGAGCGGACATCATCTGATTTTTCAAATGATTTTTTTTTTTGGTCTCTTTTGGCCAGCACAGGAAATCAACAGGGTGTTTATCACAGTTGTGTCAATCGGGCAGGTTGACTTCAGCTCATTCTTTGACCCCCCTGAATTTTCCCCCCTAAACAGTGGAATGTGATTGCAAAGGACGAAAAGCCGTTTGGAGTGTTTATCCCCCTGCCCTATATTCCGAAATGTAAGAATATGTCTTTGTACACAGACGGAGCTTTTTCAGAAATCCAAATCTGTTAGTGAGCACCTTTCGTGTAGTCAATACTGCAATCTCTTTATTTATACCTGCTCGATCCCCCCTGCCCTCAAATACATTCTCATTTTTATCACTTGAAAAAAAAAAATACAAGGAAGATGGCCTTTGCGTTGATTTATCTATCAGGATTTTTTGTCCCCAGCATCCGTGTTTCCAGATTATTGGACAAACTGGTTTCAGCGGCTTGGCAGCATGTACAGTACAGATGGAACATGGTCGCCAATGTGCAAATAAACTGGTTGTACGCTGAGCGTTCTCATGTTTTATTCTTTGTCATTAGCGCAAGGCGGTACCGCAGAGGTCTATTGGTAGGCGCGTGAGCCTTAGTTATTCGTGAGGCGGGCCCCTCGAGGGGGTGGGTGGGGGTTAGGGATCCTGTGACCTGGGGATTTATTTTTTTTTGCCATACAAAAACAAAGTTTAATTTGCTCATCCACTACAGTAGATGGCAGCATTGCTCTCACTTATTCATTTGATTTCAGGCAAATTGACGCACTTCAAATCTTTTCTGTGACACACATTTTAATAAAGTGATTCTTCATTGTTTTCTTTCATGTTAAGGATACAATGCTATGCAGAGGTGTACTTACAAATAAAATGTTATCTTCTCTCTTGGGGGTGGAGGGGGCGTAAATGCCTCTAATTCATTTTGCTGTCTGTTAAGGGGAAAAAATGGAAGTTATTGTATTTATTCTCAATATTTTTTAGCTAATCGGACAATTAGTTTAATTTTATTCTGCCAAATACAAGTATTGGCATAGGCCTTAAAAAATCTATAACGGTCTATTTTTTACCGATGATCTATTCATTGGAGAAAAAATTGAATAATAAAACAGCAAAACATACATCTGAGGTCTGGGTGTTGTCGCAGTCCAAGTTCAACACGACATGTGACTGATTGAAGTGGCTGGATTATCTCAGCGAAGGGGAAGAGCTCACCAACACAGATTGTAAACAATATGCGAGAAATGGGCCTTTTGTGTACATGGAAACATTTCACAACCAATACAACAGACAAATAGGACACCATTTTGATAATAGTTTAGATTTATATTTGTGTATATATATGTATATATGTATATATATTATATTGTGTCGTCTTAACATGTTGAATGCAACATCTCCAAGTTAGCTGTAACAATAAAAATACAATATCTTTGTGTCCTTAAAGTACATAAAATTCAAACAGCCAAACAAAAATAAAGAACCAAAAAAATAATAATAAACGGCCTAAGTAGTTCACAGAGGTACAAATATACAGTACAAATCTAATTTATCCAATAAAAGGGTACAAATAATAATAATTAAAAAAAGAAACAAGAAAATAGAAATATTAATGCTTTGTTAAATTCAGGTAGGTGTAGGGTAGTTCTAAGGGTGCACTTTGGGTGGACAACTCTATAAGGCTTTTGATAAACGATCAATACATATCGGTACAACCATAAAATAGTAAAAGTCATTATACAAAGTTCAGACGACCTGGATTATACTTGAGGATTGAATGTTACATTTACATCTTTGCATATGTTTTGCAGATTTAGGCATTTGGAGAGGAGAAAAAAAATACATTTTTTTTTCTTACGCAGTTACACATCACAACTTCACATACAAAGCAGTGTCATTTTGTGCCCCCAAAATAAGAACATCAAAATCGGGGAAAAATACATCTTTAAACTAGAAACTGTTCTGTTTTTTGTTTGTTTGTTTGTTTGTTTGTTTCCTCAAAATTCATCTCTGGGAAGTCCACCACCACTCACACACACGCACATATTGTACAAAGCGGGAGTTAAGGCATCAAACAATCGCGGTCAAAGCTCGTGTATGACAACGGCACACAACTCGGGCAAGTGATTGAGCATTTATTCCATATTCACCTTAAGGTCCACATACGACTGCGCTCATTGTCCTCACTAATAAGACAATTCGGCACAGCAGACCAAATAAAGGCTGAAACTTCAAGATTGTACTCGCATGCTAGAGAGTAGGAACATTATAAAACTCATATATAAATTGTGTGTGTGTGTTGTCAAGCAATGAGAAATTTTCAACAAATTAGTCGCACAATTTTCCACAACGGCAATGAAGCACATTTTTCTACAACGTATGTAACAGATATTTACTTGAGTAATATCTTGGAAATAATGTCAAATCATCAAAAAGAAAGTATATTTAGATTCAATTGATTCGAATAGCTTATTTTGACCTCTTTACATCTTTATATGGCGCTTTCAGAACAGCTGAAGCGGTAACAAAGCGCTTTACAGAACACCGAACAGAAAATAGCAAGAATATAAAATGCAATTCTCCGAACATTTAGCGCTTAACTAGTAGTATGTAGATGTCAACTGGTGTGCAGTTTTTCTTCCTGAGTACCTTGGACTTGTCTGACTTCTTTTCCAAAGTTCTACTAGTGAGGACAAAAAGCATTCTAGTACATAAACCTCAGGATCTCGAATAGATGCGCAAAGGACTTTCTGCCCTGCGATTCTTCAAACGACAGCGACAACACTGCCAAGAAGGGGATATTTAGTGCAAGTACTCACAGCAACACACCGTCAGCCATGTCAAAACAAGTGAAAAAAAAAGGCTGGTGTGGCACAACAACAACATAACAGAGGGCCCCCGGTGGCCAAAAGGTAAAGACAGAGGCGGCAAAGCTCACGACCCGAAATGGGATGAATACCTTGCGATTGTTGACACTAAATCAGGGGTGGGGAAACGTTTTCCGAACAGGCCTACGTTTTTTCCCAAGTCTTGCAAAAATCACAATTTCAAAAACCTGTTTGCATAATGGCCTTAAATCATATTGATCTTACTCTAGATTGATTCCAAAATGATTTTGTGACAACAACAATGCATAGATGGCAGAAACTACAATGTATCCGTTTTTCCATTTGTACAGCCATCATTCATATAACAGAATATATTTTTTTTCAGCTAAGCAGGCCCATTTCACACAGACTATGAAGTAAATGAAGACGACATCACCATTATTTTAGTATCCTCACAAAAAGTTAATTTCATTAACGCACTTGAAAAGTGAACTTAATTAGACCTCTAAACTAGTGGCAGACTCTGGCATGTGCGATATGTGTGGCAGCACAGGGTAATATTTCTGCTGCCCACCAAATAAAAAAACCTGGAGTTAAATTCTTTTCTATTGACATATAAATCATTGGCGTTCGTATGGGGTGTTTGCGCGCCACCGTCAAAGAAAATCTCAGATGAAACAGTGATTTCCAGCCAGAGTGACGGCGCACAACAAATAAATGTATCTTTGTCTCTCTATCAATGCCAGCAACTTTGATGGCATTGATACATAAGTCCATATGAAATGGACTTATGTATCCTCTGTTTGTGACAATTCTGTTTGGTGGTGTGCCGTGCGATTTGTCGAACTTAAAATATGTGCCTTGCTTCAATAACGGTTGGGAATCACTGCTCTAGGTGTCCTGATGTCCAATTGTAGCAGAACCAGGTAATGGATCAAACATCTGTTAGAGATTTTTGCCATTGAGCTTCTGAAACATTTCCAACAATTGTTGGACATGTACATTCAAAGTTTTGGAGGTCAAATTAAGGTCACCTCTAAAGGTTTTAGTGCACTGTAATTGCCCACCCCCCGCAGCCCGACATTTTTAAGTTCCTGTGCGTTGAGTATACGTCTTGTGAGTTTGGTTTTTGATGGTGTACTGTGAGAATTTTCTCAGAAAATGTGCCTTGCGTGAATAAAGGTTGGGAACACTATTACTATATATTACGAACATATGCGGGTTAAAACATTTTTTTGGCCTCTTCTGAAGAGTTCCACTGAGGTTTTATTTGTTTTCAGAATTGCATGGCAAGCGGGAGCACGTATTCTAGTGCAGGTTGGTTGCCCAGCTGCTGTTTAACAGCCACAATGACAAGCAGAGAGAAGAACGGCAGAGCAAACTAGCAATCGGCTGAGCGGTCCTGCTGTGTTTACTGCATAGGAGACGACGTGTATTTAAAAAAAAAAGAAAAAGGCAGCCGTATTGCAAATAGCATCAAAATCACTCATACAGGGCGTCCCTGAAGTCGGGACATATAACTGACAGCAATGTTGAGTTATTGCATTGAGTTTACCTGAATTTTGCAAAAGGCATCAACAATTTGCCTAACAAATGTTGCAAATTATTTAAAAGACGTTAATACGTTTTTTCCTCCTACTATTTGAGTACCGGTACTTGGTGAATTGCCCATATATGCAACAAGACGATGACTCAGCACTACCTTTGGCACACCGCACTCAGTGGTGGGGGGATCGTCCCCCAACCCAGAGGTTCAGGATTCAATCCCTGGCCATTGCGACCTTGTCTAAGTGTCCTTGAGCAAGACGCTGAACCCCCAGTTCCTCTTTATGTTGCTAAGTAAATAAGGAAACCATGTAAGGTGCTTTGTACTATAAGTGACTATTTACCCGTTCCTAGATCTCAAAATGGTGCCAAAGCACAACATTTTTCTATTAGATAAGGATATGTCATAACGAAATGAAACTCCTACCATCGCTTCAACATGGTTCCTTGGCACAAAGATACCACCAAAGCACCACTTTTTTGTTAGAGGGTAGGTTACTGCCATGAAAAAAAATATGAATATGTGGGGAACACTGTATTCGAATTCAATGGAATGTTGGAAATGTAACTTCTTGAAAATATTTAAGTGTCCTGACTTAAGAGACACCCTGTAATTACTTTTTTTTTAGATAAGGCCAGAGGCCAGACATTTTTAACGTAAACATTTTCTGCTCAACACAAAGCAAAACAGCCAGTTGGAAGTCATATTTTTTTAGTAGGAATGTTTCGGCGTGCATGATGTGCTGCCTAATTACTAAAACCTTTGCATGTTTCCGTGTCTTCGAATTGAACTTATATCTTCAGTGAGCGGGAGGAAACTGCAGCATTCATCTTGGCTAATTTGTAAACATTTTTTTTTAAATGCATGTCAGTTTTCCAAACATATTCCCTTCGCGTGGGGTGAGACAAAAGTTTGTTGACTAATTAACCACGGACAAACAGAGGAAAATACAAGAAGAAAATGTGATCAAACATCAGCGAGATGGGGAATCAACAAGCTTAGAAAATGGAGGATGGAAATAGTGCATCAATATTTAAGTTGGGGTGAGACAAGGTGGACTTTTTTTTTGGAAAAATATCTAATGAGGATAGCCCCGCTGTGGGCTCTATTGCTTAAATTTTGGTAAATGCGCAGACTCGAGACAAAGGCAAACGTGATTCTCTGGGTCATTCCCCAAGGTCACAGTCTGCTGTTTAAGGAGGTCTCTGTGGTACATCGAGGAGATGAGTTGGTAGGGTGGACTCGCTGACGATACTGGAATGAATAAAGCACGGATTCCAGTTTGTTGTACTTAAGCACACATAGACAGACATAAACACACGGAGGTGTTAGTGGACAAAAAGAGGGCGTGATTGATTCTTAACAAGTTGGATTGTAAGACGAGCGACGGAACGCGCTGCGCTTCGTGTGTCGGCGTCGCGCAACAGACACCGGCCGACAGGAATGGATTCAAGATTGGAGGGCTCCAAACGCAAGCTGGAGTCGTCCAAGTGCATTCCAATCAGGAAGTGCATTCCCATAAGAGGGGGTGACCTCCAGTGAGGAAGTGGTGACAGAGGGAGGAGAAATGCAGTGTACGAGGACTATTCCTGGAAACTACAAACTTCTCCCTTAGGGCGAGTGACGTGGAGCCAGAACAACATATAGATATACTGTAGATATTTTTTTCAGTTGGATGTGCAAAGAATCTTCAACATTCTCAGGCTACATTCTCACTCTTTTCTCCATCCGTAAACGGTCTCCTCCACAGCTGCTACTAGGGCTGAACGATTTTGGAATACAATCTAATTGCAATTCCAAAGTATTGTGATTGCAATTTAATATGTGATTTGTTTTTTCAAGGTCCTCATCACGTGTATTTAAAATGACAACCAAATGATCGGGGGCCACTTATACTGCAGAACTTTACCCGCGAATATTTTTTTTGCTCAGATTTTCATGGCAATTTTTGTTTACCCCCCCATCCTTCATTTTTTTTCCAAAGTAATGAAACTTGAATTGCTTTTCTTAGTGCTGTGTTTCGCTATCTTGATGTTACTTCTGGGAAAAATGTGTTCCTTCTATAAAAAGGTGGTAGATAAAATGGTGGAAATATAGATGTACTTTCATGTGCTTTGAATTTTGGGACAGGTAAAGTTCTGTCATAAAAAACTATTTAAAAATCTCTCCCAGGTAATGCGTGTTTATTTCCGTTTACCAATTGCTACTAGATAGTCGATCAGTTTTGTTTTTGTGCATGTGAAGGATTAAGAAATTGTTTTTTTCAGCCATTGTGCTTTTTAGATGGGTTGAAAAAATAAACCGTTAATCGGTGAGCAGTTTTCGCCAAATTGTATCTGCAAAATGGCATTGGGTGTCTGTGATAACTGATCACTCTAATTGACTGTTAGCTAGCCAAACGGAAAGGGGAATTAACAAAAGCAAACAGCAAAAAGCATTATCTTTTTGTTGGACAAGGTTGCAGCATGTGCATTTCATTCCACGAAACCATGACTGTGGATGGCAAGTTAGAAACAATGCAGAATGTGACTGTCATGCATTCTAAATCATTGTGATGTCGGTTTGATTTCGATTAATCGTTCAGCCCTAATTTCCACAGAACGGCGTTGCTACTTCCCTGCATTGGAGCGTCCTTCGATGGACAGTTTGACCTCTTGGGGGATAAAAGAGGGCCGGATGTGTCCAGAGGTGCTGATCTGTGGACAGGCGCCATGCTCTCCCTTCGTACTGTATCTTTGGAGGCCAGGTGAGGACCAGCGCCTCTGAGAAGCACCAAGCACGGCCCCCATGGCGGCACCCGCCAAGGCAGAGGCATCCGTGTGCAACTGGTAGCCGCCCTGACTCCTGGGGTGCTCGCCTGAGGTCCGACTCGGTCTGACGTGGGGCTCGGGGTGGTGTGTGGCTTCTTCCTTGTCCGCCGTGTCTTTCTCCGCCTCCCTCGGCCTGTCTCTGTGCATGCGCTCTGCCCTGAAATGAGTCTGAGGACGCGAGTGCTGCGGGGCGGGCGGCCCCATGACCTGCTGAACGGGTTCCGACGCAGAAGCGCTTTTGCTCAACGTCCTAGCCACATTCTGCTGTTGGGGGTGATGGTGTTGCACGGCGGCTTTTTGCTGCAGTGTGATGGACACGCACACGTCCCCAACTTGCATCTGATGGCAGGCCAGGCCGTAAAGCTGTGCTGTGCGGTCCGGGCTGTAGGATGACCAGCCTTGGCCAAACACGAAAAAAGGGTGCTCCGGGGGTACATCGATGGTCACTTTGCTCTGCTGCTCCCCCACGGTAAAGTGCAGCGTCACGAGATCGGGCCTCTGTTGGCTGGCGCGAATGTCCACCACCATGCTTGAGTCGATTTTCAGACCCCCACTAAGCTCAGCGCTGCGCACAAAGTCCTGAGTCTGCAGGTCCTCCACGCGCTTCAGCTCCCCAGTGGCCAGCTGGATAATGGCGCCCTTCATGAAGTGTGACGGGTTGGCAGTGGCTGGTCCGGGGACAGTGCTTGGAGCTAAGACCTGGGTCACCTCAGCGGGGGGCTGCTGCTGAGGTATGACCGGCTCACCCACGGCCCTCTCAGGGAGGCACGCCCGGCCTGAAAGATCTGAGGTTTTAAGGGAGGACTTAGGAGAGCTGTCATTGGCCTGTTGCTGAGGCTGTGGGTGATACTCCACAGGGACGAGCATCGGCTGCCCATTGGCTAGCATGACAGCGTGGGACGGCGGACCCGCATGTTGTTTTTGCTGCTGCAGTCCACTCACTCTGGGCTCACCGTAGCTTACATGTTGGACCAGGTACCCGGACTGGCCAGAAGCGAGAGCCGGGTTTTCTCCGTGGACATCTCTGGCTCGCTGCATACTCTGCGACAGATTCATGGGGGCGAAGGAGACCTCTTTACGCCCTCCGCTGACACCTTGGTTGGAGGAGGAGGAGGAGGAGGAGGAGGTCAAACTGCCAACCACCTGCTGCACCTGGACAACATTGAAAAAAAAGAAATCAATAATTAAAACATATTCAACCTGTACAGCACGAAAGGTCAGACCACTTAGAGCAACATTCTTGAGAGCAAATATGTCCCAAAGGTAGAATGGAGTATTCTACCATTTATCCTGTCCATTAATTGAGTAATCTAATACAAAATTATTTTGCATTATTAAGCACAATAACAGACACAGGTGAGGTCCAGGTATATTTATGTCATCAGACAGCGGCAGATCACTTGATAGAGGAGGTCATTGGTTCAAATCCCGGTTTTCACTGCCTGCTGTCAAAGTGTCCTTGGAAAAACCACGACCGGACCGCCGACCTCCTCTGTCCGGACCCTCGGCAAATTGTATAAAATAATAAATTATAAAGTGATGTTTACGTTATACATTTTCTATTTTTGGACTATAATCTGCGCATTACCGCGATCGCTTGTTAAAATTATCTGTTGTATTATTTGCGTGCACGAACAGATGTATTGCAGAGGACGCAGCAGCGCGACTGTATGTGTATAATGTTTGACGAACTGGAGACGAGCAGGTTGAGCAGGGCATGTCGGCGATAACGATGTGCCGATTGGCTCCTCTGAACTTAAGGTGTGTCCGTACATAAGCGTCACGCATTATGAATGTATTATTGTGTCAGGAAACAGACGCATGCGCGACGCCAGTGTGCTCGCAGCTTCAGCAAGGGAGAGCCGCACACAGACAATTAGACAGGACGAATCGCGGGAGGTTTCGATCGTGTGCAGTTTTGCTCCCGTCTACCCGGGGATCTTTGCAGCTGTTTAACAGCATAACACCGCAACATGGTAAATGAACATCCCAATGGCGTCCTCAAATAATATTTGCATGCCTCAGACATTGCATTCACCTATAGTGGAAGAAAAGCACTGCACATTCCTGTGCTCCCTTGTGTCAGTATTTAAAATGGTTCTTAACTCCTCTTCTGATGTATTTTTCAGTGATTTCAGAGGGGATGTGAAAAGGGGAATTGTACAAATGAAAATAATATTTTTGTTTTCATGTTTAGTATTTATTTTGGTAAAATTGGTATTTTGTTTTGCTTTTCTTAAATTAAGGGAAAAAAGACAACTACTGTTTAACAAAGTTAAAGTATAAATGTCTTATTTCCCTAAAAGGTCTATTTCTATTTTTAAGCAGGCACAACTTAACAAAATAAAAGAGTTCCTCTGCCTCAACACAATACCTCTCATTATTTGCTGTGTACCGGCAAAGTGAATAATTGTTATTTTCATGCACCCAATTATTGGTTGGTTGTGAGGAGTGTTGATTTGTATAAGCATGGCTTGACCATACTAAAAGGGCATATAGACCTGCTCCCCATGACTGCCGTGCATGGGACCGGACCTTGGTCTTATTTATTAAAAAAAAGTGGACCTGTGACAGCATTTCTAGTTGAGGACCACTGGTCTATATTGTTCATGAAAAAAACTGTTTTCAATTACTCTCCTGATTTCACAAAGAATAAATGTCTTTGGCATCCTCATATTCTACTCTCATATCTTACTGACTGCGTATGGCTTTTACAGGTAGTGTCTGGCCTGGTGAGTGACGTGGGCGTCAGCAAATCCCCATGTAGAGTTGGCTGACTGTTAAACTATTTTACCCTAGCCCAGAGAGATATATCAATGTGTTAGCCCATCTGCATGCTGAGAGACTGGGGTTGATTTGTGGCCATCAACAGCTCATCTGTGTCAATCGACGCGGCTTATTATATGTTTGTTCAGCAAAGCCATTAAAGGTGCAAAGGCGGCTCTGACTATCATTGACTGATTCGATGGAAGATGATACGAAAACATCTAACATCAATGTGTTAGTTACCTTGTGTTGGGAATCATAGACTACCGGTAGTTCCTGTGGTGCATATTACACTTTGTCTTCCTTGTAAAGTGTGATATCTTTTCAAACTTTGGGGATTATCTGTCTTTTACTGAATCTTTGCTCCTGGTTTGCTGCCAACGTACCAATCTTCACAGAAGGGTGCATGTGATTGCATTAGCACTTGTCTATGTGGAAAAATTATCTCTGCAAAGCTTCCGGGTAGGGATTTTGCTTCAACTTTTTGTGCTAACAAATTACTCATGTTTTAAAGAAAGTATGCCTCTTAGTTTCATTGGAAACTGAAGTCCAGGGTGTACTCACTCAAACACAGCTAGGACATGCTATCCCCTCCGTGACCTGAATGAGGACGAGCGCTACAGAAAGTGAATGGATGCATCTCATGTAGAAATTAAAATAATGACGAATAAAGGATTACTGTATCTGAACAAAAAAAGTTGAGAATGAAGTCTGTGTCAGGATGGATACTTGTTTTAGATGACACACATCAACACTTACCTCGAGGTCACTGTCTGGAGTGCTGCGATGGCAGGGTGAGCTCAGCTTGCGTTTCTGGTTGGTCTCGTGCGCTCCGGGTAGGGCGGCTACTTGCTGCACTCGCGTGTTCCTGATTGGGTAGAGCGAGTCCAACACAAGTTCCCTGCCCCCGCGGTCCTTATCACCTCCATTTATCTCTGGCTCCTTTTCCTGATGCACACTGTGGGTGTCCCTGGAGGCGGCGATGGCTCTGGCAGCACCCTGAGGATGGTAGAAGACCGGCAAGCCCCGCGAGGTGAGCTCTGCGCCGGACAAGACGCCGACAGCCCCGAGTTGCTGCTGGGCGGCCTGCTCTGTAGGCAGCATCAGCGGAACGCTGCCGGATGCAGAAACTTTGGCAAAGGTATGAGTGGCTACCTGAGCCTGAGGAGGTGGTGAGACCACACCTTCTTGTATGACAGACTGGTAAGGGACGAGGTGCGACACGGCATGGGCCTGAGAGATGGTCGCTGAAGGTGAAATTAATGAACCGGGGACAAAGCCTGGGGGCAAAGCGTACGGTAAGGCCGCATACGGGGAGCTGACGAACTGGAGGGAGGAATGAGGGAGCTGCGTGTAGCCCAGAGGAGGATAAGGAAGGCCCGGATGCTGCAGGAGGGGCGAGTGTACAGTGTAGGCTGGAGAGATGTGGCTTAACACTGTGTGAGGACTGGTGGGCGAGTATGTAACAGACGGTAGAGCCACTTTATAAAGCATACTGTATTGGTCTACTGGCACTGCTGATATGCCCTCAGAAGTGTCCACGCCGTAGTGAAGTCCTGGCTGAGCTCGCAGCCACTCCCCGGACGGAGGCCCTCCCTGAGAGTCACTGTTGGCTGCACAGTTCGAGATGGAGCCCACTTCATCCTCTGCAACAGTGCTTCCTCCACCGCTGGCACCCACACTTCCTCCTCCTCTTTCAACGGTAGACGCCGCTCCTGGTATCCCTGCAGTGCCGCCACAGTTACGAACAGGCAGGTCCCTCTTCTTAGGAGGCAGACACTCCTGGTTGCGTTCCTGAGCCGGTTTCATCGCAACGTTGAGTCCGACAAAGTAAATTCACTGCACGCCGCAGGGGCAGACACTCGCAAGCCAGTCGAGCCACGCAGGCACCAGCTCTGAAATCCCCGGGCTGACTTCCGCTGGCAATTCTCCTGAGAACAAAACAAAGCACATATGAGCAGGAGAACAAAATCATGTGTTCTCGTGGGGTCCATTTACAAAATGGCTGTCTCAGATGACTTTATTTAATTTGGGGTTTGGAATGAATCATACATGGTCAATAAAAGATGATGCTGTCACAATGATGTCACCGTTGGGAGTGCTGGCACTGCTGTTTATCCTCAAAGACAAAGACAACAATCCTGCACCAGATCTGGACTGTACCCACTTGGTCTACTTTTCATCACTCTGCCATATACATGATAATCAGGACATATAGGAAGTATGTAATAACTATTTATGCAAGCAACTGACTTGACAAAAAAAGTACAACTGAAGTCATCATTTGTCTTGTTGAAAAAAATCCATCAGCTTATTAGGTTAAAAGTCATATTTTAGAATGCTGCAGTTGTTTTGGTGAAAGTAAAGCATCCCAATTGCTGCAGTCACAAATGTCTTCATTTTTTAGCACAAAATACATTTCAGGCCCAGATATAGAAAGTTTAAAATAAAAAACGTATGGATGGATAAGCAAATGGTAATTTTACACAATGTGAGCATGAGTGTGTTTTATCATAATGTTTTTGGTACTTTGAGTTTAGAATGGCATTGGTACTACTAATGACATTAAAAAAATACCAGTTAACATTGAGTCACGCACGTCGTTACCAGAAGTGCTTATGTGCAGATCTGAACTAATGCAAGTGTTGGCTCACTAACAACAACAACAAGTTGTCCTACTAATGAGGACAGCAGTACAGTGTTACTTAAGATGGATATCAAGGATAACGAATAAATGCTCAAACAGCTTTATGGCTTCAAGTTTAAGCATTTATACAATATCTGACTGGGGTGCTGAATAATGAATAAAAACAACTACCAGGACTAATAAATGCACAAATTGCTTTATTCTGTATTCTATTAGTGCATATGTGACACACCTTGCACTTCCCTGGTAGTACAAGTAGCATTCAGACATCAACTAGTGTACAGTTTTGCCTCAGTAGTTACTGTACATGCAATTGTCCAACTCATGAAGACAAAGAGCTTACTTAACATCCCACTTAAGTCAAGTCAAGTCAACAGTATTTATAGAGCACTTTCAAACAGCCATCGCTGCATACAAAGTGCTGTACATGGAGCGATTTAACATACACAATGAACAGTAAGACGAATCCGTAATAAAGGCGGTAGAAAGCACCAAGCAGTAAAATCAAGAACAAATCTAAGTCATGCCGAGTCGAACGCCAAAGAATACAAGTGAGTTTTGAGGAGGGCTTTAAAGATGGGCAGCGAGGAGGCTTGCCGAATGTTCAGTGGGAGGTCATTTCAGAGAGGGGGACCAGCAACAGAAAAGGCTCGATCCCCTTTGAGCCTCAGTTTAGTTCTCTGTACTTCTTACACTTACTTGGTACTTGGTACACTTAACATAGACGTTAAGTGGGATTTCAAGGATATCAAATAAATGTTCAAACGGCTTTCAAAATAGATGCTTTAGAATTTAGATTTCTGCACACAGAATTACTAGTAGGCACTTTGGTCGGTTCCAGCAGGTTACTAGTGTGTGACACCTACCAACTAGCTGGGCCTAGGAGTTACAAGTACAGCTCAATTGTTTACAAGTACGGTTTAATTACATCTGAGTTGGTCAAAAGTCGCACGAGTAGTAAGGAAAATGTTTATACACATAGACATTTGATCTTGTCTTACACAACACAATACATGCTGATTTATATAGCGCTTTCACAACAGTGGCAGCTGTAACAAAGCGCTTAACAAAACAGTTAACATATGTGGATATCAAGCAAAGTGACAAAATGCTCATGGCCTTTCCATCTTTATACAATCACGTGGCTGTAAGGTTCCTCAACATCTCCGAAATAGAGCCATAAACCGAAAGAGAAATTAATGCTTTAAAGATACTCAGATCAGTTCCATGAGTTTCGTTTTTTTAATCACATCATAAATTCAATATCACATAACTACTCAAAGACTTTTCGTTCATGTGACCAAGTCCCATAACATGACGGATTTCCAAGTACACTTCGAAAACAACAATGACATATTATAACTATGTTAAGCAGAGCCGTATCGTTTTAAACGAGGGTGTCATCGTGTGAAAACTAGCAGCTGATTCGTGGGAAGAGCACAAGTTAATCATGAGTTTGGTCACTTATCTGTTTGAGGAATAATGTTCCAACGATACCATCGATGGGCTTCCTGGTTCTCACTGGGAACACTCAGTGAGCCCAAAAGTCACTCGAACTCCGTTACACAGCACAGGCACTGTACACCGTTAACTACTAGTGGGTGCGTTTAACGAGCACTTAATACCACGAAAATCACATGTAACATTGCATCCTTTCAAGCGTTTTGTGCGATTAAGCGTTTTGGTGTTTAAAAAGTGGAGTTCGTAGGCCTATTATTCATTATTCGTGTCGCGTTCCACTGGTTCCGGCTAGTTAGCTGCTCGGCTAAGGCTGTTAGCTCACTCAATTCCACTCCTGCTCGATTCCTATCGCTTCACAAATGCCGCGGCAACGCGCACCGTGTTCTTGTTGGGAACGGTGACGCAGGGGAGTAAAGCAGACTTACCTCCAATTGTCATCGCGGAAGGACTTTGCTGAGGGTTGGAAATAAGGAGAGAGGATGAGCGATGTGTGACAAAAATCAAGGCTCAGAAGTCGAGCCCATCTCGAAGGCCAGCGGAGGCGCTCACATATGACGTCATCAGGTTGATGCTATCGCCTTACAAGTGACTCATGTTTTTGTGTCTTAGTAGTACGTTTTGATGCCCCGTTGCACTTACATAGTTCAAACTAACACTTCGGTCAGAAATCTACAGCGTCCTTCAGGATGACTCACATAACATCACGTTGTCCATTCGTAGTTGAAATTGTTATCAGTTTGTGGTTGCTGTAATGAGGGACTCATGGAATTCGCGGGGATAGTGACTGGATTGGCTCGCAATTAGCGATCTACCGCGAACAATTGACGCGCACTCGGTTGTATTGAAAAAGAAATTGTGGCGGCGTCAATTATCATTTAAGACAATAAGGGTTTTTCACGAAAAACGGTTAATTTTTTTTTTCTATTGGCAAAAATAAATACTGTATATCCACAGTTGCCACACTTTGCGTGTTTGGGCGTCAACTACACCGTCACACTAATTATCGCAGTCATTAGATTAGTTGTGAAAAAAATGTTTAAATGTGTAGCCTCTATTAAATACTCAATTTTTAACAATTAAAATGTAATATTTATAATGAACGTGGTTATTTTATTAAATACAACAGTGCTTATTGATACAAATTCAATTTATTCTATGACCACTCTGGTAACACCATACATTTGTTTCTCAAGTCATGTTTCCTTCTTGAAATGAATGGAAGTCCCATTAATCTCTTCCAGCTCTGCCACCACCCAGAAAACATCGTGTTTTTAAAGAAAAATAGCAGTCTATATTAGTTTATAAAAACATACAGTAATGACACCATTAAATACAATGAAGAAGAATTAAACTAATTTCATGCACATTGTGCTGCTCATTCTGGTGTGCATACATTGACTACCAGGGGCCTCGGTAAGCTGCATGTCATTCTTCATAGAAGATAAAGAATATATCTCTTAGTATTATATTAGCCGTCATTTGGTGCAGCGCTGCCTATGCACCTTTATTCACTGCTGTTTTTAATACATGTTAATCTTGTGTTTTATGTTTATGAAGCCTCCTTTTGGAAGAAGTGTTCCTCGTCTGCCAAAATAATGCAGCAAATTTTACAGGACATCTTATGACTTTTCGGTTTCAAAGATTAAGATTCTGAGAGAACCAGAGGACGCCTTTTGGGAGGCATGATTGCCTTGTGACAAACCATCAAAGCAGAGGCGCTCCATCCGCTTTGTCCAAATAGTGCTGCAGGGCACATACTGATTGATCAATGCTTTTTACTCACAAATAATTAGTGGTCAATCCTTTTTACTCATTGTATCCCTATTTAACTTTGCTTAAAATTTGACAAAAGATTTGAATTCACATTTAGTCACCAAATCATGTCCTTGTTCAGACCTTATTCATTTTAGAATTATTTTTAAGATCCTCCTCTTTGTTTTCAAATCTCTGAATAATCTTGCGCCACCTTACCTCTCTGAGCTCATACGCCCCTACACCCCTGCCCGGCGCCTCAGGTCTGTGGACCAGTCTTTGCTAGACGTACCAAGAACTAAACTGAGGCTCAGAGGGGATCGAGCCTTTTCTGTTGCTGGTCCATCTCTCTGGAATGACCTCCCACTGAACATTCGGCAAGCCTCCTCGCTGCCCATCTTTAAAGCCCTCCTCAAAACTCACTTGTATTCTTTGGCGTTTGACTCAGCATGACTTAGATTTGCTCTTGATTTTACTGCTTGGTGCTTTCTACCGCCTTATTACTTATTACTGATTCGTCTTACTGTTTATTGTATATGTTAAATCGCTCCATGTACAGCACTTTGTATGCAGCGATGGCTGTTTGAAAGTGCTCTATAAATACTGTTGACTTGACTTGACTTATCTAGTCTGAAGGCTGTACATTTGACAACTTTGGCCAAAACAAAACAATGGCATGTAGTTTTATTGGATTATTTGAGTAAAACTTCCAATAACCAATATAGGAAGGTGACTAAAGAATGTACTATGCCCATGTAGCATACAATGTGAATAAAGTCAGCCATAAAACCCTATTCCGTTAAACTTCATGAGTTTTATTCTTTGGCATTTGACACGGCATGACTCAGACTTGATCTTAGTTTTACTGTTTTGTGCTTTGTACTGTCGTCATTATTTTTTGTTGTTGTTGTACAGTATATATATTTGCTCCATGTTCAGCACTTTGTATACAGCGATGGTTGTTTTAAAGTGCTCTATACAGTTGAGTTAAAAAAAACAAACAAACAAAAAAGACAGGAGACCTCAGTTGAAAATAAACTGTATTGATTGGTTACTGGTACGTTTGAGCCCTCTTTTCTCCCAGGAAATTCCTTCTCAGTGCAGTACCTGTTAAAGGTTTAAGACGCCATTAAAACGAACACAAGTAGACAGGTCAGATATATAGAGCATTGTTACAAAATCTTCCCAAAAGGCACAAGAGTAGCCATTACGTCTCCCTGAAGAGAACATTTGCATAATATGAATAAATACACCTGCTGGCACATCCAACTGTGCCACAGTGAACACAGTCTTCATAGAATCAGCAAAGGACGATAGCATCATATAAATATCTCTCCATAAAATATATGGTCAAAATTCAGATGAGACGTAGTACCATTATCTCTAAAAATATCATATTTCAAGCACATAGAAATTCTTTTAAAAAACTGCCAAATCTATTGTTCAGCCTCCTTAAGAACCATAAATTGGGTGAAATGTGCAATTAATAGCATTTTTGTAGGGCAAACGCAGCACTCACGCCACTTGAAAGACAATTTTAATTATTGCCAAGGAATCTTACATTTAGGTTAAAATGGGTCACTCTGCTCGCTAATATCAGGGGTGGGGAACCTTTTTCCCTTTATCTGGGGGCCACCGACGTTTGAATTAAGTCCTTAGAGGGCTACGGGAAACAGGGCAAAAATAAACAATCATACACTTATCTCACATATGACCATTTGCGTTTTTAATGTCTTTATTGAGGTTTTATTTTGTAATTGGATGGCTCTTGAGCTGCAGGTTCCACACCCCTGATCTTAAGAGTCTCACTCCAAGCTTCTCACCACTTTTAGACAACTGAACCATTTACTCGTTTTTACCTCCCAGTCTTTGGTTCAGCAGTTACAAAACATGAGGGAAACCTTGTAAAGAAAACTAAAAATTGCTGAGTCCTCTTTCCTTTTTTGAAAAGGAAGACCTAATTAGTTCTTGATGAAACTGCTCTGAAAAATAGTCTATAATTTTACCACAGATTTAAGTCATCTCAAATCAGCACCACAGTTATTTGTTTCAGCAAAATGCCAAACAAGTGATAGAATTTGTAAGCAGACAGCATTAAGTTTGTGGGAGGACAAACACGCACGTCCATGGACCCATTCTGTTTGCACCACTTGGCATAGCAGTTAGTAGTGTTATATTGTATGATGCTTTGGATTAAGAACATTAAAAAAATCCCAAATAGAGTTAGATGCAATCTCATCATATTTCCTGGAAGGTGCACATTACATTTGGAATCAGTCAGTGTCGGTGAAACGCATCATTGTTGCTGCAATAAAATCTGGACTGAGATTGCTGAAGGATAATCACACGGCCTGACATCACAGGTCAATCCCGCACAGGATCTGTGGATTCCTGGAAGCTCGGCTCAGAAAATTTTAAGAGTGATTTAAGTGGGGGGGGGGGGTGGGGGTGGGGCACCTTTCTTTCACAGTATGAGCGCACATCACAGTAGCACGTCACTGGCCAATTCGGAAGATGTACTTCTGTATTCTCGCTTTATTTTTTGAATGATTGATGGAGCTATTTTTTGTTTGATGCTCTTCCAGTTGTTGCTTCAGTTGTTGAAGCAGCATTATTGTTGTAGATTTTAGCTTATGAAGAACTTTGAAAAAAAAGAAGTTATTCTTTAGATAGTTGTCTACATCATTAAGAGTGGTAACAGCGATCGAAACGAAATCTTGCCCATTCTCAGAGGGAGTCGTTCGCAAGCGTCTCTGTGGAGAGCCAGATCCTAGCCCCATTCAGAAATTTACTGATGGGGGTTCCGTGAATACTGCGGCGACACAAATTTCCTACAGGGGTGAAAGGAAAAGAGGAGGAAAGAAATTCTGGAGGCAAATCATTTGGGGAAGCGGCCTGAAAATACATCCTCCTTTGGTCAGCAGTGGTCCCTTTTGGGCTGGGGAGGGGCGTGTTGCTTGGGGTGGGCGCCTTGTACTGCCTGAGGTGGTTCTGTAGCATCTCGATTTCGTCCACTAGTTGGGAGAGCTTGTGGTAGGCAGTGATGAAACCCCCCTTGGAAATGCAGGCTTCAGGCACCCAGCGGAGGAAGTAGAGCTTCCAGAGGGCCACGTGGGAGGGCGTGAGCAGGGGGAGCAACAGGCCCTGCTGGTCAGCGGGCCGAGAGAACCACTCCCTGAAATAGCGCTCCGACGGGCTCTCCACCACATATTTCATGGGTGAGAAGTCGGTCTTCAGCTCGGCCCCCAGGGAGCCTCGTCGAGTGAGGGCCTCCTCTCCGCCTTTCAAGCCGTGACGCAGAGATGCAGAAGCTCCTCGGAAGACGGAGCCGTATTTCTGAAGGAGAGTAAAAAACATCCATGAAGATGTAATCAAAGATGACAACGCCTGTAATCTCATGTCCGGAACATTCTGGCTATTCGGCTGGAAGCATTTTCATCTTGGCAAAGCCAACAAATATGCTCCACCAGAAAGAATCAAAACGTTCATATTTTTACCATATATTTTTCAATATTTTCTTTAAATAATTTGCAGTCACAAGATATTCACATTTAAATTGTCTTTTATTTCATTCAGTATGTTTTGGCGAAATATTGCTCAATATACAATCACGTTTTGACAATTTTATTTAAAGAATGACAGAGATAGAGAGATAGAGAGATAGAGAGATAGAGAGAGATAGAGAGATAGAGAGATAGAGAGATAGAGAGATAGATAGATAGATAGATAGATAGATAGATAGATAGATAGATAGATAGAGTGGTCACTTAGCAAAGCTGAATTTATTTAATTCATAGTAAATTAAGAAATGAAACATTTCTTGTTATCTCAAAATTCAGAATGAAATCTGGCAGTTCATCTATCGCACGTCTCATCTCCTAAACATTTTTGACCTCACAGGAACAGCGGAATACATTATATGGTAACAAAATACGGCAAACCGTATCACTTGGAATCTCTGCATCGTGGGGTTACCTACATTTCAAGTATAAACACTCACTTACACGGCTCTATGTGCAATGACGAGTGGGATTGTCTGTTCAGCAATCTTGAACTTGGTGGTTTTGATTGGTAGTCATTTGTCTCAATAACACTGGATGTGTATGTTAAAAGTGATGACATGCCGAGAACATAGCAGGGTATAATAAGCTTTTGAGATAAGTAGATAAGTTTAAAACCACTGCATTAAATATATACCGTACTTTTAAATTAATATGAATCCTTAAGAAGAACAGGTATAGTTGATGATGAGGCAATATATATATTTTTTTTGATTGATAAATACACAAACTTGGTTGTGGTGCCCCCCCTGCACTTAAACACTGGTAGTGCAGTAAATCAGTCAATCATGAGGACACGCATGTTATTGAATCAGAATTTGTGTGCAAACCTTTGATCAGTGTATGATAGACAAGAAAAATCAGCAGACAGAAAGGCAGTCTTTGTTACCTTTGTGCGTCGAAAGCTTTTCACTTCCCCATTGAGAACACATGCGGCTCCTTTGCCAACGTACATGGGGTTGTTAAAAAGGGTTTGGTCTTTGGTGGAGAATTGCTGTGACCAGTCCCACACAGGAGGGAAGTACACAATGGAGTCCTCCCCTTGAGGGATGGCTTTATTCCTCGCAAAGTCCTACAGAAAAGACACTATTGAATTTCTGACTACGACCCAAGTATTTTATCAGTCATGAAGCGGTTCAAACAAGTTTATAACAACGAAGAACACACCACTGACCAATTGCACAGAAAGATATTTACAATGAAAATAATTGTTTATTTGTCCTTACCATCAAGTACTGGGCACGTTGTTTCGGAGAACTGAAGAGGAAAGTGCTGAAGAGTGGGATCCACATGCTATCACTTAAGACTGTCAGATAAGCTTCTGTGAACTCAAATGCAGCTGGATACTGGTTCATCATTTGCCACACACAGTCCAGAAACAGAATGAACAGTGGGGACTTTAAAAACACACACGAACGCACACACACAACCACACAACCACACAACCAGTGTTAATGTCTTGAAAGAAGATAAAGTACATTCATTACCTTGTAAAAATAAGCAAATACCTCCTCTCTGTCATTCTTTTTTAAGTGGTTACATCTGTCCAAGAAGCGATGGCCTGCCATCACCCACTCCTTCTGCACCAAACCCTGAAATCCAACAAGGCTCCGATAATGAGGGTCAACCATGAGCTGCACCATGGAGGACACCACACAGTTCAGGTCACGGTCCTCTTCCTCTGCCAAGATCAGACGGAACAACATCAAATTGTTTGCAGGAACACTTTTCTATTGAGTCAGTTCAATGATGTGCGCAATATCTTTGAACAACTTTTCCAACAAGATGACATCGTTTTTTTTTTTAATTCACTGCCATTGACAGCCAAAAAAAGTCAAAAAGTCTCTTGTTTTACGATGGGCTAGCAAAGAATCTGAGTTAATGGGGAAATTTCAAAGGCACCTTGTGTTGTTTTTGAGTTAGAAGAGTTTACCTTGGAGAATGACTGAAACATTCCTCCCATCCAAATGGTACACTATCTCAGATGCCTGCTTCAGGAAAGCTCTGCAAGCACAGATTAGATCTTTTAAAAATGCATTTGTGTATTTACATCTTGTTCCAACATTCACACCAGTCATTAAAACAGCCCATCACATTGTGCAGGTTAATTGGCGCAACTGTAATTTAATCAACAAACGGTCCAACATTTGTGATTCTTAAAAATACAATATTTTTGACAAAGTGCGTTATGGTTTCTATACAGTGTACATGAGGTGCTATCCTACACCCTGGCAGTTTGTTTCCGCACCTGACATACTCGAGCCATCGTGAGTTTTCAATGGATGAAAGCCACCTTTCCTCAGACTCCTCAAAAGGATCTGCGCACAATCAAAACAGAACCCCTGAAATCTAAACTGACTCCAAGAATGTTGAGGAATTCCTTCTGGTGTTCAGATAGGAACAAGTAACAAGGCTCGCCTATGACGCAGATCTGTCGGATTTTGACGAAAGAACTCTGGATATCCTGGATGTTGGGCAGACACTTGTCCAGGTCTGAAGTGAAGACTTCACTGCACTGTGGGTGGCTCTTTGTGATGGCAGTGATGATCCTAGCACAATGAACAACACACACACTGTGGATTACGGAACACTTTCAGAGTATAATGTAACAGTCTTGCACAGAAGTTGTACTGCTGAATTACCTGGGCTGTATTTGAAATAATTTACTCATTCCCTACGCACTATATAGTGATATAGATATATATATATATATCGTGGACTACTGGTATACATCGCAGGTGTCAAACTCAAGGCCCGGGGGCCCAATCCGGCTCGCTTCATCATTTTATGCGGCCTGCGAAAGCAAATCATGTGTGTCAACTTCCATGATCCTTGCTAAAATCTGTACCGAAATGTCAAATTGTCAGTGTGTAATAAATAACGTTGAGATTTTGCTATAATTGTATTATCCTGTTTACACTCACTTGAACAATAATTGAACAAACTATTATTTGTATAGTTGACCTGCAACAAGTTGCAGGTAGTAACAATATAATGAGACGACAAAACATTTGGTTTCACAGTCATAACGATCCTACGAGGGAAGACGTAACTCCAAATTGGCCCATAACAAAAATTAGTTTGAGACTTCTCTGTATTTTATGCTTAGTTTAACTGCAAACTTCCAAGAGGTTAAAGTCTTTTTTAACTCATTCACTCCCAAAGACATAGTTATGTCTTTTCAGACTTCACAGGTTCAATCCCATATACTTAGGTTTTCTTTTTTCCTAACTTTTTTTTCCAAGACTGAAAGTTTTTTTTATATGGGTCTGAAAATGGCTGGTAGTGTATGAGTTAAGTTGTTTTTACAAAATTGGACCCACAAAAATAAATGGAAAAAACAGGTAGCAGTGAAAACTCTCCCTACCCCTATAGATTAGAATTGTTCACTATCTGCCAAACTGTTGCTTGTTGCAAAGTGAATTGGGTGAAGTTCACTTAGCTATGCATTCTTAGGCCTTGCGCTACCTCTGCTCAATCTTCCTCTGCTGGACCGGGTCACACACACTGGCCATGCGCACAAGAGCACTTCCATTCCGGTGATTCCAGCACCAAAGCTACAACAAAGGACGCAAAGGATCAACTTGGTGGAGTGATAGGAAATAAATTGGAAAACATTCCTGTTCATCTTTTGACAAACGGTTCGTTGGATATAAATGACACTCACTGGGAGGCGGTTGCCAGTTAAAAATATAGAGTACTGCTTGAGATCCTGGTCTGCTAGAGAAACTGGAACGACAATGTACTCCGGAAGACTGGGAAGCAGGAGAAAAAAAAAAGGACAATGAATCACAAAATGTATGCTTTCAAAAGGCGCTTGTTGTTCATGCAAGTATCTGTTACCTCAATCAAGTAACATTGTTCATAGTCATTTAATGTGTCAAGTTACTAATAATAAGAAATAAACAATACATCCACTCATAAAACTGGACAAAGACGACAATGCAAGCTCTATGAGGTCACCGCTGGACTTACTGGCACCTCCTGTCAAATGGAGACGTGCATTACAGTGAAAATTTTATGAAATGAGCAGCATGGGTTGACTGTGTAAACTCACCGTCTTGGCAAAACATACCAGGGAGAATTTTAGACAGTTAATATTCTAGGAGTTGCCGGCCTACTTTTTCTTCACGCTCCTTGCACTTGCAAAATAACAGCAGCCCAAACCTTGAGGAGATGTTGTAAAACTCGTTTATGGAACACACTCTCCACTCCGAGGCGCCCGTCCTCTTGATCTCTCTATCCCACTCAGACCGGCGATCAAAAATGGGCGTCTGTAATCCTCCTCGTCGGACAGACCCATTGAGTCTCTCATCTAGAAAGTAAAGACGCAGGAATTCAATCTCACTTGTATGTATAAGGAAGACACATTTGTAATATTTCATTATGACCAGAAAAAGTGTTTTTGGAACCTTTGGATTCATGGTACCGCCTCCCCTGATACTCAAAACCAAAGAGCAGATGCAGATCAGCTGGATGGGAGTAGTGAGCAATAGCGAGACAAACCTACAGTAAGAGAAGCACAACAGAACTACTCATGAATGATTGAATCAAACTGAGAAAAAAATTTTAATGACCATTTCACTTCGAGTACAAAAAAACATCTGAAGGCATTTTAAATGCTTCCAACACATGAACAAGTGTGACCTGGGAACCAAGCATTTTGCGCTGGATTGCACAGGAGTCCCACAAAGCCGGCCATTCAGTAGAGAAGCTGTGAAAAGCATGAGGACACCAAAGAAAACACTGCGCGTGTCTGTGCGTGAGGGAGTACTCGACTCTGTAATTTACATCAGCAAAATAAGTTATTATAGGTTGGCTGAATTCCATATGTCGTAAAGAGGAAAAGAGCCAGACTATTTTTTTTACCTTCACACTTTAATTACTAACATTGTGTCCCTAAATATCCACAGCAGCGAGGAGTGGCTAATACATTTCTATTCCAGAACTTCCATGTAAAGAACATACTCTGCCTGAACAGAATTCAACATTGCAAAAGTTCCCAGAGGCTAAATACAGTATCATGACATCATGACTAAGGTACCGATAGTTGCTTATTGAGACAATTCAGTGGAGAGTCTCCTCTCATCACACTCATGCTGGTTGTAAAATCACCCAATCCTTCCAGATTTACAATTGTAAGTCTCAAAATGAACTCCATAGTCAAAATGTAGATAACTCAAAAAAAAAAAATTGGGTGACAACTTTGTAATTATAAATGTAGTTCAGGGCAATCTAATTCCAATAATTAATTTTACGAAAGGTGTTTCTCTGACCCCGGAGTATTTGGATTTAATCTTTGGTGTTTTCCAAAGCAAAAAAAAAAAATTTTTTTAAATTCTACGATAAGATAATCAAATAGTACACTGGTGCCTCAACTAAAAATGGACATGTTTTTTCTGCTTTGACTTTACCAGGAAAAAATATCATCTACAAGCACTACGAGACGGTGGCAGAGACAACAGTGATGACAAAATCCTGGTAGCAAAAATATGATCTGTGGCTGGGAGTTACTCTTTTAATACTAATGTACACATCTTTAAATTGATTTCAGATCACATGAAAGGCAACCAAGAAGAAGCAATCATTCACCTTTTTAGCACTCTCAGGCCCGGCCTCATCAAAGCAGAACCTTATGATTCGCAAGTCTTTACAGTAAAGGATGAGCTCGGTGGGGTTGAACTTCAGCTTTTGGTTTGAGCCCAAAACTTTTTTCTTCCCCTTTGTATCGTTCACTGAAATGAGTAAAAATATAAGATGAATATATTATTAAACGTGCAAAAAATAAAAGATTCTTAAAAGGCAAAAGTGAATACAACTGGAAAACACAATCTGGTGTTAGCCAAAATGAGGCTTGATATCATTCTTTCGATTCAAAGCCCGGTGTGTTAGCATGAAACAAGCCCCCCCCCCTCATCACTACACTGCGCTTCCTTTTGTGCTCAGCTTAAATCTGCACTGTAAGCCATTCGTGAGATGTGAAAACAAATCCACATTCAGATGCAAAACACTGCTGGCACTCGCTTATTATCAGAGGGTACATCAGATAACTGCTAAAGAGCAGTCAGTCATTATACAAACAGCCAGCTGAAACAAAAGAGGAAGAATTTGTTCTGGCCAATGTCAGGACCAATCCTACCTGTTACTACGTGCTCTAAACATGTGAGTGGGATGTCATGCTCTCCGAGCAGCAAGTGGGACAGCTGAAACTTCTGAGCGGCAAAACAAAAGCAGAATGTGACTCGACCCATTAAAATCTGGTTCAGCAGTTTGCACTTTATTATCTCTGCAGCAGTCTGAAGCATAAGTGGAAATGACGCATGTTCTTACTTCACAATGAAGAACAGGAAAGTTTACTTCCTCTTTCCCACTTCATACACACAACAGACATGGAAGTGGGAATACATACAGTACACCACTTTGAGTCATTCATTCATCCTTCGCTATTTTGTTCACACGCCAGGTAGTGCTTTTTCTGTTTACAGCTGGTGCATTCATTGCAGTACATGACCACCACACGACCTTATTCTTACCGGTTTAGTTGAAGCATCTTGAGGGATGAAGGAGACCTTAAAGTTAGTACAAATCAACTTCCCCCAGAGGTCATCTTGGCTGCTTTCAACACTGATGCATTTCCTCACAAAGTTCACCTCGTTAACTACTATCTCCCCTGGAAATAGAAACGGGTTTAAAATTTAGAGTACACAAATAAAATGTCATTTGAAAAGGAGGTTAAACTCATTTCAACAAAGGACCTTCGGGTGCACCAAGTTTTGACGTGGTCATCTCTCACTGCCAAACATTTAAGTTTCTGCATAAGTAAGGCTCTACATTTACAATATGGTTCCGCTGGCCATGGCGGTGCCGTTTAAAACCATCGTGTACAGAACAGGGTGCTTGTGAGACAATGCCTGTTGCCTGAGGTGGATACAAGAGATCGAATATTGAACTACTGTACCTGTTGACAAATGAGCTCCAAAGCTACCTGGCGTTTAAGTTTTACCAGAGGAAGGCCTTGACAGAAAGTGAGACACGTGATGGATCCCATCTGAATGTGACGGGACGGAAGAGAACACACTGGCATCCGTGGTGGACCACGGGCTGAACCACAGTGCACCTTTGAACCTCCGGGACTCCGCAGCCCCATCCTCCCTTGATCCATCACCATTACCGTGGTAGACCATGAGAAAACGTTGCAAGATGTGAATAAGGAGTAAAGTGTTTCAGACAAGCTGGTCAGTCGTGGCCAACGGGTCCGTAGCCATCACATTACAATGACTGCCACTTGAAATTTCCCAGGACGTTCAAAAGCGGAAGTTTTCATTGTGAAGTGGATCATGAACAGGAAGCTGCGGTAAATTCCGTAACTTTCACTTTGATCCTGTCTAAGCAATATGCTCAAATATATCGTTTTTTAAATTCAAGGCTATAATTAATCTATTCCTCTACATGGTATTTCGCCTATGAATAATTACTCTAAATAGCACACCACAAAGTTTATTTCAAAGGCTGCACAGAGCCACTCCCTGGAGGATGCCTTTTCATCTGGTCAGCCAAAAACTAGAATTATATTTAGAATTGAAAACTCTGTTTCTCCAGTTCATAAATGAGTAGCACGTGAGACAGATTTTTTTGTAATTAGTTGGCAGGACACTTGAAACTAACGCTCATGGTGGAGCTTTGCAGTGGTTATTCCGTGCAGAAAAGGCACAGTCAAGGAGAAAAAAACCTAAACAACACAATGGGCAAGATGCAAAGATAAATAACGGGGTGGTACTGACCTCCAACTACCCTTGACTACAAAAATTCAATGTCTGACAAAAGCCACTTGTCATTTATTGTATGACACTGTTAAACTTTGGTAGCGATGGCATTTGCTTCACAGAAAGTCTGATTTCACACGGGTTGTGAGGTCTGCCGTTCTGTCTCTTGTTTCCCCATGCTGCCGTTTTGTATAAATGGCAGCGATACCATTTTCAGCCTTCAAAGGTAGTATCACAGCTGTACCAGATGGTATGACACCTGTACGTAAAGGAAGTCTTGGAAAGGTGGGAGAGTGAGTGTGAAACTTGACACCTGAAATTCACTTGTCCTGCCCTGTTGTACCGAAAGTCAGAAGACCACTTCTAATTATCAGATTACGAGACGGCGCACGGAGGCTGCAGCTCTCATATATTTTTAAATCAATTGCTCCACCAAGTACCTTTATATAAATAAAGACATATTGAATTGTATTGTAGCCCATCGACTAATTGATTTTTTAAAATGCTGTGTATTATTTAACAACAAAATGAGCATGTGAGGGGCAGTTATTGTTGTCCACTCAGGGACCTTGAGAGAATGTCTGCCAGCTTTGCAAGCTTACCTGGGAGTAACTTGGGTTCCAACTTTTTAATAGGGGGGTCAATGGTCTTCTTTACATCACTCTATACAGGAAACACAGTAACCAGCAGTCAGCGGTTAATGAATGATGGCAATAATGTGACATTACAAAGTAGTTCATGAGAATAATCACTTTGTTCATATTTTCCCATAGAAAGAGCAGCCATTGAGACCAAGATTCCTCGAACGCTTTGTACAACACCTCTTTGTTTTACCAAATAGTCTTCATCTTCTTCTCCTCCTTTCGGCTTGTCCAAATAGTCTTATATGGGCCAAATCTCCAAATGGTTCGAAAACGGATACGACTATCATTTAAACTAACCATGTCAACCACATGTCACTTGTTTGTACGAGTTTCATGCACCATTCAATTTCCTCTAAACAAAAATCTGTTGTCAATGGCCGCAATCAACCTCCACCCAGACAACATTGTCAGTTTTGCAAGCCTTATTAAATACTGAAAGCACTTTCCCAAATTTAAAAAAAAGAAATCTGAAAAATGTGATTTTCTATCCATGTAATTTTTTCATAGAATTACTGAAATAAATGAACTTTTCTATGATATTGTAATGAATTGTGATGCACTCGTATACCCCTTTTAACAATTGACCAACATTTTTGCTTGACAATAACTTAATACAATGGACATAAAATTGAAGGCATTTAATATCCACCTTCCACTATCAGGCCTGTGCATATGTATTAAGCCCCTCTCTCCACAGTCTAATTATCTAACATCATATAATTCAAGTCTGCCATTTTTTAACACAGTAACACACTAAAACATAAGATACTGTATACCAGAAATTATGAGGTTCAAACACCCCCCCAAACAAAAAACAAAAAAATCAGCAACAAAATTTGTTGATTTTTCTCTTGGTTGGAAAGTTAAAAAGGACAAGAAAGGACAAAGAATTCAAAATAACATGAAATATTCTACCTGTAATTCATATATTTATGCAATCATGAAGGAACACATTTTTAATTAATCAGTCTATTAATCAGTGACTGGAATTTTAACCAAAAAAAATCAGAATTGGTTGGGCTCTTACATCTTGCTATTTATTTTTGAAAGTAAATATATTAAAAGCAGTGCTGGGAACGAAGTTGCAAAGTATGCTCTACTGTAATGAAGTAGATTTTTTAGGTATCTTTTACACTACTTTTACTTCCTACATTTGCAAACATATGTTCTAATTGTTGCCTTATCAAGAGAGGCTTCTTAATTTGTTCAACCTCTACAGATTATGACACAAAGTGAAAAAAATACAAAGAGTTTTATAGAAAGATTCAAATGCAATCTTGGGGTATTAATGAGGGAAAAGCAGGCCAGCTGCAACAAGTTGAAAGGCTAATTATGGACACTTAACTAAGCAGCAAGGGATTGGGAGAAGCAAGATATTCCCAAACAATGGCCTTATACATTTCTGTTGCAAAGGTGATTCTATCATGTTAGGTTAAAATTGTGCAAACTTATTTCGCCTGCAGTTTTTTCCCTTGTAGGTTGCAAAACCTGGGTGAAAGAGGGGGGCAGTGTTTGCTTTTAAAGTATAGTTCACTGTCTGCAATGTTTCTTAAGTACAGGAGTTGAAATACAGTACTACTACAGTACATTTACCATTTAACAGTGCACCGGGCGTGGACTTTTGCCACCCTAGGTTAAAAGGCATAGTCTGCATACAACTCATAAAACCATAGCATGCACATTTTTGTTGTGTCCATGTACCTGTACAGGAGGAAGGTAACACTTGAAGGTTGGTTTCATTGGTTTGACAGAAAACATTGTTTATGTCCGCCCTGTTGAAGTTGATATTAATGGGCGTTTTGAACAGCTAGCTTCCACTGTGGGGGAAAAAAACAAATCAAACGGAGCCTTTGAGTCAAAGCCCGTCAGAAGGTTGAGCCCCAGACGTCCTTAGGAAACAAAAATATTCACACGGACGTGGTAGTTGGGCGATGGTACTCCTCCATTTCGAGCTAGCCACTTTGGATGGGAAAAAAGTTGACCCAAGTTAATGTTGGGACATCCGCGTTAGCTCACGGCGCTCGTTAGCATAAAGTACGGAATAAAAAGTTTGGAAATGCTAAATTCGCACAAGTTTAGCTCGCTAGGAAAATAGAGAGACCTCCAACGGGCGTCTACATTTTCGTAACCACCTGTTACCGAAGTCCAGAGCTGCCAGTGACTTCCTCAAAGTGTGACTAATTCAACCGAACGCAGGAGCAAATGCAGTCAAAGGCTTAACGGCCATGTTTGGAAAATAAGCGGCGACGTCCCGCCCTACTTCCGGACTTCAAGCACGAGTGTTATCCGAGGCTCCTACGCATTAAAAAAGTTAAAATAGATGTTCTTATAATAATCACATTAACTGAACAGTTATCTACGACTTTTTGCTGTGACGCGTATACATTCGACTCGTTTCTCGCCACTAGAAGCCACAAACAATCGAAACGTCCATATTTTATGGACTACAAATCCCATGAATGTTTCGCCAGGTTTTTTTTAATAGCTTTATTGAAAGTATAAAATTTGGTACGGAAATTGTATTTTCTTTTTAGTACAGTAGCTGGCAAATGCCCGTCTCTGTTGATTTACGCCTTAAAATCTACACTCACCCGACGCACTGTTAAATATACCTATTTCCCATAGACCAAAAAGAAAAGATGAACGAAAATTATTACAGCAGTAAGAGTAGAAAAACATGATCTCTAATATTATTGGCCCCAGAGTGCAAAAAAAAAAAAACACACACACAAGAAAGCACACAAGAAAAAGAAATGAGAAAAAACTGAAAAGAAAAAGCATTCACAAACAATAAAAATCAAGGAAACAAGAAAAATGAATCGCAAGCAAAAACAAACAAGAAAGAGGAACTATAAACAAAAACACAATAGAATCACAAACATCAAAAGCAGACAAGAAAAATGAATCACGAATAAAAGAACAAAAATAAAAAATAAAAAGGAATTGCAAACATAAAACACACACCCAAGAAAAGGGAATTGCAAACAAAAAAACAAGCAAATAGGAAAAAGGTATCCAAACAAAAAAAATCTGGCAAACAAGAAAAATAAATCGCAAACAAAAACCACACACAGAAGAAAAATGATCGTAAACAAAAGGCAAGCAAACAAGTACAATGAATGGCAAAAAAACCGAAAGACAGAATGTTTTTTTTTGGTCAACCCTTTACGAAAATCAAGACATCAGTTAAATACATGGAAGTAATAGTTCGCAGCAAACGTTGATACTAATCCAATCAGCAATTACATCGTTTGTGTGTATGTTTATAAGGCACAATACCAAAGGTACTATATAATATGAAATACAATACTCTTTCTTAGATGCCGTGATGTCCACTTGGTGGTGCCAGAGGGGATTTAACCACATTTGAAGCCTCGGCACGCACGAGTCAAACCAATGGCATGGAAAGCTTCAATACCTCAAGGAGCTTCATCTCACCATCACTACTTGCAAGTGTAGTAGGCGACTGCAGACATGTCCAGGTCTTAATCAATGCTCTTTATCAGTACACATCTGAAGGATGAGCCTACTCTGCAGGTGAATTAAGGCATCCTTCTCTATTTGAGAAGGAATACTGTAGTCTCATTTGACAGTGCCCTCAGGGATCTGCAAAGCAAGTGTTGATTCCACCGAGAATGATCCTGATTCTGCAGGGAGCACATCTTGGTTCCACTGCTTGAAAGGTGATTTTAAGTGGACATTAAAAAATGACTTAAAAGGATGATGAAGAAAGCAAATTCATGTAATAATTAATGAAGAGTTCCTTTGGAAAATTATTTGCAAAACCAAAACACTGTGAAACATTGTGTTTATAAAATAATGAACATCACTGTTGTCTTGGTCCCACTCCAACCAGATTAATCCATCCATCCATAAGCCACTTATCCTCTGGAGGGTCGCGGGCATGCTCAAGAGTGCCGACTATCCTCACTGTCTTTAAGAAGTAGGTGGGGCACACCCTGACCTGGTATTATAATAATTATAATTATAATGTTGTTCCTTGATGTATCTGTTGCTATGCAGTTGCGGTAGTCCTTTTATTGTCACCTATATTATGTCATATAGGGTTAGGATATAGGAAGGAGTTACTCTGTGACATGTCAGTATATCACACTTCCTCCCAGTCAGAGAGTGTCAGCTGTCTTATGTGTCCTCTGACTCCAGCCCCGCTCTCTGGAGTTACTTTGTACTTTTGTAAATAAATACTTTTACTTTTCAACTTCCGTGTCATATCTGCTTCTGTATCCAAATTCCCCTCTCCACGTGACAAATAATACATTTCATTTGCATTACTTATCAAAGTGCATTTCACCTACGTATGGGTTTTAGGCAGAACAAGGAATAAAAGCAACGATATAAACGTGTAAACTATCCACTTGATCTAGATATTGTAGGTCGCTCTTCTGTCAATCTAAGATTTAAAAAAGATGAGCCTCTTTACGCTGGGCCAAATTTTCCTAGGGTAACTACTGCTGTGTCACATTGAGTTTTGTGTGCATATGTGTCACGGCATGGCACGTCAGTTTATTTGTTTTTGTAACGAGAACATCCGAATTATGTCCTAAAGTGTGAAAGTAGCCTATGTGACTAGCTGCTGGCATGCAAACCCAAATATACAGTAAAATGTAATATTGTAGACCTCACCCTAATTTCCACGGACTGTGTTGATATCCACGGAGGTCTTTAAATTCTGATTCTGCAATCCTGAGGGGATTAATATGAAGCCACATTTATGTTGGCACATTTATTTATGTCTCACACACGTGCCTTACCACTTCGACATTTAATACACATCAAGATAAATGGATGAATCAGTTCGACTCGCATAGCTGTTGCTGGATAAATTGTATATCAAGTTTATGATTATGAATTCTGTATATTCTGTATGTTTTGGAATTTCAATAATCTCTATCATACCAGTGTCACAATCACTACACAAGTGGACATAAGTTGAAAAAAAAGACATTATGTGAACTCCACACAGTATTACACACTTTTACATAGGCATGGACATAGTTCAAGATGTCTTCAATGATTTGCTGAAGTCAGTCTTAACAAGAGCAGAGAGCCATATTGGACATTGAATATGTGTTTGCGTTAAAGCACCTGGATCCTATCTGTCAAATGACAAGTGAAAGGCCAAGCACACCATATATTCAGGTCTGCATACCGGAGAGGATGAAAATATTTGGTGCACAATAACAGGTCCAGGATGGTCTGTTTGGATTGGCCATCATCTTGGATACTTGTACAGTATTTACGAGGTTTATTGTTTTATCGTTGAACATGTTTAACCATACTTTTATCTTTTTGTTATGAGTGTAACAAATAGTTCTGAGTGGAACAAATTCTTGCATATCCATACTGTACAGGATAACACGAGTATTTTTCATCATGCAGAGTCCACTGCACTGTGATCACCCACTGCTCCTTATGGGTGTTCTAAGCCGCAGTGGTGCCCAAAGTGGGGGTCGGGACCCCTCTGACATATTAGCCACAACGCTCCCACTGGCCCCCAAATCAGCAAAATTACTGTGGGTGCTTTAGAAAGTTATGCGAATACAATCTATTACAGTAAAAGATTAGTATTTACTCACAGCATTTCATGGTGAATTGTTAATATTTTCTGTCAAGATTATGTTTGGAATGTGTTTCGTTTTATTTCGTTTTTGCGAGACAATGTGTTATGTGAAAAAATATTTATGTTCATATATTTTCTGCAAAATTCTTGTTATATCTTGTTAAGGCTTATTGCAAAACATCACTTCCATGTAATTCTTAAATTTAAAAGATGAATACTGCAAAAGATTGTGGCCTTTGGTTCATGATAATAAGTAAAAGAAATAATAATAATAAAATCAGCAGATAATTTATTTTCAGGTTTCCCCAACCTGGGGTGGTGGTGGGGAGATCAAATAAAGCAAGCGAAACTGCATCCCCTTTGGTACTGAGACACTGTTTGACATTTTCCTTAAATTATCCATCCATTGATGTTCTAATCCACGTATTTTCACAAGGGTCGCAGGCATGTCGAAGCCTATCCCAGCTGTCTTCGGGCAGTAGGCAGGGTACACCCTGAACTGGGTGCAGAAAATTGCAGGGCACACATAGACATACAACCATTCACACTCAGTCACACCTAGTGACAATTTAGATTGTTGCATTAACCTGCCGTGCATGTTTTTGGAATTTGAGAGGAAACCAGAGTACCTGGAGAAAACCTACGCCGGCACGGTGAGAACATGGAAACTCCACATTGGAAGACCAGGGCTGGATTCAATCGCACGACCTCTGCACCAGGAGGCGGACGTGCTAACTGGTAAACACTGTGTCACCGAAATGTGGAATACAGTATTTGAAGCTTAATTTATTCCAATTTTTACAAATCAAATGTTGCCAAATGGGTCTTATTTGAAAGCTGGCAAAGTGGCAATGGGAGGCCACCAAAATCGCTCACATGATCCAAAGTGGTTGCAATCTTGGGATCGATAATACAAATGTTGCATAATTTGAGTTTAATTTATTAAAAATTGTGCCAATCCAATTTTCAAAATGAGTCTCATTTGAAAGCTGGCAAAGTAAAGAGTGTGAATCGGTGAGAAATTCAATCCCATTTGTTTGGCCAAAGCAGACCATAAAAATGAATGACTTGGTCCTAAGTGGATACAATTGTGCCATTGAGAATGCAAATGTTGCACAATTTGAATTTAATTCGTTCCAATTTGGCCAGTCGAGACTATGGTAGCTCAGAAGTACAAAACAAAACAATCCGGTACTTGCGATATCAAAGCATTCATATTAATTTCCATATCTTCTCAATAAAAACATGAACCCACTCTACTTTAATTAGATTTATGCACATGGCAGTATAAAGATCAGTCCTTTTAATTCTACCTTGCACGTTCGACTTTGCTCGGATTTACACATGCGCGTTGTCACTTCATGAATATTTAATGACATCCCAACTCGGCACCCTTTGATTGGTCCGTTGTGACTGTGTTTCCTGTGTTTTTGTTTCAGAGCCCCACTTTTGAGGACACTCGCGGATCAGAGCTTGAACTTGTCCGCCTGCTGCTGTCACTGGGCTCAGACGACGTCATTGCTCACAATGGACGGAGGACACCGCTGAAGTGGCAGCATCCACGCGTGTCGGACACTGTCGGAAATATCTCCCGTCTGCTCTGGATTTTGGCTTAGCAGCTTCAAAGTTGTCTCTTTTTTTAACGTATAACGTATTGGACCGCCTGGGAAGGAGACTACTGTTCCTTTGAAGATGGTGAGTGATGTTTAACGGCTTGTTTTTAACAGAACATGACTGCTTGAAAAAGCTGTCATTTCCAAATATCCAACACAGAGCCAACGTTATTTACTTTTCCTATTCATGGGACATTTACTTAAAATTTCTGGAAGTGGTGTCGAAACGTTTGCGCGGAATATTGGTCCCTAGTCACATACACTCATCGGACACTTCATTAGGTACAGCTACATTATGTTGTGGAGATAATGCTCTGTTTTCTCAATTTGCGGACGTGTTTTTGCCACAACTTGTTTATCCATTGATGTCGTTCAAATATGGTAATACTGTATAAAGTATTAAAAACACCTCTCAGGATGCATTGCTGTTCCATAGCAGTGCTAAACATATTGTTGTATTTAAAAATTGTGTATAAAATCCAGAACTTTATTCAACAAGCGCATCGATTCTTGTGGCCTATGGGTTGACAGTAATGTAGTTTAACACATGAAGGACACGTCCTTGTCACAAACCGGTTATTCATGCACCAGGAATCAGGTAGCGTGTGTCAGGCTATGTGTGCGTGTGTGTGCGTGTGTGTGTGTAAGGCTGTTCATTGCATGGAGACAGGTTTTTCCTGGTTACTAAATGGCATCCCTGTAACAGACACACCTAGAGGTTATGTGGCCTCACTCAGCATTGTTTTGGCAATAGCCCCGCCAGCTGTTAGGGTGAGTGGCAAGATATGGTGGAGGGTGAGTGGCAAGATGTGGTGGTCTGATGTTCACTAGGAAACAAACAACTTTTTTCTTTGCTTTTGTTAGATCTCCTTCAATAAAGGTGAACAACATGCCTCCTCTGCAAAGAGAATTTACATGATCCATCCAGGAAGAAGATGGGACTTTTTTTCTCTCATTAGCATTCCACATTATGTTTTATGTACTATTTCAATCTTAATGTGCTCAAAGAAAGACTAAAGCTGTTCATATAATGAGACCAGAGCCAGGGCGACTTGTAAAACCCAAAGGACAAAGGTTGCGTCACATTCAGTCCACAGAGCCTTTCCGTTTCAACTGTAATGGAAAAAATAAGTTTTATTCATCTATTTGTGAACTAAATGATGCAGTCTTCATCCAATGTATATTGGACTGCAATTTGACTAAAAACAGGATACCTAGGATCAAATTAATGGGAAACCTTTTTTATTTTTGTCCATATTTCAGTGTTCTTGAGGCCCAAGAGACTATGACATGTGATTAAAAGAGGGAGTAAATATTTACACTGCCATTCTTAGTGAATCGCATCGCTCGGTCGGTAGTTCGCTCTCTGCCAGATGCTGGATAGCACATCGGTATGACAGCAGATGGTTTGCATTATTTTCTCTTTCTCCCAGACCGAGCCCCCACTCACTCTCGGTCGGTTTCAAAGCTGGCACTACGTTCGCTGACCCGTCGCTGCTGTTGAGATTTGCTCTGGAATTCCAGCTCTGTCTCTCTCGAAACAGGATGGACACCCATTCACCTGGGGAACTCGTTAGGCTTGTTGCTGTGGTTCAGCACACTCCTCTTGAGCGCTTCCACACGTCCTCCTTTTTGCTGCGCTGCTGTGGCTTGTGATCACTAAAGACAGTTGTTGACCTGTTGGTCCAGAGTTTAAAGCAATCTGAGCTATACAATCATGTCTAATCACTTGAAATTGACTGCATATTCAATGATGAAATAACTCAAAATCACTGTCCAGTCCCTTATGTCCTCATCACAGTCATAAAGCTACCATGACAATACAGCAGAATAATGAAACCAAGAGGTCTTGGAAAATGTGCCCAAACATTTGTACGTGTAGAAGTATAAAGATGACCCTCTTAAAATGTGGGCTTTTTCATATCATTAGACATACTGTACAGTATATGATTTTGGCATGACCCACAAACTACGCTGCTAATAAAATTGTGTATAAGTAGTTGTTAAAATTACACTATATCTTCTTTTTTCATGGTTTTATAGTCTATACGTTTTTTTTTGGATAAAGTAAGTCATTTTGATCATATAACTTCTATTTTTATTGTCATATTGAACATTTTGCATGTGTGTCCAGAATTGCTATCCACACCCTATCATGATGGGAACTTGCCCCTTTGAGAACCACTGTTGTTTTAAAGCAGGAGTCCTCAAGGGCACTTATCTGCATGTTTTTTATGTTTTCCCCCCAACTCACCCGATGCAAATGATCAGTTCATCAGCAAGCTCTGCAGATTTCTGATAATGACCCAGATCATTTGGATCAAGTTGTGTTGGAGGACGGAGACATCTAAAACATACAGGATATGGGCCCTCAAGGACCAGTGCTGGTGACCCCCATCTTTTTTTCAATGGGGACTGAAACGGTGAATACTTGAAGAGTAAATATTTACGTGCACCGTCGGAGCACATAAAGGCGCTTAGTCTTCAAAATCTGTGAAAAACTAGTTTTATTAATAGAGCTCAATCGCAACTCTACTTATCTCATTGTAAGTGTGCATCCCATACATGCTTAGGACCATATCACCCCTAAAAAGCCAATGTACCCACTGTAAGAGCAGCTGAAATTTATTTTTATTCATTGTAGTTGTTGTTGTTTTTTTTTTAATCTCTGAGATAATAATCCTCAGGAAGGATTTTAAGGACTTTATCTAGCTTTGGAAAATGGAGAATGTTCTCAAATTCTGATCAACATTAATATTCAGTCTTGGTGGGAAGTAGTAGGCTAACTTAAACTGTCAGATCATTGGCTTAGCAGTACGGACCTGGAGGTTGCCATCACGGTGTCCCCAAATGACCAAAATACAATAACATTTTAACCATCCATCCATCCATCCATCCATCATCTATCGCTTATCTGGGGCCGGGTCGCGGGGGCAACAGCTTTAGCAGGGAAGCCCAGACTTTCCTCTCTCTAGCTACTTCTTCCAGCTCTCCCCGGGGGATCCCGAGGCGTTCCCAGGCCAGCTGGGTGACTCTCCAGCGTGTCCTGGGTCTTCCTCGGGGTCTCATCCCGGTGGGACATGCCCGGAATACCTCACCAGGGAGGCACTCAGGAAGCATCCGAATCAGATGCCCAAGCCACCTCATCTGGCTCCTCTCGATGTGGAGGAGAAGCGGCTCGACTCTGAGCCCCTCCCGGATGACCGAGCTTCTCACCCTATCTCTAAGGGAGAGCCCGGACACCTTGCGGAGAAAACTCATTTCGGCCGCTTATATCCGGGATCTCGTTCTTTCGGTCACGACCCATAGCTCGTGACCATAGATGAGGGTTGGAATGTAGATCGACCGGTAAATTGAGAGTTTCGCCCTTTGGCTCAGCTCCTTCTTCACCACGACAGACCGATACAACGTCCGCATCACAGCAGACGCTGCAGCGATCCGCCTGTCGATCTCCCGCTCCCTCCTGCCCCCACTCGTGAACAAGACCCCAAGATACTTAAACTCCTCCACTTGGGGCAAGATCTCCTTGCCCCCTCCTCCCCGACCCGGAGGGGGCACTCCACCCTTTTCCAACTGAGGACCATGGTGCATTTGGAGGTGCTGATTTTCATCCCAATCGCTTCACACTCGGCTGCGAAACGCTCCAGTGAGAGTTGGAGAGCCCTGCTTGAAGGAGCCAACAGTACCACATCATCTGCAAAAAGCAGAGATGCAATACTGAGGCCACTAAAACGGACCCCCTCAACGATTCGGCTGCGCCTAGAAATTCTGTCCATAAAAGTTATGAACAAAACCGGCGACAAAGGGCAGCCTTGGCGGAGTCATACCCCTACTGGAAACGATTCCGACTTGCTGCCGGCAATGCGAACCAAACTCTGATATCGGTGGTATAGTGACCGAGCAGCCCGTATCAGGGGGTTCGGTACCCCATACCCACGAAGCACCCCCCACAGAACTCCCCGAGGAACACGGTCAAACGCCTTTTCCAAGTCCACAAAACACATGTAGACTGGTTGGGTGAATTCCCACATACCCTGGAGGACCCTGCTAAGGGTGTAGAGCTGGTCCACTGTTGCACGGCTGGGATGAAAACCACACTGCTCCTCCTCAATCTGAGGCTCGACTTCCTGACGGACCCTCCTCTCCAGCACCCCTGAATAGACCTTACCAGGGAGGCTGAGGAGTGTGATTCCTCTGTAGTTGGAACACACCCTCCGGTCCCCCTTTTTAAAAAGAGGGACTATCACCCCGGTCTGCCAATCCAGAGGCACTCTCCCCGTTGACCACGCGATGTTGCAGAGGCATGTCAACTCCGGACAGATCTCACCTACAGTAAATTAATGTTTTGTATTTAAATGGCCATTATGTTTACAGTAAACTCCAACTGGGGTGTAATTAAACAGTTCAGAATTACATTACGTCACACGGTTGCTGTGCAAGCAACGCGGTGCATTCTGGGTACTTTTACATCAGGAACTTGTGCACATATTACACACACACACCGCAGTTCGGGACGTTAATCGTTTTTGTTTGATAATGTTTTTAAGATTGTTGATAAAACAAAATCTAAATCACAAATACAGTAATTGCCTATAAGAAAAGAGGGGACATTTGAAACTGGTATGTATCAATTGTTTTGATATAGTTCTCGGCACTAGAATTGCTTTGTAATAAAGACTTTATATTTTATAGTATATCTATATTTTATGAGTCATCTCGGTGCAGTGTAAATCTCAGGGCCCCAGACATTTGCTGTGTTTGTCTAATGCTAAGTCTGACCATGCTCGTGATGACGTCAGGCATTTAGTATTTCTGGCTCTGATGTAACTCTCGACAGTAGAAGTGGTCAGAAGAGAAGTACCCAGCACTTTTCTCCTCTTGTTGCGTACACAATGTTCACTATGTCCCCAAAGCAGTGTGTACTATCTCTGTGGTCGTACGACTCTGTATTTAGGCCTCTGCCTTGTTTTCCGACTGACCGGCAGCCAGACTTTGAAGTAATTTGAATCCTTGACTTGTAATCTCATCTGGTGTATTTCACAGTGACCGATGAGGAGAATTTGCTCCATGGCCGAATGATCATGCACATGATACCCTCACAGTGTTGACACAATGGACTTCCTCCTTGCTGGGCAATTATTACACAACAGCAATGTTTAATGACTGTGTCATTTGTTCATTTTTTAATCGATGTGTCGTTTGGTTTGATCAGGATTGTGAACTATTACTTCTGTGAACTCCAAAGACGTTCCAATCAGATTGCTCTCTTCCCATCACTCTTCTAGGCCAGGATATTCAGTATTCATTCACTACTGCAATTTTCAATACAACTACTAAAAATGTCATTTTATGCGGAGCACTGGAAATGAAAAGCTGCAAAGAAACTATCAACTGAAATATCAACAACATATCTCTTCGTAATGTCTTGCATCTAAAGCCGTTTCACTTTCAGGAGCAAAAATGGTTTGCTCCACCTTCTGCTCCATTTCAAGGTCCAATTTATGAACTTGCCACATTAATGATCCACGAGTAAGCACTGCTTTAGACATTGGCAGTTTGCTACTACAAATAGTGCTGAATGTGGAGCTCAAGTGGGGCCACAAGTCACTCGAAAATCCCCAGAAATCTTTAATTATTTGCCTTATCACAGGTAACTGAAATTTTGTGATGCACCTCCTTAATATGCAGAGTGTCCCCAGATGCCACTTTCCCCTTCATACTTTTTTGTTCCGGAAAAATGTGAGGCCATCAGCGTTTGACAGGTTAGGCTTTGTAATTTCTGAACGCATATCATTGTCTTTCCCAAGGCTTGCCAATTGACACTGGAGCAGCTCTATGCACGTTTTCTTTTTTTTTTGGTCCTCAACTTGAGTTCAGCCCCATTTTGATAAGCTTTATGGCGTCACATTGCTCCAACAGCATGTCCTACAGGGCTATGGAATGTACAGTATGCTATTGATGGTATGTTTCTTGAAACGGGATCTGTTCTTGACAAAGCACTCAGTGGAAGGTGTGCTACTGCAACCGCTGGTGAAAACACTCAACTGCCAGAGCAGACGTTCTCACAAAGCCAATGAAATACTATTACTAAGGCTGCACCGGACCAAAAAAATATTTGCCAGGCGGCAATTGTCACGCTGCTGCACTGTAGCGATGGTGAAGCCAAGCAGTTCCCGGCATGCTTTGCAGCACTCCATCGAAACCTTTTTATTTCCATTGTGTGTGGTTCTGATGTTCTGAAAGATGAAAGCGCAAAGGAACATTTCAGGTGAAAGGGCAAAGGGACTTGGAAGCTAGAATGTTGGCTTATGGCAAGCAGTGTGTAGAGTGACAGGGGGTGACTTGTTGCCGACAGGAACTCTTTAAATGAATGTCCATTGTTACTCGTGTGAAATAAAAATGTGAAGAGCATCAGCGGTCGTTATTTTAAACTACTGTATATCTGAGCACAGTTCATGTTAGTTGACGCATTATTTGCTTACAAATGTTTTGGGGTGTTATTCGTTGTGGCTTTTAAACTATTTCGTGTAAATCCAGATTCAAATAATTTATTTTACAGGCATTCCTCAGTGAAATGGCAACTTTGAGCAATTGGTGTCATTTCTAGATTTATACTTTCCTTCCACCAAGCAGGTCAACATTCCATGCATATGTGTCCTTTCCCATGCAGGTTGTATGGTAGCAGACGAGAATTATGCTTGGGATCTGAATGGTGCTACTGAACATCGTCATGTTTGAAAACGCATGAAGGCGTTAAGCCCAGTAGCTCATCTGTTAATAGCTCAAGCGTTCCAACTTGAAGCCCTTTTACTTGGCTGTGATCTGAGACAACAATAATATTATTTGACTGTCACCGTAAGGTCCGATGTTGCTGTTGCCTCTCAGCCAAAACATTTCGGTTAATCATGTCGCAACAGCTACAGCAAGCTGTCCGAGGGCCTCTGCACACTCGGCAGAACACCACTGCTTATTTGTGTGACCATCCCTCATTCCCTATGCGAGCTGTCAACACGGTCGAGGCTGGTGCTCCGGTTTTCTGCCGTTAGGTTTTCATTTTCAACCATTTTTACTCAGATTTTGCCACAAGGAGACTTTTTTGTTTTGTTTTGTTAAGTCACCTTGATAATTGATCTTCAATCTATGAACTGCTGTTCTTATCAGAAACTGACGTGGAGAGCGGAGTTCCAGTTTGAGCTGCCAGATTGAGAACCACGTCATTAATTCAGAATTATTTATGGCAGCAGTTTAGGTCAATAAATATTTTAATTTAGCTTTTGTATGTTTGGTTTTGTCTTCCACTAACCCAGTTCTAATGTAATTTACCTCAACTGATGGATATAGATGAGCATGATGAGTGCCTACTAATATTCGTGTGCTTTGCCAATGCAGTTCTGGGTCATGCGGAAAAAACTCGTATGCAGACAGTGTAATTCGGAACAATAACCCAGTCGTCAGGTCCTTTGTTTGTCTGGAACGCTGTTGCGCAATGTGTTAGTCACTCACTTTAGGATGCCACTTCACTTCATGCCCATGTATAGAAGAATACTGTCCAGTAGGATCTCACTGCGCCTTTTAACTAATCAATAATTAGGGAAAAAAGGTGGATAGATGTATGGCTATGACTACAACACTACTTTAGTTCTTGGCCTGCTGGATGCTTCCTGATGTAATGTGACTTACAAAATCTGTTTCGGAATAGGAGAGTGAATTTAAAGAATCAAACCAGCTTTTAAATATTACACATATTACATCGACATAACCTGGAAGAGTTTTTGTTTGTCCATTTGTGTTGTCAAACGGTGGAACTTTAAGGATGAAGAATTAAAGCACACTCACAGCCTTTGTGAAAGCGCTATATAAATAAGGGTGGTATTGAAATAAAATCCATGCAGAATATGTAATTACACAGAAGCAATATTTGTTTAAAGGCTTAAATAATACAGTAGAAAGATTCTAAATGTTAAATAACCATTGAAACTTATGTTCCATCATGAATACATAGGGCCAGTGCCAATTTTGGTAGGGCCACGACAAGATGGCTCACCAGTCTCCACCGAAAAATGCTAAATGTAGGGCCCTGTCTAAATACGCTCATCTTCCAACCCTTTTTTGGACTTGCAGTTGCTGTATCATTTGGGGATACTTCCATACTAGATATTTTTCCAGTTCTTGTTTTATGGTCTGTGTGTTCGAAATAAAATTGAAAATTAAAACAAGAAAGTTACTGGATTAATATTAGTGTTGTTGAAGTAGGGATTTTGTAAAACACACTGTCGTGCTGTACTGAGCACAATCTCGCTCATCAGATACTGTGTTGCTCTTTACTCTCAGTGACTGAAATGAGCAGATGTTCAAAGCCCAGTGCCATTCATTCTGTACAGTGCATGTTCCACACCATTTCACAGTGGAACTGTGTTTGGAGACACTAATGTCATTGTTCAGGTCCTTTTAATGAGTGGTGTGTTTTTAGTTAGGACTTAGAGCAAAGAGCATTAACTGTATTGGCACAGCTCTGTTTGATTCCCTTCCCACGGGAAAGTTGGATATGTCGATGGCTGAATCTGATCCTTAACAGCCCCAATTATTTTTTTAATATTAAAAAATAAAAATCTGTGAATAATATATCAATCTGAAGGGGTCTATGAACATATTCAGGATTGTTCCGCATTGGTGGAGGTCTGAATGATTTGGGGGGGGGGGGGGGAGCATCGAGGCTCTCAGGTTTTAAAAGTGACTGAACAATTATTTCTTTGCATGTGTTCAATACAAAGCACCTAAGGATCATTGATTGAAACCCAAGTGACAAGTTTTTGTTGCACGCAGAGATTGGCCATGATGCATTATTCATATTCAGCCATTGCCGAGTTTGCTCTATAAAGAAATCGCTGTGACTCCTGTCTTTGATATCCATAAGAGTTCCACCCTGGACCACAATCATCACAGAGACAAATATTTTGTGAATCATTTTGGGTTTTTGTTTCTTTTTAGACAGATCCTGACAGAGATGTTTCAAATAATCCTGAGGATTAACACAGTCGGAACAAAATTTGAAACGGTGTTCTAATTTTACTTCATGATGTGTTTGGCTTCTTTTTTTGGGGGCGGGGCAGTGCATTACATTCACACGCTCTTCCCTCTAGGCAGAGCATTGTATGACTTGACAATTAGTTTGCGCTCATGTTACCACGATCCGGCATCAATAACAGATTGCCAGCGACTGCTCTTATATTGTGTGACATTTAGATCTCATGAGAAATTGAGGTATTTGGCACAATGACAAAATACACATGGAAAAGAAGTACATGGCCTCACTGGTCACAAGTTGAGGTGCACTTACACAGTTTAATGGCAGTTGTGGCAAAAATTCTGCCCTACAAGCTAGTAATTCTCAGTTTTTAAATTTTGTTACAGTATAACAATATTTCTGTGTCATGAGGGCTGTTTGGAGCGGAGTAGAACAGGAAACTTGACGTCAATCAAAACACCATATTACTTGTTTAATCTAAGATATTTTGATACATTTAGAACAATGAATAGAAATGCCATGAATCTATTCTGACCTTCCTCCACGAAAAAGAAATGAACAAACAAAAACGTCTTTTGTATTTTAATTTTATCTACAGTGCAGAGGTCCGGGTACGACTCAACGCCCCGGCTGCCCTCTGTGGAGTTTTCATGTTCTCCCCATACCTGCATGGCACAGATAATGGATGTATCCATATTACTGTACATGACAAAAAACAAACGGAAATTACACAATTAAAGAGAAATAAAAGGAATTAAGACGGTCTTGTCACACTGTATCAATTGAATGGCCAGGTTGCTGCTATTTCTGGTGTTACATTTTTGGGCATTTGGGGGCAGTATAACGCAGACAGATATACTGATCACTGTGACATCTCAGCTCGTCTCAGCTCATCATTACGGCACTCATTAGCCACTCTTCACCGAGGATAAGAAATATGACCGCGCACTGTTACTTTGTCTGCTTGTGTTCCATATGTGTTCAATCCGTTGTTGAATGGGTCACAGCACCACAATATACTGTAGATGCTGCTTAGCGACTGAAAGGCTAAGGTATGTGGCTATTTTAAATACACAAAGTGTAATTCTCTTTGTTCCGTGTTTAGTTTGACAGTAAATTTCATGTTCATTTTTTTCATTTAGCGTTTAATTGGTTGCTATGAATGTTCAACAGAGGCACATGCAGTTGGTTTATCTTGACTCTGATTAGCCTAATTGGGTGGATAGAGTTCAGAGAACGGATTTGCAGTACTCTTGTCCAAATATTTTATTCTCTTCTGCTTAAACTGTACCAGATTGTTCCCGGAATCGAAGAAACAGTTTTGTCACTGACCTCAGATGCTACATGGTTACTTTTTGGCTTGTAATGAAATACAATTGATGTTTTGTTGATTTAAACACTCTATTCTAAGATTTGAGCACAGGTACCAGAACAAGTTTGTCTAAAAAAAAGAGGTCAAAGTGGACCACGGTGGCGCCACTAATCACAACATATTTGGAATTATCAAACACTAACACTTCTCATGAATAAGGTTGGGCCCATGTTAGGAAGAGAAAGGCATCTTTAAGTACCTAATCCATTGTACGGAAATGATTACCCATCCGTTGATACCTATTGTGTTCTACTTTTCGTGGCATTGACAGAGGTCATTTCATCAATGCATTGCCACATGGCAAGGTTTCAATTTCTTTCATTTTTGTAGTCAACACAATCACAATCTGTCCATCACTTGTTCATACATTCTGTTGTTTTCAAGTACAATGTGTGCCACTACAAAGTGATTAGCGACCTCACTTGTTTCTAATTTTAGGAGGGCGGGCTTGTGTTACTCATGCTCATAGTGGTAACACTGGCTGGACTGTGTGTCAGCTTCTGCGGTGGAAAAGCACAGAAGGGAGAAATGAAGGGAAAAGTGCCGCTTATGATACTGAATCAAAGCCAGCCATTTCCTGTTCGCTGAGCCAGCTTCTGCTCAGCGCTCACCATATATGGCGATGGTATTTGCATGGGTAGGGAAAGCCTAGACTTATGCATCGGGACGGATGCTGAAAGGCCTTTTCTATGTTTGTGTGTGTGTGGGGGGGGGGGGGGGGGGAGGGGTTCCCCAACCTTTAGTTTTGGTTTGACTTACGAAACCCTGTCTTGCTAGAGGTTTATTATACAATACATTTGCATTTATATAGTGTTTTCACAACAGCTGCAGCCGTAACAAAGCGTTTTCCAGCACATTGAACATAAAACAATTATACAACATACAGCATAAAACATGGAGAAGAATACAATCATTAACAACTATTCCATGTGCCTTGTCGTTTGTGTACGAAAGAGGAGAGAATCTAAAGTCTCCTTTCACCAGTGGTTTAGAGACGTCATGATCACAGCCTGCATGACATCACACACGCCTGCTGTAAACAAGCTCTCAGTCAACAAATATAAGCTACGATAGATTCAGAAGTTTAAATTCCAAGGTGAAGAAGCAAATTGAACATAAAACGACTTCTGACAAGTTGGTTGGAAAGTGGCGTCCTCCTCAAACACTATCACAGTTTGAGCGCTATGAACTTTAACCCTCCAGAGACCTGTGTGCGGACAATTCAAGGCACCTCCCAGGCATCTTCGTGTGTATGTATGTCTGTGTTTGTGTGTGCCGCCCTTTTTCCCTGGTCAGCTCCTCCCTGCCCGTGACTGTTGATGCAAGACTATTTTCTCAGTCTTGCCTCATTAAACCAGCCCGAGTCAAAACATATGAAGCTATTCTCCTGTTTGACATGCACCTCCTATGTGCACAACTTATTAGTTCCCTCATCATGAATCTGCACGTTTTCCATTTCAGACAGGTTAATTGCAGCGCACTTGAAGGTTTGCCTTTTTTTTCTCTCGACTAGATGGTTTTCCCTCACACACTATGTTGACAATTATTGACCTGAAGCATTTATGGGTCTTGGTTTTGTCCGTGGTGCCAAAACATGTTTATGTAAAATGCTTAGCATGTGTTACCGCATGATTTATATCATTGGAGGGATTGTGCGATACTTTTACAGATACCATACGTTTAAGGGGTGTGGCCTAGTGGGTGATGTCAAGAATTTGGCCGGTTTGTCTGCGTGTGCTTGTCAGAATGAAAGTTTTGGCTAACTGTAGTTTATTGCTATTGTTTTCATTGTGTTTGACTGAATCATTCAATGATTGGTCTGAAAGTGCACGGGTGACTGTCACAGCTATCTATCTTTAGAAAAAAATTGATTGGATGTTTAAAAAAAGAGAGGGGAGAAGTCCAGATACAGTCAAGCACCGCTATTCACGGGGGAAAGAAACTGAGCCCCGTTGCTTCAAGTGAAAATACCCGCATCAATTGAAGGCCCACAACCTCCACAACAAAAAATAGATGCCGCGACATGGGCACAAAGATCTACGTTTGTCTAAACAAAATATCATATTGCCCAAAAATATCACCTGTCAAATACCCAACTAGAGCAAATTAACCCACAATTACTGCTCATAAATGAACTCTTAATTACACATGCAGTTAAACCAGCACAATCTGCTCACCGGGCGGAGAGCACCCACATTTCTCAGCAACTGACACCTTGTTTCATTAATTCAAAAAACAGTTGGATTTGATACAACTTTATTGTCAAATGTGGTGTATGTGTAACATACAGCACAATGTGAGTTCTGCCAACTATAAGTTGCTTCATCTTTAATGATTTGCATACAATGTGGGTTTACTTTTTTACCCGTTTCATTTGAATGTGCCCAACCCTTTGTACAGTGAGGAACTCTGATTTGGTTGACTGAACTGCGATTTGCATTTATGTGCTGTGGCTGACCTACTGGTTTTAATTCCAGAGGGCATTGTTTTGCAAATGCACACGGCGACAGCGTTTTGTGTGTTTCTCCAGTCGAGTTCTTGTAGGTTGAAATTACATGACATGACTGTGTGACTCAGAAGCCGTTTTTTTTCTCTTTTTTTTTGTCCGCCAGTGGAACGTAGCTAAATGCAAAAGTAGTGTTCCTTCTTCACAAAAATCATCAAATAAAAGGATGTAGCATTAACGGTATGCTGAAAAGTACAATTTATTCAACAAGTCACTTGAGTCGACGAAACGGAATACAGTAATCCCTTGTTTATCGTGATTAATGGGGACCAAAACCACCCGCGAAAAACGAAAATCCGCGAAGTAGCGACCCCGCAAAAAGTCTGCAAACGGTCCGCAAGAATCTGTGAAAGTCAGCAAAACAACAGCTAGTCACATAGAGCAACATATACAGTACTGTACTATATGTATTTGATTTTTTTTTAATGAATATGTTTGAAAAATTTCTCGATGCAGTGAAGCCGCGATAAACGAACCGCGAAATAGCGAGGGATCACTGTAAATGGAGCTCGATATTACCCGCCTCTGCTGCGGCCTCATGATAGATAAATTGCGTAAAATGCGTTTGTCAAAAGCCCCAGTCAAATAGCACCTTTTGCTCCTTTGAGTCTGTAACTAAACACCAATTGTAGCACAGTTCCCTCCCATGACTAACCAAACATTCAATGCTACCCTCTAAAAGAACATTGTCAAGATTTCTTTGTATGCATGCTGACCATAACAGCTAATAAATACATTTTTCCATTCCTCCTAATGCAGCATTCTCATGTTATTGTGAAAAGGAAAATATGTGCTTTTCCTTTTGCCCCACCAAGAAACAAAGCAGTCAAACATGTTAATGGGTGTGATGTGAAGGATTAATTAGGCGTTAATTGGCTCTTTTACTAGAGAGGAAAAGTACCTGGGAAAGTCTACAAAAGCTGTGAACATTTTTCACCGGCACACAGCATTTAAAGTGGTCTAATTTTTTTCCCCTCTTTAAAGTCTAAATTCACCCTGGAAGATGTTAAAAGCACACCTCTCTCTATAACAAAGTTAATGAGTTTCCATGTGATTTTAATACAGACTTATTACACCTTTTCCAAAGGAAGATTTCAGTTTTGATCTGATTAGATCGTGGCGGTAGATCGTTCTTCTTCTTTTTCTTTTTTTGAGAGTATGAATTAGAATCCCCTCACTAGGCTTCCCCACTTTCCTCTTGGGAGGAAGTCAAGGGTTGAATAGTGGATGCTTCGCCGTCGCTGGCCACGCTGCACGATGTGACCTACGTCTACAGTAGCCGCACGCTGAGTGACACAACACTGATTCATAGCGCATGATGGATGACCTCACAAGTCATCTTAAGAAAAACAAGAGATGTGGGCTGAGTATTCGGATGTGGATGGAACTTGAATCCAAAAGGAAACACACTCATCATGCTGAAGCAGTCACAAAATGTACAGATTGCGAAGAAGTGTTTCTTTTTGTCTGATGACCTCATAGATCGCGATTGGTGGGGACGCCACACTCAATTTTTGTTTGTTTTTTATTTCATCCATTCCATCTTATCCTCACTAGGGTTAAGGCTGTGCTCGAGCCTATACCAATTGTAGTTGCTCTATATATAAATACACACGTTTTAAATGTGATGTTATATAATATTTAAATTTTAGGTATTTACTAATAACATAGGGGCGGCCCGGTAGTCCAGTGGTTAGCACGTCGGCTTCACAGTGCAGAGGTACCGGGTTCGATTCCAGCTCCGGCCTCCCTGTGTGGAGTTTGCATGTTCTCCCCGGGCCTGCGTGGGTTTTCTCCGGGTGCTCCGGTTTCCTCCCACATTCCAAAAACATGCGTGGCAGGCTGATTGAACACTCTAAAATTGTCCCTAGGTGTGAGTGTGAGAGCGAATGGTTGTTCGTTTCTGTGTGCCCTGCGATTGGCTGGCAACCGATTCAGGGTGTCCCCAGCCTACTGCCCGAAGACAGCTGGGATAGGCTCCAGCACCCCCCGCGACCCTAGTGAGGAGCAAGCGGCTCGGAAGATGAATGAATGAATGAATGAATGAATGAATGAATGAATACTAATAACATATTTATGTAATATTTGATAGGCTTCATGTATCTGTCAAAATATTTTACTTAGGATTTTAACTCCTCTCAACTCAAATGCGAACCACTATGCAAAGAGCGAACAAAAAACAAACAAACAGGATATCATTCACAAATTGAAAACAGTCTTATTTTCAGACTAAAATATTCAAGCAGCGCTTTTACTTTGGCTATGGTGTACAATGTCTTTGACGGCTATAAGGCTATATTTTTTGTTCTGAATGTCAAATTTAAAAAAAAGATTTTTTTGTATATTTTTGTTATTTCTACTATTGTTATTTTTTTACTCTTATTTTTTTTGTAGAATCTTCCATCAACATATGAAGTAAATCAAACCAATATACATTTACTGGCCATAACAGTTGGTGCACCTGCACAATCGTAAATAGTTTGTTTTTTCGTGGCACAGTTTAAGAATCGGTGATTTAAGCCACATTTAAAAAATAGTCTGCCTTTACAAAGATAGTAATATTTAGTTTTTATACTGAGGGACATGAAATTAATTTTTGTGGATTGCTGCTCATATTCTGATTTGATTACTTTAGTTATACATGCAAACATGTACACAAATAAATAGTTTTATTTGACATGTAATCCTCTTGTTTTATGACAGTTGTACTCAAAAGTCAATGAAACGTTCTGGCTGGCTTTGCTGGCTCATCTCACTTTTTTGTTTTTGTTTCAGGGGGGCCGGGGTCAGTTTGGGTACCACTGGCAGAGCCACAATATCAAACTGAGCGGAGTGGATGACATGGTCCTGCTCAGCAAGATCAACGAGGACGCCATCGTGGACAACCTGAAGAAGCGTTACATGGATGACTACATCTTTGTATCCTCACTTTACAATGGCGCCTCGCACCTCGGCGAGGAATTGCGAGTTTCCCTTCACCTCCGCTTTTCCCAGAATATCCTGATAGTCATTGGCGGCAGTGAGTAACCTTATTGTCGGAAGCTAATGCCCCGCCCCCTGCTGCGGTTAAAGGGGCACAGGTCAGCTTGCTACCACTGCTAGATGTTTGAGTTGCGCAAAGTTTGAATATTTCACTGGGGTGCAAACTGTAACAAAACAGTCAATCTGCATTTGTGCAGCCTGGATGCCCAAATTATTTGATGTATTTAGTATGTTTTGATTTCCTGGTTTGTAATTGCTGAAAGATGCCACAAAATGGCAGCCAAGTACTGCTTATGGTTTGTTCTGCGGTTCAGTTTGCGAGCCAAAATGCTCACAAAACAAGGTCATGTTTCCTATTGAAAGGAATGAAAATGCACTTAATATGTCCCTGACATTATTTTTATCTGTATGATTAAAGATAAACACTGTACAATATAGAAACAAGATGCTACGTTACTGATACAATCACTATGTGCAGCAGCTAAGCCAGTTAGATTCAATACTGTTTTAACATCTTTTGGTTATGAAAAAAGCACGATAGAAGCTTCAGAATAGCATGATTACAAGCCATTTTCACTTGGTTTGGCGCTAAATTGAGCGCTAATCTAGAGTAAAATAACAATGATAATAGCTTGCGTTGATTTTGCGCCACATGCGGGGGAAAAAAAAGCAAAACTAAGCCTTTCACACGTCCACGCCAAGATCGTTCGCAAATTACAAATAGCGGGTTCAATGACGTAAATGTCCTTGGAAAACTTTGAATGTTCACTGAATCATTTGTATACCGCATGCACGGTGTTACAGTGGAGCTGTAGTCCCGTCATGAATCTGTCTAGCCCCGTTTCAGCCCACTGAGCACAAAAACAACAAGTAGCCTAAAGGCGGATAGCGAGAAAAAACAAAACAAGAAAAGCGCAAATAGGCGAATTTGTAAATGTCATACCGCAAATTTGCAAACATTGACTGTAAAACCAATTTCCATTCGTACTTATAAAAAGTGATGGCCTAAGGAAGACCCCTTTACATATGGTGCCCCCCACCCCTTTTTTGTTTTTGTTTTTTCTCCCAGATATGACTGACTTCGAGTCATTGTCGCGCAGCCTGTTACTTTTTACACTGAAGTTCATTTAAAACGTAACTCATGTTTTTGCAGACATACTGTATTCGGCTTTGTGAGCAGTTCTGGTTTTGATTTAAACTCTTGAAAGCAACGCACATTGCACACCGATGAGGATTTTTTTTATCTAATCCCAAGTACACGCACAATTTACTGAATGAACTACTCATGAATGAGGAATGACGAATCCCTTTGAAAAACAGTTCTCCAAGAAGCACTTTTATGGCAGTGTCTAGGGGTTGTGAACTTTGCAAAATGCTGGCAGCTTTAGACCTGACAACTCTTAGTCAGGATTTAGCTGTTGGTCAGCAAACAGCAGCAACTGTGTGGCCTCCTTGCAGGCAGCACTGCAGTTCTTTCTCTGTAGGCCACCCACAATAGCGGCTTTATCTGTCATCGACAGCGCTTTGGCTTCAGGGTGTAAAACCTCACAACGGTGTTGAATGCCCAGCCCATTCTCAACATTTGCTCAAAACCAAGGACTTTCTATAAAAATCTGATCAGGTAATATTTTTCTTTAGCTATCAGACCATTCAACAGTCTAGTACATGAGCAAGTGGAATGGCAAACTATAACCAAATTTAAAGTTCCGTGGTGTCCAAAGTCTGGCTGATGGGATCATATGCAGCCCCACTACATGTATTTTATCGGCCCACCGCATCTTGTAAGAATAAAATTAAACATGCCCCACGTCAAATGGTTAAAAGTATAAATGTTAAGAATCAGTCATTCTTTTTTGCGAGAGTAAAAATTCTATAAAAAAATTAAAAGTTAATAGTTTTTTAAAATGTATAATGGCTAGTGATACATTAAATTTTATGTAAAATTATTGTTATTGTAAAAGTTTTGTGTAATTTTTTTTTAAATCTGTACAAAAGTTGAGAAATGCCAGACATCACACTCTTTGTCTTGATTTTTTGGGGGGTTAAAATCATAAATACATATGTAACAAATATTTTGAATTATTTAAAGTGTATTTGTTTAATTATTCTATTTATTTGTTTTAAAAATACCTTTAGTCTTCTGCAGGACAGCCCAAAAAAACCAACTAGTCTCTTTGTGATCTTTAACAACCAATGCTCCTGTCAGACATACATTGGTCCTGTGCTAATCTCCATCAACCCCTTCAAACAGATGCCTTACTTCGGAGAAAAAGAAGTGGAGATCTATCAAGGCGCGGTGAGTCGCTCAATTGAACCTGAAAGTATCCACGCAGGCTGTGTCGCTGCAGCACACACAGCTTCGAAGATGAGACTGTCTGCAGCACAAAGGTGCTGAAAAGAACTGGGTTGGATTTAAGGTGAATGTTCCAGCTGGCGGGTGCAGATGTTGCCTGTCAGGAACTGGACATGATCGCTGGGAAAGCTTGGCAGCGCCGTCATAGAACTGTGTGTTCGGCCAGCTGCACACCAGCCCCAGACACTCTGAACAAATATTCAATACCGTGCAGATAAATGTACTGGCTGCCTTTAAAAATGCATAATACATTATAGTATATGTCTAGTCAAATAAACGTGTGGAGAGCAAAGCATTTGGTCTTTATCTGTACTATTTAGTGCTAGTACAAACTTTTAGGAAGTTGGAAAATCTTGATCATCCACTATCATTGAAATCCCTGACAGGTTTAATATTTAAATCAATCACATGATTTAGCTTTAGATAAGTATGTTATGTTTAATGCTAACAAAGGAGGACTATGGGCTAGCATTGATGTTGTCGTGTTCTAACCCTACAAGAAAGGAATATTTCAGCCGTTGTTGTGGCCCCTGGTAGAACCGCTACTGGCCCTGTGCCCTGTGCATTTAAAATATGCCAAGTTTCAATGATTATGTTTTATTACATAATTAGCCTCTATCCTGCATTTTATGTAAGCCTTTCAGTAAATATTGCTTCTGTGTATTTTATTTTTTACATGTTTTTGAGTTTTATTGTCACATAATATTTAACTGAATGTTAAACGTTTGACATTTTCTGGGCTGTATAACTTATTCAAGACGGTATGGACGAATTTAATCTGATGCAAAAAAAATTACATTGCGATAAAAAGATTATGATGATTGAAAACCTCACATATTGAATATTACCTATTTAAAAAAAACCAAGAACATGTTGATTTTATTACATTTATTCATGCAATTTTTACCAGCATCATTGGACGGCCCGACACTCTCACATGGTGACCCTGGACTACTGTTCATGAAACACCCCGGTTTATGCAACCGCATTTTCAGTGGTTTATTTGTATTTCCTCACTCGAAAAGGTTTTATTCCTATTATTACTTTTATAATCCAATAAAGTTGAACATGTACGGCACACATTAATGATGGATTTTATTTATCTTGCTCATTTTATTTTTTCCCCCGCCACAAAAACCTTCCATTTGAACACGGATGTGTAGACTTTTTATATTCACTCTGTGTGGGATTCAAGAAAAAAAAGGCGGAAACAACAATGCGGTTCACTGGTGTGTTTTGAATTATCTTTTGCACTTGATACATGGACATTTTGGGAAATTTATAGCCAACACAATGCTTGAACAAATCTTTTCTAATATCCTGTCCTTGTGATATGTTTCTCTCCCATCAGGCCCAGTATGAGAACCCTCCTCACATCTACGCTCTGGCGGACAACATGTACAGAAATATGATGATCGACCGAGAAAATCAGTGTGTCATCATTAGGTAAAAAAATAAAATAAAACTGCATCATGGCAAGCAGTGTTGGGGCGCATGTTACAGTAATACATTACATTTAGCCAGCAAAAAGTTATATAACGAGTTACTCATGATAGTTGAGGATTATTATTTTTATTATTACAGTTACTGAGTACCGTAACCCGTTAAGCTTGGGACCACCAATCTTTTTGCAACTAAGAGCTACATCAGGGGTGTCAAACTCATTCCACATTGTGGGCCACATACGGCCTCAGTAGATGTCAAGTGGGCCGGACCATTAAAATTAGTTGTTGTGCCTATTGTTCGCCCATCCCTCCCCTGGTCTTTCCCGTTTTCTCTCTTTATTTACTCTTTGTCCCTCTACTCTTTACTCTGCATCGAAACCCGTCTGAGACAGATGGTCGCTCGGGATCTGGAATGTATTTTTTCTTGAATTGTGAAGTGCCATGAGATAACTTCTGATATGAGTCGGAGCTATACAAGTACAATCAACATGATGTGATGTCAAGAGGTGTGCTACTGTAATGCTTTTTCCTCAACTTCCTGGTTGTGCTGAAAGGACTGATGTGTCATGATGGGACCTTTTATCCCATGGTGCAGTCACCTGAGCTCCACGGTTGCTATAGTCATAGTGCTTACCTCATGATGAATAAATCCTGCTTCAGCACTTTAAGCCTGTTGTTTGCTCAGCGAGCACTTGCTAGTTCAGTTTCCCCCCCACATAAAGGCACAGAGTTGGATTATGCGATGGTCTAAATCAGCAAACAAAAGAATGGAAATGGTGTTATGATGAGGCAAACATCGGCTTCTGCCAACTGCTGGCCAGGCAGTGTGGTCAGCATTGGCATGTGTTTCCAATTTTCACCATTTACTTGGACAATGAACAATATAAGCAGTGGCAGTGACTCGGGAGTGAAGAAGTACAAATACTTGGTTACTGCACTTGAAGTCAGTATTTATACTGTGACATTGGCATCTCCCAGCATTTGTGATTAGTACGCGTTGTCATGTAAGAAGTTGTGATTTGATATTTTGATGGCACGTGAACAGCAGCTCATTTATGGACTCTCCAGCAGAAGCAGGATTGTTTTTATTTTTTATTGAACTAACCACAAGCTCATTTCCAGAAGTGCTCTGCTTTTCATTTCACAACACTGTGTATCGCAGTAACCACCGCCATTTAAAGTTTGAACACTTTGAGCCATAAGTCGATATGCAGCATTAGGTCCATGTACAAATTCCAATGTTTTATTGTTAGGTGAGTAATTGATGCCCCCTCCATAAAAGGGCTGTAACAGCCTATACATACCACAAAGTAGGTACAAAGCACCAGTTTGGTCAAAATGAAGCTCATCAACTCAGTTCCACCTGGTTCCTTGGCACCAAGATGCCACAATATTAGGGCGGAGCACTACTTTTATCTTATTAAAGCTCCTCAACTCACTTCCAACATTGAGCCTCGGCACCGAGGTGCCCCACATTGATGGCAAATCACTACTTTTGTCTAATTGAACCGACCCAACTTGCTTCAATGTTGTTCCTTGGTACTGGGAAACCACGAGTTGGCAGCAATTTAATACTTTTTGTCTAATCGTAACACTACAACTCCTCTCTATTTGGTTCTTTGGCACCAAGATGGTGGAAAAGCAATCTTTTTTTTTTTTTTTTGCTCTTGCCTGAGCACAAAAACACCAACTGCGCTTTCAGCAAATAACGGAGGAAAGGTTCCCCAAAAAGTTGTCAATATGTGAATTCCCAAATGTTGAACCACAAATATGTGGAGCCCCTCACATGTGTTTTATTTTTCGAATTTACTTTTACCTGACTCACCTACTTATGTGTTTTTATCTAAATCTCACATTACTGACTGTTCCATCACATCATTTTTATCAAATACATTGCACAGATTTACTTTACTAACCAAACTGCTAAAGTCATCCTTGATTAAGGAGCGCTGATGCTTAACTGGAGTTGATAAATCCCTACAGACATCATTGACGCTCCCCACAGCTTTATACTGATGTGCCCAAAATAGAAAACACGTTTGAAGAGGGACTCTGAAAAACGTATGCTCGCGTGCAGTATTGTAAGTATTTCCAGTGTACAGTGAGGAGGCCCCAACAGAACTGAGGAGGTGCTGGACTGTGGGGGAGGGTTAATAGACGAGTGGCTCCCATGACTTCCTCTGGCCGCCGCTAACAGGCTGCAGCTGTTTCTCACACAGCATTTAGCAAGATGACTCTACTTTAAGGCGCTGGAGAAAAAAAATAAAATAAAAACAAGACTCCGCAGCCCTCCACTGCCAAACCACATGCGTCCAAATAAGTATGACCCAAAAGTCAAGAAGGGAAAGTAGAGTGTAGGGTGTGGGAATAGAGATGAAGGCAAGTGTGTGCCAACGGGATTTACACGCACTAGACTGTCACCAATATTATTTATTTAGTTGATGGATACAGTACAATTTGAGAGAACAAACGTTTTTCAAAGCCATTCTTTTGGCTGCCACTATTTTAGTTTCAGATTTCAACTTCTGTTTTGCCAAGTCACCACTGATGGCACAAGTCCGAAATGCACAGCCTGCCACTGTATGCACTATAATTTCTTGAGATTTAATGACAAAATCCAATATTTGAAAACCAAATACTAAATAGCAACTCCGTATTTGTGGCGTACGTATCCTGTTAAATTACTGTTTTGAAATTTTGCAACTGTAAAATCCAGCCATTAAACTACACTGGTGTAGTCAAGAGCACTCATTTATGACTTTCATTATGTGCAAGAGGGAAATGTTCTCCAGCGCAAAACAGAAACTAAATGTCCAAAACCACAAAGAATCCAGAACTGGGAAAACAAGAACTGCAATAAAAAGGATATGCACAAATTAGATCTGTAAAGCGCTTTCCATCATATTGTTCAGCGTATCATTTAAAGATGAATAAGACGAGAAAAAGCAGATGTTGATATATTTTGTCTATTTTAGTGGTGAGAGTGGAGCCGGCAAGACTGTGGCAGCCAAATACATAATGGCATATATCTCCAGAGTGTCAGGAGGTGGACCAAGGGTGCAGGTGAGACCATATTCTTCTTATGAATGATAGGAAAAGTCATGTCAGAACAACTTCTCATTCTGTAAATCCACAATGAGTAGATTGTGAGGCATGAAATCAAATAAAAACAAGATTCTACAGCCAGCTAAAATCATTCATATTTAAACGGCTTCCTCCAGCTATCTGTCACCCCTGAAATGTCCTGCTTCTAAGCTTGATAAAGATCTAAATGTGATGAGGAAATGCCTGCACTGCAATAGCAGTGGGATTCCATTTTTTATATTCAATCCACTTTTTTTCTCAATAATGAATCGGAAAATATTGCGCTGCATGACTGATAAATTGCCTTAGTTTCCATTTTACCAAACAGTACGGTTCAATTCGGTTCAACGCGAATATCTGGAGCAGCAAAACAAAAAAATAAAAATAAAAACACAAATCATTTGTTTTCATGAGAATAATTGTGCTCAATATTATTGTACTGTATTTTAACACACTGTAGTAACATTTTACACGCTGATGGTTGTGAGAAGTCATGAAGTCACGCGTGGGCTGATTAAGGAAATAAGCTAGCAAGCTACCAATGTAGCAATTCTTTAATGGTAAGAAACAATATTACCTCCACCATACTTCACAGACGAGTTGTGTTTTTGTCATCATAGGCAGAGCTTTTCTTTCTCCATATTTTGGCCATTACATCACTTTAATAAGTTGTGAAAAAAACTGAAATAGACAGTGAGACATGGACATTCAAACGTTTCGACAAGGTCAATTTAAGTTCACCTGAAAAGGTTGTGGTACATTGTAGGTTCATCCGGAAATTTCACCAGAAAGATCGATATCCCAAACTTTTTCTGAGTATTGTGCATTTAATTCCAGTCTCCATACAGTGACTGGAAGTCTGTAATTTCAATTGAATGAGAGTCTGACATAGAAATGCCTTGCAAAGGAAAGATGTCCTCCAGACTGTGTTTGTACAAAAAGAGTGTGTGAGTGGAAAGTTCCAGTCACACTCACAAGTGAGAGTGTGAAATATGTGATATCTTTACCTAATACCTACTCTGTGTGTGTGCGTGTGAGTGTGTGTGAGAGAGCGAGAGAGAGAGAGAGAATGAGAGAGAGAGAGAGAGAGATGTCGCTCATTGCGCATGCCCCTTTGCGTCCTTGCAGCACGTCAAAGACATCATCCTGCAGTCCAACCCGCTGCTGGAGGCCTTTGGTAACGCCAAGACGGTTAGGAACAACAACTCCAGCAGATTTGTAAGATTTCCCAATACCTCATACCATTGTCACACTGCATTACATCGTTTTTAAAAGTAAGCCATGACAAGTCACTTTCAAATAGTGTTCACCTGTAAGTAAAAAAAGATACAAAGGAGGTTTCTGATATGACGACAAGTACACGATCCAACGCAATTTTGTAGAGGACATACCTACGATGGCATAAGTGGTCATTGTGAGATTATTTAGAGTAGAGGTACTTATTTGGGTCAATTCGCCGTAACAGTCGAGGGAATCCGAACATCAGTTTAAAAACTACCACATGTACAACCTACATGCCATGGGAATTAAAAAGTCGTAATGTTAACGTAACAAAAAACAACAAAAAAACTTTTTAGGGACCATTCAAATAAATCACATGGTCCTAAAAGGTGTTTGGCAATTTCTCCTGAAGCGAAGTCAAACACATACGGAGATGCAGTTGTCATCTGCCTCATGCAACTGATAACCCCAGCTTTGTTTACATAAGCTTTCAAAGTCATATAGAAGACGGATAGCTTCCTAAAATGAAGGCAGACCGTTCCAATGAAATGGTCCAGGGGCCATTTGAGTCTTCCATACTAAATTCATATGATGCAACGTCAGAACACATGTTTATTTTGTATGATGAGTATGTGGTTTCCTCTCGGGTTATATTTGTCTTTCGAGATGCATCGGTTCTACAACCCTACTGTATCGTCTCAGGAAAAAATCCCTTTATTTTGGGTCCATCCGCCTTAAATAACTGCTTTTGAGGTAGTGTCTTTGAGTCAATAATGCCTCTGTTCAGTGTCGAGCTACTGCTCTCAGTTTGAAAGTGACTGGAAAAGACATTACACTACACGCCCGTCTGGTGAATACAGTAAAAATGCAGTAAAATATTCTTATGGGAGCACACACAGGAGCACGTCAGAGCCCGCAACTCCTGTCTGTTAGCCCACTCGGTTGGTGAAAATGTCTCTCTGGTCCATCAGGGGAAATACTTTGAGATCCAGTTCAGCAACGGCGGCGAGCCAGATGGAGGGAAAATCTCCAACTTCCTTCTGGAGAAGTCACGTGTCGTCATGAGGAATCCTGGCGAGAGGAGTTTCCATATATTCTATCAGGTGGGAGCTATTTGCGACCTGCGCAGCAGTGAGGAAATGGTTGGCTCACCGATACAGTCTGTGAGGGAAAATCAGGATATGGACTGAAGTATTGGGCAATATCTCAATTCACGTATCAAACAGGGTTTGGGCTTAAGCCCCGGGATGAAGTAGAACAGAGATTCAGAGCCATTAGGCCTTCTCAGGTTGAGTTAACTAACACATATCGATCTGGATTAATGGACATAAATTCCCCCCCATACACACACCCAACATTTTCCCGCAAGAGCAGAAATTATTCTAGCCTTCTGTTTGAACTCCCTGAAAAGTGTCATGGAGGATACCATTTGGCTCTTTGAAAATGTGTTTTCCAATGTGAGTGCTTTGACTCATGTCAAACAACTTTACATAATCTGATGATGTACTGTACATGTGAGCCAGCACAGCATTACATGTTATTATGTCTCTGAGTACAGTTGATAGAAGGTGCGAGCGACGACCAGAAGAACAGCCTTGGGATCACGAGTTTGGATTACTACACTTACCTCAACCAGTCTGGTTCTTACAAAGTGGACGACATTAATGACAAAAATGATTTCCAAGAGACCGTGGTAAGGACCGTAGTACCCCATCAACGCATACTTTTCTGTTCCAGTGACTGTGTCCACTTTGGCCTCCCAATTTTGTTGTAACTGTTGACTCTTGGTGTTGCCAGCATGCCATGAAGGTGATTGGAATCTCGGATCAGGACCGCGCCATGGTGCTTCAGATTGTGGCTGGCGTCCTGCACGTGGGCAACATCAGCTTCAAGGAGGCGGGCAACTACGCTGCTGTGGAGAGTGAAGAGTGTAAGTGGCCTTTCTGTACTAAGGAACCACCAGTGTGTGGTGCCCTCTGTATCTCATTAGTCGTCTGTTTGTTTCTGTTTGCTTATCCACGTTCGTGTGTGTCTTGATATCGTGCCTGGTGTTTCAGTTTTACCTGCCTGTTTGCTTTTTCGTTCTCTCTGCCTGCCCATCTCAGTGGGTGTCTGTGGTCATGCAAGCCCGTCAATTACCTGTCAACTTTTCTGTCTGATTCCATCTTTTGATTGATTAAAATTTCAGGCACACAAATTTGAGGTGTGTCAGAAAAGTTCAAGGACCGGTTTTATGAAAGATATATTTCAAACTCAAACTATGAGTATGCCCTACACTGTGGGCCAGACTGAGATCCTCCAGTGTTGAGTTATAGTTGGGCAACTCGTGGCTCTTCACCATGACAACAGATCACAATATCCCGAACAGCTTACAATTACTGGCCAAGAGAACCTCACCGTGCCGGAGCAACCTCCCCACTCACACGATCTGGCAATTGAAGAGGTGCATGACATCAAGATGGCTGAAATGACAAAGGGAAGCCGTGCTGCATTCCGAAAGAAAGCTTTCAATTGTGCATGAAGGTGTAGCAGAAAAGGCTGCGAAAGTGCTTGAGACAGCTGAGTGATTACCAGTACTGTAGTACAAATATTTTGTGACTCCAGTACTGGAACTTTTCTGACATAGAGCTAAATTAGCTGTCAATTTTCATGGAAAATACAGGGAGGATTCAATGCAAATGTTTAAATTAGCTCTTGCAATTAGATTTTTCAAACCTGAGACAAATTGTGGGGGCTAATTTTGCGTCTCTGGAGAAGACTTCTGAAAGGTCGGTGTAAACTTCTGTGCTTAACAGGGACTGTCATTATTGTGACAAGGCATAGCACTGACAAAATGAGAGGTAACAGTCAGTATGGATCTTTCCGCTTGTGTAAATATTTTGCAAACAAATAAACAAGACATATCTGTATTCAGCAATGCAGTTTTGGAGCTTTTTCATGATACTAGAGGTGACTTGGAGCCAGTCACAAGAGTCAAAACTCTTGAGCTTTTTCTGTAATTTACTAATGTTTCTTTGCCTCTTCCAACCAGACCTCCAATTCCATCACTAACTTGGGTGAAAACGGTCTGAACTACTGAAAAACCTTTTACACATGTTTCTAATTGCGCCACAAGACGCACCACTTTTATGACTGATGCACAAATTTGACAGGATGACAGAATAAAAGCAGCTATCTTCTATCTGTCTCTGTGTTTCTTCCAACGTGTCTTCTTTGTTTCTCAATGAATCAATCTGTTTGTCTGTCTGTTGGCCTGCTTTTGTGTTTGTCTGTCCACTTAAGTACCTGTTGGTCTGCTTTTCTGTCTACTGTACTTGGCTTACCGGTGTGTGCATATTCCTGCCGGCTGCCACTTATACTAACTAAACCCCCCTCTATTTGTATACCTGCCGCCACCAACACAAAAGCTGACTTTTGCACCCACTCTTAGTAGATTGTCCCAAAAGCAGAACTGGTGCAGTGGACTGATGCATTCCCAGACACAGTCAATATGCAGACTTGAGGGCCATTTCCTTTTAGGGGAAGTGAGTCACATTATTAAGTCCGGGAGGAGCTCTCAAGGGGACAGAATTAACGCCAAGTTTGGAAAAATGCACTTTTTTTTAAAATCAGCTCGTCTTTAGTAGTCATTTTTCGTGACAAGTATTCTTGTGAGTTGTGTAATCCCAAAATGCCACCGTTTTGTAAATGTGAACACACTGATGTCATACATTGTGCTTGGAGAGACTTTATCTCCTTTTGATAAGATTGAGTGCAATGCATAATGCGGTTGGATCAATCTCAGTGCTACGTACAATGTGGGAACGTTTACTCCCTTTTTAATTTCAGATCACCATTCCAGAAGTGCTACTTGAGCCCTCTTTTAATGTTCTCTTCCAGTTCTAGCCTTCCCTGCCTTTTTGTTGGGTATCGACCAGAATCGTCTGAAGGAGAAGCTGACCAGTCGCAAGATGGACAGCAAATGGGGCAGTGCACTGGAGTCCATCGACGTGACCTTGAATGTGGAGCAGGCGTGTCACACACGTGACGCCCTCTCCAAAGCATTGCACTCGCGTGTCTTTGACTTCCTAGTTGAGGTAGCTGTCACACATTGTACTCGTACATAATCAGAATGATCAGAAAAAGAAGTATCTGGACCCCCCATCTATCAAACAATGTATCTATGGCTAGCTAGCTGGCTTGCTAACTTTAACGTGAACAAAATGTAATTAAATATATATATATATTTTTTTTCTTCTTCTTCTTCTTCAGTCCATCAATAAAGCCATGGTTAAGGATCACCAGGAGTTGAATGTCGGCGTTTTGGACATTTACGGATTTGAGATTTTCCAAGTGAGTTTGACAACCTCACACAGAGAAAGCATCAAATCAACAGGTTTTAAGGTTGAATGTATAAACAGATTAAATACAAAGGATTAGATTTAACGTCTGAGTCTCCATTTCTTAATTGAAAGAGCAGATGCCAACAAGCACATCTAAACTGATTACGCGTTTGTTTAGTTGGCTTCATGAGATTGTTTTTGACCTGCTGTGGATTGCTAATAAGACGTCAACACGACAGTCTGCGAATTGCGCAGTCAAATTCCGCAGTTGCGAGGCTCTCTCCTGCACAGCCCGAAAAGGTCATCAAGCCAGGAAGATGCAGATGAGCAGCACATAAGGCTCGGGCCAAAGGTCCATTGTATGTTCCGTGAATTACACAATGTGGCCTTTCCTCTTGATAGCTAGCAGCCTGCTTTAAGCTCCCACCCCAAACAAAGCCCATTGAGCTCAGAGGATATCCGTCCTTAGCAGAAGACAAAGCTCTCGTAATGTGTTTGCCTTTTATTAACCACGTATTGTCTTCCTCCCCCACCCCCTCTTTAGAAAAACGGCTTTGAGCAGTTCTGCATCAACTTTGTGAATGAAAAACTGCAACAAATTTTCATTGAGCTGACACTTAAAGCTGAACAGGTGACGCTCCTCCACGTCATGAATACTTTTTGAAGTTTTGTTTATTTCCAGCCTCCATGTGGTTTCTATTCAGCCTTTTCTTCTATGCATGTGTTTGTAGGAGGAGTATGTTCAGGAGGGCATCAAATGGAGTCCTATTGACTACTTCAATAACAAGATTGTCTGCGACCTCATCGAGAGCAAAGTAAATAAAGATATGTGCACCCAAGTTCAGTGTACATGGGTACAATATTCAAAATGATAACACGCGCGCGCACACACACATAAACACACCGTATACTCATTGAAAACATCATTGGGTATGCCTTCACAATGTAATGACTCAAGACTGTCTCAATGTAGGAAAATACAATAACATGCATTTAAAATGTGCTTGCATTACAATAACTTGAATAGAAAATATAACTACATAAATGATTAAAAAAAAGAATCATTCTTAAAAATTCTAAGTTTGATATGTTGAACTTAATAGTTAAATACTTCGATTTGATTTGATTTTTCTTTTTTTTCCTCCCTGGTAACTGGAGGGAGCTGGTACACATACCTCACTTTGAGAATCACTGTTTAAAAAGTTATTGGGTTATTTTTCACGTTTCATTATACTGGCAACAAGCCACTGTATTATATAAACTGCCATCTTTCAATGTTCTTACTTCCTTTTCCTGTCTGCAATGCTAAAAGTGTGTGTGATTAAGAGTAATTCTAATGAGATTCATCAGTCCCACTGAGATATTTAAGAGCTTTACAACAAGCTGATAATGTTCGAGAGGAGGCATACAGTAGTGCGATATCAACGTCCGATGCTTCAGCTGCATGTTCACATTGCCTTTAACAAGACACTACTTTTGTGTATAGAGTGTAGGGCACACTGTTAACACTGTTGAATCAAACAGGGAAGTGTGTGTCCACTGGCTTCCCACACTGCTCCACACACTGGTACATTTATACCGTGGCCTTTACAACTCTTCTCTATAGGCAGATCATTCTCTTTAACGATAATGCAAAAATGTGTGTGTGTTGGGGGGCGGGGGGGGGGGGGGTGACACAGTCAAATATGTGTGATGCTAAGATGGTGCACATTTTTTGTGACTTGTATGAATTTTATGATCAAAAGGTTCATTTAGCAACATGATTAAATTAGTTAGCTGACCATGTACTGTTTGGCAAATATATTTTGACTTTTTGAAAGGTTTTCATATCAATTGACATTTCCATTTGATAGAGTAGACATGTAAAGCTTGCTAATATCCAACACTGCACATAATAAGTGGAAATATTTATTCCGTAAGTATCCGCTGCTTTTATTTGCCGTATTTTCCGCACTATAATGACCTATTTTGCTTTCAATATATAGGGTGCACCACCGCATGATACGTCCCAAAGATAGACGCTGCAATAGTGGTTTCGGCATTACGCATCCACTAGATGGCGCTATGCTAAAGGGAATACAACACAGTACAATACAGCTTTATTTATATAGCCCTTTCACAATTGCTGCAGCTGTAACAAAACGCAGAACATTTAAAATACTATGTCCAGGAAATCTGAATATTGCATCGAATTATAAGGCACACTGTTGGCTTTTGAGAAAATCTTATGCTTTTAGGTGGGTTTTTTAAGTGCGGAAAATCTGCTAAACAAAGAAAATTATAAGGTGTAATCTGCGTAACCTTTAATAGGTTCTTTCTATACATTATTTTTTAACAGAAAAGACAATTATCTCAATCCTGCTAACTGGAAAATAGAATTGCAAATAACAAAGACTTTTTTTATTGTCAGCCAAATGACAAAAAAAAAAAAACTAGTACAAAATGTAAGATTCATGGTTAGGGATGTGATAAAACAGTGTTTTTCCTGGACTTCCCAGAATCCTCCCGGCATTATGAGCATCCTGGATGACGTCTGTGCCACCATGCACGCGGTTGGCGAAGGGGCGGACCAAACTATGCTGCAGAAGCTCCGCATGCAGATCAACACTCATGAGCACTTCAACAGCTGGAATCAAGGCTTCATCATTCACCACTACGCTGGCAAGGTCGGTTTGCTCTCTAGAAGCATGAACAGAGCACATTAGGTACACGTACAATGTCTAATAAAATTTACATATGAAATTATGAAAAATGTTTGGTTTTTGGCGGAAGCTGCAGGGGAATAATGGCATTTCCATCTAACTCAATGGGCAAAAATGATTTGAGATAGTTGTTTTGAACGTGGTCACGGAATACATTTTTCTAAAATTACATTTTGTACTTAAGCTCAGTTCTGCTCTATATATTTCAGACCAAAAAGTTATTCCACCTTGTAAAGTGGTTAGTGGTGTGCAGCATTATTAAATTGCTATTTTAGTGGTGTCAGTATGAGAATTGTTGCTGCTCCCTTTAAATATAGCTTACACTCCTGGTGGTTATATTTCTGTTCATGATGTCATTGTCCTTTTTTTAGGGTTAAACTAACAGTTCTATAGCTCTGGAGCATGTCTGCTTTGTCTATTTATATAGGTTTAACACGCCTGTTCTGTAACCTGACACCTTATACTCATCCGTATTTGTTTTATTTTCACATATATTTTGAGCCCCGGTCGTCACTGTCCTTCTCCAGATGTTTGGTGGTCTTGGCCTGGCACACATGCCACATGCTTAATGAGCCGTGCCCTAATGACTTGAGGGGCTCCTATGACCTCAGGCTACGACAGTGGAGGAATAACAAACCTCAATTTATGCTCCACTTCTAATACCACAACACATTTGAATCACAAACTCATCCTTGCCCAATGTCATAAAATACAATCCCATCGATTTACAGTCAGATTATTTTCCCACATGTGCAATTTTCAAGTTCAAGGTTTAAATAGTGTAGCTTTACCTTCCACAATGGATTCTCTGCTTTTTTTCAGGTGTCCTACGACGCAGACGGATTCTGTGAAAGGAACCGAGACGTCCTTTTCACTGACCTCATTGAATTGATGCAGAGCAGCCAAATGTGAGTAATTTGTAGGGTATTTCCTGGCATCCAATAGTAATACAGTTGTTTTCATTGTCACGGGCTTATCGGGTTTGGACATTAGTTACATGCTTATGACAGTGTCGAGAGTTTTGAACTTGATAACTTGGATTTTTTTTTTATAACGAATTTGCCCGTCATGAAAGGGATGCTTGAGTGGGCTAAACATCAGCACTTATACAATAGATCCAAATTAACAAATACTATATAAGCATAAAACAAAGAATTGATCTGTCAAGAACTAACATAGGTTTTGCCAACTATCTTCCACATAATTATAGAAGCCTACTGTACTTTTTAGAAACTCCCCTACAGGTAAAATCGGGAAGTCTCCCCAGAGGCACATCTGAGACAGGTGACGGCAGGTCTCAACACATTTTTTTTTCTGTGTCCCACTCAAAGTGCTTTCCACTATGTTGGGAGAATCACGGCCCATAACAAATAGCTTTAAGCAGCCTCACCAGCAGCACGTTGCCGGTCAAACCACTGTTTTGAGGAATCGATCAGCAGAATCATCAGGGAAGCCAACAAACTATTCCTCGAAATTGAGTTCTCATAAATTACCCGTTTTTAATTCCCATCAGTGTTTAAGAATGCTGTTTACTGACCAGTACAAAAGATTCAAACACACAAATACAAAATAAAAACACTTGCAATTTGCATGGAGAAGACACCCATTGAAATGTGAAATGTTCTTATTTTCTCCGTATTCATATTTTACACCACTGTGCTATTTTTCATGATTAAAATCATGTAACTAAAAAGGGTGGTAGATTATGTTGCGCTGGAGTGGTTGAATGACATGCCCATTCATTTCAATGGGGGAAACTGATTTGACACGGGTAAATTGAAAGTCAACCCTATCAAAACTGTACATGCAATAAAACACATGGTCGTCATAAAGGAAGATCAGGCAGGAAGGAAACCGCCTTGTTCTTGAGCATAGCAGGTTAAAAGATAAGGGAATAAAAAGACCAGTGTCAGCTGGGTGTTGTTTGTCTACACAAAATCCGTGGAGCCTTTGTTCTCAGCCCACCCAGTTTTCAGGCCGACGCTCAAAAGTAAATAAACCTACATTGAGAACAAGATGGGTGAAGAATTCCGACACGAGAAAGAACAATAAAATAACAGCATGTGTCAACTGTAGCGCAGCTTAGTGCAATATTTTCTAATATGAGAACTAAAGGAGGTGAAAACCTATTTATGAAAACAGATATATTTAACCCATTGCCTGTCATTTTGTAACATTTTTGTAAGACAAGAGAAAAAACAAAACAACAAATTGAACAAAAAGTGTTCAGTTGCCTTGATTCAACTTTTGCAGATGACCCGTGACCTGAATTGACTGATGACTTTTTGTTTGAAAGTTTGAGCTATAAAAAAACGCAATACAGATTTTACCATATGTTGTAATATTTAGTAAATGTATTTAATTTTCTTTTGCTGAACCTAACCCTGAATTCATAAATATCACTTGTATTACTCATTACATATTATTATTGTTATTATGAAAACCTGAGTTGACCGAATTCTCTGAATGTCATCCTTTCTCCAGTATACTAATGATCTCATATTTCTAGATTTTTCTAGTCCGCCATGAAAGCTTGACTATCTTTGTGTCTAATCAAATTAAAATCTTTGCAAACATCTGCAATTGCTTTGGGAAAACAACATTTGTGCCTGTTTTCTGGCTGCTGTAACAGACCAAAGCAATAATTACATCACAAACAATTGATGTGCATCTGAATTAATGACATTTATGAACATTTTTATCCAATGCATCAATTAAGCAGATAAATAATCAAAAGATTTATGGATTATCAAAATAATTGGTGGTTGCAGCCAAATGCTGCTCGGCTAGCAATTTAGAAAATAAATAGTTGCCGACCAAAATAAAATGCAGCACTTGTTTTGCTAAGGGACTTTCGAGTTAAGCATATGGGATCCATTGTGAGATCCATGTTGTTGGAACGGCTGCATTGTCCTTTTTGCAAAAGGCATTTCTAGTCAAACGCTTGTCATCAGTTCCCTGATGAGGTGACAGCCAGCGCATTTTGGGTTTCCACTTTCACAGGGAGGATTTCTGTGTGAACAAGTCATTTCCCAGTTTAACCATCTACACCTGTGACCTTGGGTGGATTTGAAATGTAAATGGTTGACGTTTGGTGAAGGCCTTTGGCTTATTGAATCATTAACTGCGTTTTTGTTTTGGGCTGCCAGGAGGTGATGTTGAATGGACGATGATAGCCACTTACTCTGCTCACCTTTGTCCTCTAACAGAGCTTTCTTCAGAGCTCTCTTCCCTGAAAACCTCAATGCGGAGAAGAAGGGTCGGCCCACAACTGCAGGCAGTAAAATAAAGGTGTGCGCGTGTGTATGTCCTCGTTTCTGTTTGTGTGTTTCTGTGCTTGTGTTAGTACATGCTTCTGTGTTTGTGTGTGTGTTTCACTGTGCATATTTCTGCAAGTGCATGTGTGTTTCTGCATATTTGTATGTGTGTGTGTGTGTGTGTGTGTGTGTTTAAGCCACAGGTCTCAAACACAAGATGCGGTGGCCAGATCCGACCTGCCACATCATCATATGTGGCCCGCTAAAGCCAAATAATGTAGTTTTTTTCTTACTATAATCTGTACCTAAGACTGAGAACTGACTTCTCTCATCGTAACATTGAGATATTGCAAGTCCCGCGACGCCCACGGGGATAAGCAGTGGAGATATTGGATGCATGCATGGATGGATGGATGGATGGATGGATGGATGGATGGATGGATATTGCAAGTAGATATTGGAAGTGTTTTTGCTAGCAAAGTATACATTCAACAGCAGTCGAACAAATTGTTTACCTTAATTGTAAAAATTTCAAAACAACTCATCCATTTGTTGCAGCGATATAATATATATTGATAATAGATGTATTCGTGTGACTCAGTTATCACGTAATTTAATTTTTTCACTTCCTTGCATGACAACAAGTCTTTTGCAATAGCTTTTTGAGATCATAGTCATTAACATGCATCATGAGAATAACGTGCAGTTCAAAATATTACAGTATTATTTTGTAAGATTATGTTTGAGGAGACACAGCATGTTAATAATCTTCTTTTCAACCACCCAGAAACAAGCCAATGACCTGGTGAGCACCTTGATGAAATGTACTCCCCATTACATCCGCTGTATCAAACCCAACGAGACCAAGAAACCCCGAGACTGGGAAGAGGGCCGGTAAGCGAAAAAGTCACTCTGACCTTTTTCTTCATCACCTTCCTGCCTCCTCAGGTTTTTTTTTAAAATTTTCCACCGAAAGGCCATCTTACTAAGATGGGACGTTCCCCTTTTTTATCGCTTTCTTTCAGTTTCCTGCTTAGAGGGCTGAGAAGTACTTATATTGTTCACGGTTTATGAACTTCCTGTTTAGTCCGACCCATTAATTAGCATCCGGAACCGCTGTTTTGACGGGAAGTCTGAATGTACGAAGTAGATTGTTGGAGGGGGGAAAAAGTAGCTCACATGCATATGCTTAAGAAAAACGCTTAAAAATCTGTGATACAGCGAGGGCATGAAAAAGGAACGTAGTGGGAGTTCACTGTATTGAGCTTTAACGGCGATCAGTGCTCGAAGGTGCTGTGCTCATGGAGACGGTGACTTAATCCAAAAACGTCAGCCATCGTTTGGTTGATTCTTGTGCTTGTGTGTTTCCAGTGTGAAGCACCAGGTGGAATATCTCGGCCTGAAGGAAAACATTAGGGTGAGGCGTGCTGGCTACGCTTACCGCCGCGTCTTCAGGAAGTTCCTCAACAGGTAACGCAACCTTGCCAGAAGCAGCACATTGAAAAGATTTTCTAGAACCTCTTTTGAGTCTTTGGGGATTTTCGAGGAAAACTTGTAGGCTAGCATTAAGATATCTTATCTTATATATATATATATATATATATATATATATATATATATATATTAGTGACTAGTTGGACAGTCAGTTTATATTTTTTATGCATCCTTTATTTAAATGGGTGAAAAACATGATCATTGAGATTTGCCCCCCAAAAAAAACACAAACAAGAAAACACAACGCGTCAAAGTTCGATAAAAGACGATCAGCATTAACCCTTTCATGCAACCTGTAACCTGATAACAAAAGCTGTCCGCTGTAGTTACCGCTATCCCCAAAGGGTTCAAAGAGTGGCAAAATGGAACAGTTCAACATTTGGCTGTAATCACAGTACCACATTAAAACAACTTCCTCAATTAGGATTGATGACGCGCCATCTTTAACTTGCCTGTTCAATGGCCTCATGAATGCCAAATACAATATGCAGCGTTGATTTATTTTGGGGGTAAACGCTTTGAAACGCTGTGATTGCTGCGTAGCATTTTAGCATAATGAAGATTGCATTGAGCGGAACCATTAACCTTCATCAGTTAATGAGATGTTTAAATTTGTACAGAGCGGCCATAAACGGTCTTCAAAGAAAGTCTTGGCTTGGTGAAATTGACAAATACTCTTGGTTTAAACTACACACAATGACCAACTTTAGCAATTACATGCTATCTAGACTTACAGCGTGTAATGTTGTTCTCGTGATAAACTTTGAATCTCTTGCATGTCTATTGCACAAGAAAGGCAGGAAAAGAGTGTAGAAATAGTACCATCAGGTTCTGCTGACGATTAGATATTGTAACTGAATACAAAATAATACAATCAAAAGAGTACCGGTAATAAATAAACAAAGCGCTAGTGCACTCCATTTACCGGTGAGTAGGAAAAATAGTACCGTAATCAAAAATATTAAAGCACAAAATGAGGATGGGTGTAGACCAGACACAAGGGGAAAATAGGCACAAACAACATCCAGCTAGGAACATTACCCACCATGGAAGTAAGCCATAATGCAGCTCAAAGGAACGATCTGGTGTGGCCAGAGAGCTTTGGACTCCCAACACCACCATGCGCCTGCAGCCATGAGCCAACCCATGAAGAGACATTTGAGATTAAAAAAATAAAGAAATAAACACAACTCCACTCCTCAGTGAGGTATGCTGATCTTTTTGTTTTGTTTTTAATACAGGTATGCAATTCTGACCAAAGAATCGTGGCCCTCATGGCGAGGTGACGAGAAACAAGGTGTCCTTCACCTCATGCGCTCTGTCAACATGGACCAGGATCAGTTCCAGCTGGGTCAGACCAAGGTGTTCGTCAAAGCCCCAGAGTCGGTACGTTTGGCCGTGGCGCATCACCTCTCTTTTGCCACGAAGACATCCATTTATTTAGTAGTTAGGTGTAGACTGCAGAGAGAACCGTCGCAAAAAGTGAAAATCTACAAAACAAAAATGACGCCACAAAAAGATGTTGAATTGCCTCTAGTTGCCACAAGATGGCAACAAAGCACGACATGAAGTGCCTCAACTCATTTCAACATAACTCCTTGACAACAAGATGGCACCAAAGCACTATTTTTATGGCAGATGAATACCTGAGCATGTAAACAAGAAATGAGTGGTTGAGATGAACATTTTAAACACCAGATTAAGGCATCACTGGAAAATCTGTTTGCGCATTTGCTATATATTCGGCTTAAGGTTCATGTACTAGTACGGTCTTTGTTACCGCTTCTAAGAACTCTAGCGCAGCTGTAGAAACTGACTCGTAATTTTTTTTTTTTTTTGCTTTACTCCTCCCTCTTTTGGCCAACTGGAATGAACCATAATGCCCATAGTAAATTTGCATCACAAATAACACATAGTTGACCTAAGAGTATACTAATGTTGTCCAAGTGTGCAGAAATGTGATGTAGTAGTTAAATAAATCTGACTGGTAACACAGTCCTTCTACGAGTTCATTGAATTGTCTTACTAGTAAAGCCAAAGCATGTACTAATACCGTACATAAGCATGAAGAATATAGAATAAATGCTGAAATGGCGTTTTCCATAGAAATCAGTATCCTAAATTACCAGCGGCTCGTTGACGTAGGGGAGGAGACGCCACCCGAGCCGTCGCCCCGCGTCAGCACGGACTCAACAAAGTACCCAGTGTGGTTGGCGAGTTGACACAACATCCAATAGGCTCGTCTTTTTTTGCTCCCTGGACATTTTCTATGAAAGCGCCGCTTGTTGAGTCTGCGCTCGTACTTGTTGAGATTTGTATACATCACACGCACACGCATGCCCACACACACACACACACACACACACACACATGCATGTGTATAAAATGAATACACAGACAACTTAGTCTTAGTCTCACAGCTGATGCTGAATGTTACTTATTCACCAGCCCCCCCCCCCCCCCCCCCCACCTCCCGCCTCATGCTCAAAGTCCACGTCACTGAGGTGTGCTTATGAAAGTCAAATATGACACGGATTGAAAATGGCTGACAGGCTTCTCAAAACAAAACTTTCTCAGCGATAAGATAGAGGCTGGCTAATTAGTTTTGAGACTGAAGTGGGGTTTTTTTGTTTTTTTTTTTGCCCTATTGGATGAAACAAGTGAAGATTGTTTGACACTTAGCCAGATGGCCGCAAAGACCCAAAGTGTTGATGGATGATCTGGCGAGAACTGTCATTCATTCCGTTGAGACAAATATGGCCGAAGTGACTTTTTGTGTTGAATGGTTACAAATGACTCCCGAAAGTGGATACTGACAAAATAATAATACAGATAATGTATGTTTAGACATGTCAGCTACTCAGTGATCCGCAGTAATGTTATTGCTCTGCGCAGAGGATGAAGAATACATGCTGTAAGTTATATTATGTCTACATGTACTGATATACCATTTGTCATCAAATATCAATTTCTTACTGAAAAAGGTTAGAATGCAACACCTATGCTGTTTGTTGTTGCGGCAGCAACGGGGGTGTCGTCGATGATAGCATTGTGTGTACTGCAGGATGTTTAGTCTGCAAGTCTTGGAGGCCACAGAGTGTGATTAGATGTTTTTGATTGTCTCACATGTAGAATAACACCCAAAACAGCTGGTTATCTTGAACTGGGAAAATTGCTTTTCTGATGGCAAAATGACATGAAAAATGTTCAATACATTCAGCACAACTCATTTAAAACAGCATGCTACACCCACACAATATGCTGTTGGCAAAGATAAATCAACAAAAGGTTTTTGGACCAATTTTGCAAAATTGAATAATTTCCCACGACACTTATGGTTTTCTCGTGGCACTGTTTATTAATCAATGGTGTACAAAATGAATGTCTTTTTGGTGTTAACATATTTGTCTATTTTGGGGGTTTGTGGGTGATTTTAACCCTTTCATGCACCCTGTAGTAACCGCCGTCCCCGAAAGGATTAACATTATTCTGCCCTCTTTTGGCAGCTCTTTCTGCTCGAAGAGACCAGGGAGCGCAAGTTTGATGGCTATGCCAGAACCATCCAAAAAGCTTGGCGGAAATATGCGGCCCAAAAGAAGTATGTCCAGATGCGCGAGGAAGGTTAGTGGTGTCACACTTAGGTCCAGGGTGCACATTGAACTTTGCTCACAAACTTTGTTTGTGTGTCTGTGAAGCATCTGACCTCCTGCTGAATCACAAGGAGAGGCGGCGACACAGCCTGAACAGGAACTTTATGGGAGACTACCTGGGCATGGATGACAGGCCCGAGCTACGGCAGTTTCTGGCCAAGAGGGAGAAGATCGACTTTGCAGACAAAGTCACCAAATATGATCGCCGCTTCAAGGTGCCTTTCAACCTGGGGTCTTTACTTCCATACGGATTTATTTTGTACTCATGAATTATATTTCCCCTGCTCAGCCAATCAAACGGGACTTGATCCTGACGCCGAGGTCGGTGTACCTGATAGGTAGAGAAAAGGTGAAACAGGGACCGGAGAAAGGACAAGTGACTGAGGTGCTCAAGCGGCAAATCAACGTGGAGAGGATCTTGGGAGTGTCTCTGAGGTACTCATTTGTCACAGTAGAAAGCCGTTTGAGGAAAGCGGTTTCATCCATATATTGATATCCATTTTAAGGTTCATGTTGTAGTATGCTGTTTGTCTTCATCACTAAAACAATTCACCGCTTGAGAAGAATCAAAGGGGAAGTACAAATAATTTGCCTCCACTTGGCTAAAACTGGAATTCTCATTAACATTGCGTTGGTGGAATATGGTTGAGCAGCAAATTCCACCTCGTTTTTATCCATGTCAGGGTGGCCATTTTCCCACTTGCTGTCAACTGAAAATGTCATCACCCTAATGCTCAGGTTATGACCAATCACGGCTCAGCTGTTTTTCTGAAACTGAGCCAGTTAGCTACTTGTGAGTGACACATGTCTACGAGTATGACCTTGCTGTGTTACTCGTGCAGCATATTAATTTATTCGTAAAGTAGAATTGTTCACTAGTAGACCAAAAGTAGCACCAGTAGTGAGTAGAATGTAAATGTACCCATAAAATGTTACTAGTTTACCTGTAGCAATTCACTAGTAGTACGAGCAGCGAGCAGAAATAAATGACTGCCACGCTTATTATTGTGGTTGCAATTTTCAGTGGTCCAGAATGTACTGTATCGTCTTTTCTAATGTTTTGTCACCACTGCAAACTACAACCACAATAAGAAACCTATTATGTACTAACAGCGTCCCTCAAAACAGCTCATGATTATATTCTTGGAAGGCAGATCTTTTTCATATTTCTTGTGGAATGGATATGTGATACCAAAGCCCAAAGAAACCAGGAAGCATTGTCTTGACTTCTACTCTTCCGATGAATTCTATTTATGGGACGACAAGATTTAGAGTCTGCAACCCCCGACATGTAAATGTGTCTATTTCCTCCAGCACACTACAGGATGACTTCATGATCCTACATGAGCAGGAATATGACAGCCTGCTGGAGTGTGTCTTCAAAACGGAGTTCATCAGTTTACTGGCCCGCAGGTTTGAGGAGAAAACCCAGAGGACTCTACCACTCAAATTTAGTAACACGTAAGGACACACACACACACACACACACACACACAATTTGATACAGCGGATTATTCATTCATTCATTCATCTTCCGAGCCGCTTGATCCTCACTAGGGTCGCGGGGGGTGCTGGAGCCTATCCCAGCTGTCTTTGGGCAGTAGGCGGGGGACACCCTGAATCAGTTGCCAGCCAATCGCACGGCACACAGAAACGAACAACCATTCGCACTCACACTCACACCTAGGGACAATTTAGAGTGCTCAATCAGCCTGCCACGCATGTTTTTGGAATGTGGGAGGAAACCGGAGCACCCGGAGAAAACCCACGCAAGCCCGGGGAGAACATGCAAACTCCACACAGGGAGGCCGGAGCTGCAATTGAACCCGGTACCTCTGCACTGTGAAGCCGACGTGCTAACCACTGGACTACCGGGCCGCCTTACAGCGGATTAAGTAAACACAAATGTGGAATTCACTGTAATGTGTAAAATGCCATCGGAAATTAACGTTGATGTGACGTAATTATAAGCCTTCAATGAGTGCAACGTCAACACGCACAGCGCAGCAACACATTCAAACACTAAATTCAACCAGACTCTTATTTTTAGCTACCCTAATGAAAGTCCGCCAGCTCAATGCTAGCATGGAATGAAAAACACCTTAGATGTGGAAATTAGCATAGATGTTACGGTAATTACAGTTTGTTACGGTAAAACGTTTTAAAACAAGCTCTGCTTAACACAAACACAGAGCAGCAACACCTACAAAGAGGGCGGTTCACAACACACACAGGCATACCTGAGATGACGTAGGGACCTGCTTTTCCTCTTCTTCTTGCTCTAAATTGCACTTCATGTCTTCCAGTAGACCAGAGAGCTGCCCAGTGTGTGGCAAAACATGATACAACACTAAAACTACGCACTTGGAAATTCCGATTTGTCTGTACACTACAATCATCTTTTAACAGGGTTGTGTAGAATGTTTAACTCTACTACATACAGACAAATAAATTTGTGATCAGAAAAGTCCAAATCACACCAGACTAGTGGCTGTCAAGGCCGGACAGTGAATGGCTTTTTTTTCCTTTGGACGTCAGACTGTCATTGAAGCTGAAAAAGGAGAACTGGGGCATTATAAGTGGCGGAGCTGGCTCCCGACAGATTACTTTCGTCCAGGGTCAGGGCGAAATGGCTGTGCTCAAGCCTTCCAGCAAAAATCTGCAGGTCAGCATCGGGCCGGGACTTCCTCGGAACTCGCGTGAGTAGAAGCACATCGGAGTTGCGAAAATGAGCCCTGATGATGTGCACAAAACCCATTTGCGTTGCATTGCTATCTCAGGTCCCTCCAGGATCAACAAGGCCCAGAGACGCTCTCGAACACACCAGAACACGCCGTCACGGGCCGCACCGGGACCTCCAGGTGCTGCAATCACACACTGCGGATTCATTCAACCTGAGTACAATATGGAATCCAATGCAAAGCTGTCATCTTACAAAAGCAAAGTCCTATTTTTCCAAGATGAAGTTATACAGTAATCTTAATCAAAACTCAATCAGTGAAGAAAGTCATGATATTAAAAAATTACAACTTCATCGTTAGAATATTACATCGTATATTATGGAAATGACATCTCTAAAAAGTTGGGCTATATTCAGGGAAAAAAGAAGCATTTGTTAAAAAGAGAATGCAATTTACTTGCAAATAACGACAATTTGTAAATCGTTGATACTCCCCGAAAAGAGCTTGTAATTCCATATAGAAGACGGAAGCAAAGCACTGAATGTGCTATCATGAACCCGTGTTAGATCAAAGACTGTATTTGGTAGTTAGAATTCTGAAATTATTCACCACAAACATACAAACTTCAAGTGAGGATTGTCAATAGTATTAGTCAGCAGACTTGCCAAAATAAGACACTTGAGCAAACACATGCGCACCAACACTTTATAAATGATCTCATTTACCCTTTCAGGGCCAGCGCTTACTACAGTGGACAGCTATCATGTTACCAGGTTACAAGGTGCATGAAAGGGTCAAAGTCCCCTTTTGGCATTTTCACACAATAATAAACACACACACGCAAAATAGGTAAAACAAATCGGCCAATTTTTGCTTCTTTTTCACTGTGTTGTAAAGTTAAACAGGTACAATTGGACAAAGCATTGTGAAAACAGTCAGACATTGTGCCCGTAATTCACATCTTTTATTGTTGTATGGGTTAAGGGAATAAATAAGTTCTTTGATTCATTACATATTTTTGGAATGAAATGGACTTTTAATTGGTTATCAGAATTTTATTCTGTCTCCTGCTCACAGTTGCTCACCAGAACGGCGGGTTGAAGAACAACAATCACATGGCCAATACGCGGAACTCGCAATTCCATCAGCGGGGCGAACCCGTTCGCCCTCAGCTCCCCAGCAACCTCAGCCAGCCCAGGGAGAGGGGCAGTTTACGACCGCAACCTGGACCCAATCTGGACTTTCTCAAGGTTCCCGATCAAGGCGCTGCAGGGTGAGGAGTCTCACATTCATATGCGTAGCAAGGGAGTGAAGGTCAAGTGACTTTTGTGGTTGGCTAGCATATGTGCTGAATATTGATACTGGTGGTTTTAAGTGACTTTAATTGACAATTCAACGCAAATGCAGGTCATTCCAGAATTGGAGGAGGGTTTCTTAAGCATGTAAAATGTCAGCATAATTTACTCTGCATTGTTTTTATGTTTTCAAGAAAATAGGTCATAAACCTCAAAGGTACATGGTTATTGTCAACTGATACTCAGTCACCTGGAACAGATGTAATTCAAATATATTGCTGTATGTGAACAGTAACTTTTGTATCCTGTCATTGCTCAAACGCACAAGTGTCAAACTCAAGGCCTGGGGGCCCGATCTGGCCCGCCACATCATTTTCTATGGCCCACAAAAGCAAATCAAACATAACAAATTCATTGATGCTTGCTACAATCCCTACCAAAATTTAAAATTCTCCTTTGTAATAAATAAGAGTTATTGTCAGCATTTTCTTGTTACCAAACCCCTTATGACAGTACCTTAAACAATAGTTTGTCATAATGGCCCTCCAAGGGAAACGGTGACCAAAATGTGGCCCGGGACAAAAATGAGTTTGACTCCCCTGCTGTAAGGGGTTTGCAAATCTCTGCTAGCATTATAGTTTTTGCTCAGGCGTACATGCTAGCTGTTTTAAATGCTATGCTAATTGTTTAAAAAAACAGACTTAGCTATGGAATAAAAAAGAAAAAGTTTGATATGTCTTTTGATGATAACAAAGAGTAACATGGTTGAATTGGTTTGAGTGACATGCTCAATGAAGCTTTTTCCCTCTTACTCGAGATGGCTAAAATATTTCCTCCAATTCTAAAATGACCTACGGTATACACATACCGTTAGTAAAGACACATTGCCATCCAGGATGATACCTTTCCAAATGTGTTGTTGGTCATGCTCACACACGGGTCTCTGAGTTGTACTCTTTTTGTAGTTATGGCGTCAGTGGAGCAGCCTCAAATGGAAGAATGTGAGTGTTTGCTGTGTCTTGGGTGGTGGTTAGATCACAGTACAAAAGGATTTTAATTACAGAGGTCATACTCCAATGCAACGCATTGACTTGGAAAATGAACATTCCATACTAAGCAAAGCATCAAAGCATTATGCTTTCAAGCTACCCGAGATTGATGTTTGTATTTTTGTGTGTGTTTAGTCCCAATTTTCTTTGTGGGACTATAGTATAGTTTTATACTACAATACCTTTTGAGCATTCATTAATCAGCTTTCCATAAAATCATGTGAGTTTTTCTTCTATATCCAACTTGAGCTCATACCAGTAGGCCAAAACAAGACACTACTGTAGTGGGAAAAAAAAGAAAAAGCATATTTAAAGTACTAAAATGGAAATGCTTTTTTAATTTTAGTTTGTATACAAACTATTGAGAATATTGACACTGTATCAGTGGCAAGGCTGGTAACACTCACTCACACACACACACACGCACACGCACACGCACACGCACACGCACACGCACACACACACACACACACACACACACACACACACACACATTGAAAAACATTGCTGCCAATGCTTATTGTTTGTCTCTAATCATGGGTGGGGGGGGGGGGATATAAAATACAAACAATATCATTAAAGTCAGAGTTTTATTAGCCTTCACATTGTAACGAAAAGTGCGTGATCCCTCCCCCCACCACCTCCAAAAATAAGTACATTGGGATAAAAATATTAGTGAGAATATTAAACCTAATGGCAAAAAAAAAAACTTGGATGTCAGCATTTTTATGCTAGTGTTTTTGTTTCCGCTTGAATAGCATGCATGGGATTGTTTGAACAACAATATAAGCGGATTTAACAAACAAACAAAAAAATCGTATTAAACATAACAAATCTGATTTGGGCAGCATGCTGCAGTGTGAACATTAGCCTGTCTGACCGCGACATCTAGCTGCTGGGATGAAAACTGCAGCTATGATGCTGATATTATGCATGCTTATTCCCGTGGATTGGTTTCAATTCCGCGGAATCCTGCGGGGGACTAATTATATAATTACATAAAATTATATCCATGTATATTCAAATATTTTCCTCATTAAAGAAACTAGTTTTATTTTTATTTTGTGGGGGGGGGGGGGGGGTGGAACGAATTAATGGCTGCTTCTCGCCATTTATAATCCTCATAGAAACAGTTAAAACTGAACCGTGAACGATGAAATCATAACATGCAGTGACACAGCTGATTAACTTCTTGTTTGTGACAATAGTGCAGCTGTTACGCGGTCGTGCGTTTGGAACTGAGACACATTGGTCCTGTTTGATGTGTTTACGTCAGAGCCCACCGACCGTCAACCACCAGACCTCCACCAGGGGGCGGACGACCCAAGCCTGCACCCAAGCCCAAACCTCAGGTGCCCCAGTGCAAAGCCCTGTACGCCTACGATGCCCAAGACACGGACGAGCTCAGCTTCAATGCCAATGACATCATTGACATCATCAAAGAGGGTATGTGCGCATCACGTAACTCCAGGACACATTGTACGTTGTCATTTTGGACAATTGGCAGGTGTCTCTTCTGCGTCCAGACTGCAAAGGAATGGTGCCCACTCAAAACCACCACTGGCGCAATCCTTTTAAAATTCATTGTAGTATTGTTGAAAGAAGTCATTTTACATCGATATTTCACATTTTCTTTTGGTTCAATAATTGATCAATTTAATAATTGTGTTTATGATGCAATTCATAATGGGGATTAATTTAAACCAAATGTGCTTGACAGATACATTGAACATGTTTATTTTATTACATCATTCAGCAAGTTTGTGATTTTATTTGTTCAGTTTATTTTAAATATTGATCAACAATTGTACCATCCATTCATTTTCTGATCCGTTTATCCTCACAAGGGTCGCGGGGCTTAATCTAGACTTAATCTAATGAATCTCTCTCATTGTTTCAGACGCTTCTGGATGGTGGTCAGGACGTCTGCGAGGGAAGCAGGGCCTTTTCCCCAACAATTACGTAGCCAAGATCTAGAAGGAGGAAAGACGAACGGACGGCTGGGATGAAGGAGTTCCTCCAATGAACCTGCCGGTGGAGCGTCAAGAAGCACTGTGGGATCTCCGGATGAATCCTCCACTACTGCCTTGCATAGTACATGAATGTAAACTCTCTTTTGTCAGTCCACTTCCCCAACACAAGAGAACTACTTTTGGTCTTTTCGGAAGTGCTGAACTAAACAAAAAACTCCAAAAAACCCCCAACTATTTATTGTATTTATACATGCTTTCTTTCCTGATCACCTTTTTTTGCTGAGGAACTCTTTTTAAAGTTACAGTACGCATAATCTGGGGAAAGGCTGTGATTTATGATTTTTTTTTTAATCCTTCTTATCATAAAATGATTCCTAAGGATGCCGTCATATTTATTTCGTCAATGCAAAGCTCGCAGGGAATGGATGTAAGTGATTTTATAAAGTTTTTAGACACCAAAGATAGTAAGAATCTCCGTGTGTACTGTAACCTGAGCACGCTGTCTGTGGTGTGTTAGCACTTTATCAGTACAGGTACTACTACTTTGGACACAACACTTTCGTCGAGTCATGTAATGAAGGCCCACGGGATTTTGTTTACGCTTTTACACAATTGTATTTTTAACTCCCTTTCTGTATGGGTTCACGTGGTTAATGACGTTTGAGCGTTTAGTCCGAAAAACTGTACTAGTATGCTCTTTGTCCTCACGAGTAAAACAACTTAAAGCTCTAGTGGAATGAATAGGGGACACTAGTAAAGCCACTGCTTGTTATATTTTTGCTCACTAAATAGGAAAACTTGGGCTACGTGTTACGAGTGAGGCCAATGTGCATGCCTTGGCGTTTGTGCACTACTACTGTAGTGAAGTGCGCAATTTTTGACTATCTTGGCACTACTAGTACAAGTAGTAGCACAGTTGTCAACTAGTGCACAGTTTCACTTGTAACATGTAGTTGTCCTCCGAGAATGCCAATGTTTGCCTCATAAATGTCCAAATCGCTGGTGGACAATGAGGACACTAGTACATGAATGAACCTGAAGCTGGACATCAAGGATACGGAATAAATGCTCTAATGACATTCCATACGAGAGCACCTGTTATTGTTGGTTTATGAAGAATTGTTGTTATATTCGTCCAAATACTCACAGGGTCGCTTTTCTCTCACAAACGATGGTGATTCCTGTTTATTGTTCGTGTTCACGGAGAAGAGATTTTTCGCCGTTATTTTTCTTTTTGTCCACTGCAAGTTGCATTTTTCTTTTACATTCCTCTGACGTGGTTATGTTTGATCAAATTGTGCTCGAAGTTGCTTCCTCAACTGCTGGGACTTCTCATCATTTTGGATCTTGGATGGTTCAAAAGCATCCTTGTGCAATACAAGATAGTAATTGACTTTTTTTGGTTTGTTTTTAAAAAAATAAAGCATGTATTGTTGAACATTGTTTGCTTTCATTTCCAATGTGTGTACCAGGATCTAAACCTTCAGCGATGTGTGAATGCTGAAGAGCATTTCTCCCTCGATCAAAACACAATTTCCATTTAAATGGTCACATGCAGGTCATCATCATCCACCCATCCCTTTTCAACACCGCTCATCCTTAACAGGGTTGCGGAGAGTTGGTGGAGTCTATCCGAGCTGACTTTGGGTGAAACTCAAGACTAACATCCTGAACTGGTCGCCAGTCAGCCACGGGGCACATAGAGACAAACGACCATTCACGCCCACACAGTCACTGAGTGAGAAGCGATCCACGCTGCCCGCACACAAGTGAGGCGAGCGTACCACTACACCATCAGCGAAGGTTTCACAACTTGTTCCACAAATTTAAACTGTTCAAAACATCTTGGCAGCTGTTTCACATTCCTCGAGTCCTCCCAGTTTCATTAGCCCGCAGCTCCTTCAGGACGTCTTGGAAAATACTATTCCAAAATGTTCACAATAAAATGACCGTTTGAAGTGATACTTTACGTTGATCACCTGTTTCTACAATTCCAACATTTAATTCCCACTTCCCAATACTGTATTCAGTTCATTACAGCATGACTCCAAGGCCCACCGTTTCACAATAAAATTCCCAAGAGATTTTATATCTTTACCGCTACCTTCCAAATGTCTTCATTTCAAACGATTCCGTCTTCATATTATATTCAGCCGATTTAGGATAGCTTGGGACTTGAACATGCCCAGCGTAACCTCCATGTAATGTCACAAAGTTTATTCGGAAACCTCTTCTCAGACGTCACACTCGGAGGCCTTTGGAGAGGGCACATTGAACTAAAACAAACGTCTAATTCACACAAGAGTTCACGTTCCGATCTGTTTCGGCATTCTCCAGATTTTATTGAGCCCAAGAGACGCTTCTACTATTCTCCTGATGCAGGTACTCATTGCCCACGCAGTCGACCTCACCATTGCCATTTGCCTGTACTCCCTAACATTTCTTATTGCGTAAATGCCCAAAGGGTAGTTTAATACATCTTAAAAGTTTGCTTTAAGTGCTATTGCAGACATGGCAGGCCATACTTCTGATTTTCATTTTTCACCATCCCAAAATTCACGTCTTTAATTTCATACATTACCTGAAAATGTCACAACTTGTCATGTCAACAAACCATCAAACAAAGATGACACAAACCACTCAAACCAAGAGTTATCCAAGTTTATTAATATTTTTAAACTAATATAAATCCCACAGAATATGCTTCTGGTGCCTTTGAAGGGGGTGGGTGATGACCGCATGTATACCTGCTTTTGATTCATTCAAAGTACTGCATTTCATCACTCCATTCAAAATAATGTTTTTTTTTTTTAAACTGGACTGTATTTCACAGTCAGAGTGGAAATACATGGCCTCAGCACGGTGTTGTGATCGCAACTAATCCTGCCTTTTCTCTTTCTCTTGTGCAAGTCTATGCCTGTGAACACTTTTGTGTGTCATCTTTTCCCCACAGCTGATGCTCATCTACAGAGACGGAGTGACAGGAGGGGGCAGGGAAACACGCTATATGTAGCCGTCTAAATATCCATCTAGCTTAGTTAGCTCTCTGTGATATGACCACCTGCACACGTACCGACAAGCCCCGCTTCTGGAAAAGGGCTGTGTGACATTCTTATTGTGTGAAATGGATGCGACTAGTGTGTTGACAATTGTGGGGCGTAACACCGAGTGCTGAAAAAAATACTGTGTGCAAGTATGTGTGTGTGTGTGTGTATGTACTAGTACAGCAGCTGATCTGTTAAACATAGTTTTCCCTAGTTAGGAATGTCTAGGAATGCTTCTTAAAAAAAACCAACAACAAAAAAAATCTTTCACTAACAATCCACATCCTCTAAACAAACTAGTCAATACGATGATTGGTAAAAATGAACTCTGCCTTGTTGTTGTGGAGGCTGACATTCTAGTCCAGTAAAGCAAGGCCTTGTGGCTTTACTAGAGCAGCTCTCCTCACCTTTAAGCCCGTGGTACATGTGCAAACAAATGCATTTTGCAAGGAAACATGCGGGGGAGGGGGGGGGGATGACACTTGAGGGAACGATCGAAAAGCTACATAAAAGCTTTATAAATACATAAACTCTTAATTAATGGAGAAGAAGTGAAAGCCAGCACTGTCAAGATGTTCCTAGTAGTAGAGCTGCGCAGGTATATTCATTGCCTTCTTTGGTTGACTGCAGTACTCAGGAGGAAATGAAAATGAATATGGAAACAAAGGTGTTTGTTAGAAAGAGACGCGGTTGGTGGGTAGGGAGGGGGTACAAATCAAACAGCATCAACTCTCAGCAGACAACTGCGCCTCAATGTCCACTCTGCAGATGGGGCACTTCTTGTTGGTGAGCAGCCACTGGTCCACACACAGCTGGTGGAAGAGGTGCATGCACGGCAGGCGCCTGCCAAGACAAACATGGGCACAAACTTACTTGGTGACTGCTCAAGTCTGAAAAAGAAACTTCAGGATTTTTTAAAAATTCTGATTTAAACATTTTGTAAAATACATACGAATATCCCTTTCCAGCACCGTGTAACCCGATAACACGAGAAGCTGTCCACTGTAGTAACCGCTCTACCTGAAAGGGTTAAACTATTTGCAGTCTGCACGGGACACGCTGACATGATCACACATGACACGACGCGATCTATCAACACCTTTGTTGGCTTCCACCGACAAGCCTTTCGATGATGGCGCAATTGCAGAATGGTGTTGGCTATGAAGCCTGCCCGCTGCAGGTTGAGCTGTGCTAGGTGCGAGTCTGTGTGTCATGTATTCATGTCGGCCTGGTTGCTGAGGTCAAACCCAAATCCATACCGTGCTCCCCTTAGTCAGTCAGTCTGAGGGTGTTGTCCGCGCCCCCCCCCCTCCCCCCTCTGTTATTTTCTTCTCATCTACAAAAGCAGGGTATTGTAAAAGGTAATCCCCCGGTCGGTCATTGTTTTTCGTTGTCTCTCGGACAGGTTGTGTCTGTTCGTTGCAACCTGTGGTACGATGACAATAAAGCTGATTCTATACGTGGCACGTGAATTCGTCAATCATGATTTGTTCACCTCATGCACCACATACCCAGATCCATAAACTCAGTGTAATGTGTGATCTGGGTCCAAAGTGATGGAAGTACTGACAAGAAAAAAACCCATGCTGTCTTTGAAGGGGCTCGCGTGTGCTTCACAGTGACTCTTAGATGCAGGCTCAAAACGCGAGCTTCCACTCGAATTGTGTTTGTGCATGTTTTCCAAACTTGGCTCTCTCAACACTATTTTTGTGACTGTACAACCTAACAAAAATTAATTCATGAGGGGTAATGTATCATATTGTGAGGTTAATCAACAGCATCATTGGCTAAGTCATGTTTAATTTACTGTCACATTATCAATCAATCAATCTTTTTATTGATGTCCTTGTAGATTCTCAGTCATCCGGATCGCATAATCTAAAAAGGTTGAAACGAGGCAACTAGTGTCTCATTTAGTAAATTTCAATTCAAAACAATTCGGGCAATTAGGCTCGTAATGCATATGTTACTTTGCCACCGGAGGGCAAGCCTTGTAAACAAATAAATAAACAGTGCTAAACGGTGGCCCAGTGGGGCTTCAATTTGAGACACTCGTGGGTTTTCTCCGAACACCTGGGAGATTGTTCAAGCAAAGAGTGAAAGAAGCCCGGGGACGCACCTGACGTCCTCCCCCTCTTCCAGTATGGACAGACAGATGGTGCACTTCTCCTCCGTGTCTTCATCCGCCCCCTCGTCTTCATCCTGCTTGCCATGCAGCTTTCTCTACAGGTAACAAACGTTTGGAGACATCAGAAGCCACGTGCAAACAATCCCATTGCGTTAAAAAAACAAACAAACATGAACAGGCTCACCTAAAGACAGCGCTACACATTTAATTCTATGCAAACATTTTATTGATATCTATTCTTATTTGGGGACAGAGAGAATGGTCCTTTTGTCCTGAAAAGAGGAAAACAAAAAAACAAGGCCCCTCCCCCAAGACTACAGCTAACACTTGTTTCCAAATTGATTGGTTCATTATTTCTCACCGATTCAGGGGTTGCGTGCATATTTTTCCCAATAGAGGCCCAAGCTTCGGGGGTTAACTGTTGGTCAATGTCTCTCTCCAACACCTTCTGTATTGGGTGGCAGGGTGTTAGACGGCTCGTTTAGTTAGACCTAGGGAAAGCCTTCCCCGACAAGATCTGCATTCACAGCTAAAAGACACTACAGCACTTGGCTAAGTGAGTACAAAAGACCACCCTGTCCCAGGACACACGGGTAACAGCCAGGCAGCACCAGACAAAAGTAACTGGACATTCCATGCAATCGTATACGTGTTCAATATGCTGCTACGGACAGGCAAGAAGTCTCACCTTTTTGTATTTGTGTGGGTAAGTGCACCTCTCTATGGTTCCCTGAGAGGCTCCTCGGTTCACAGTCCCCAGTCTTTCCTCTAAATGCAGCAGGTCCTACACGGGACACAACATGCATACACTCAACACTCCTGATTGCGCACTGCTACTTTTCACGTTGCCTCCTTTATAAATACCGAACGATACAATTCAATATTGAACCAGTAACAATGGCTTTTCTGGAAACAAATCAATGCTAAATAAAGGTAACTTAAAAAATTAAAAAATCATGCCCAGTGGGATTTAATTTGAAAACTAACTCAGCTTTACCTATTCGGAAACGTAACAATACATCAACACTGATGTCAGAATAAAATATTTTTAAAAAAGAGAACTACTCTTTTTAAAAAATATTTTAGCCTAAACTTATTGAAAACGCTAAACTTGATTGAAGTCAAGATGGCGCCCGAGTAGGCAGCCGTCAGCAAGTGCTCTCATGAGCCTTGCTTTTTTTGTTGTTCTTGTGTTTCTTTTGTCACTTTGTGTTTGTTGTTACGTCGTGTGGACTTGATGTGGACCTTTTTCAGCATTTTTTGGCCACGACATTCATCAAGGAGGAGACTCTGTGCTTGGTGATTGCGCCTTCTCGGCAGCATGGGTATACCAGCACTGTTTTTACTGGAGGAATGTCGGCGCCATTTGACTGTCGTTGCTGGACAGTCCCGGGGCGCTTGTGTCTTGCGCCTGTAATGGGCAGCATTTTTCACAGCCCCGCTTTGTTCAGCGGAGAGATCGGTGCTGTTGAACGGTCTGCGGCTGGATGGATGGAGGTCTTTAGGAGCCGACGATGAGAAGAAAGGAGCGTTGGCGCGGAGTGCCGATGCGGATTTGAGCTGGGAGTCGCGGCTTGGAGTTTGAAGCGGATTATGTGGGACAGGAGAAGTGAACTAATCTCTTTTCGTCAATGGACGCTACAGCTTCGTGTTTGCTTTCAAAACTTTGCTTGTAGCAGACGTGTGCACATTTTTCAGCATGATGTCTCTGATCCACTGGTGAAAGGACACTTTGATCCTCTCCTCTTTCATCTATAACTGCTTCAGACAACAAAGTGTATGCAGAAAAGTGGTGAAGATTGCACGACTGTCTCTGTCCTATGTGTTGTCTTGTGTTATTTTTTGTTATTTTGACTTCAAAATGGCGCCGCGAGAGTGGCTGCCTTTCCAGCAGCTCCTATTTTTTTGTTGTTCTACTTCTTCCTTTCATAACTTTGCTGCTGTGAATCTGGAATTTCTCCATTGCGAGACTAATAAAGGTATTCTTATTATTATTAACAAACTACAAGATGATCACACACATGGTGATGAAAACATCTGTTAGCATAAAGATAGCCTTAATTGTTGTATGGAACAAGTCGGTGTTTAGACAGGACTCCTTCTGTTTTTGTTTTTACAGTCAATTTCAACCCGACTTTCCGTTCGGCAGATTCGCCTTTATTCTTTCAAAGACGCACCAAGACTTGAGCCTCCTTTTTTGCCGTAACGTTGTCATGTGGGGACTCAGAGTCATAATAGCATCCTGCCACGCAATTCTTTTCACATACACCATCTTTTTTTTACAGGAGTAGCAAATACGCAGTTTCAACCACGCACACGTTGGTTGCTTCTTTTTGGAGAACTGTTTGCTATCTGTTGAATTACAAAGAAGGAACGGTGCGAAAAGACACGGGATTATAACATATTTGACAGTGATGCGTCGTACTTTTCTAGTATCGGGATACCATGCAACCGTAGTGCAGACAAATCTGCCTAACTAAACTGACCCGCCCTCACCAAACTCCACTATTAAATTGTTATGCGTAGACAAAGCAATCAGTGCACACTCACCTCATAGGTTCTTCCAAAGCCAGTCATTCTAGATGAGATGTAGCGAATGTGCGGGTAAGTGACTTCAGATATACCAGTGTGCTGTCAGGAAGAAAAACACACGTTACTTATAGCTGTTATAAAAGGACTTCTATTTCTTCTCCTGTTTAGACTGTTGGGTAAAACGAGAATTTGAGGATGTCCATGGCTTCGTAAGGAGTTCTGTAACCAGGGCAGCAACAGTGTCAGTTCAGAGAGTCATTTGGTTTATTGTTCTTTCAAAGAATGTTCATTTATTTTTCGATTTTAGAATATTTGCAGTCAAAAAAAGCAGCACTTTTTAAAGGGGTGGGGAGGTCAACTCCAAAAATGTCTCAAGAATGTGTGTTTTTTTAAAAAAATAAGGCATGTATTGTTGAACATTGCTGCACATTTTGTTCATTAGCAATGTTGCTGCGGCAGTTAGAGTAGTTAAAAAGGTCAAACGTTCCTTCTGAATCACTTTTTTCCCATTAATTGAATCCGAGGATGCTCACTGTGCTAAACTTGTACTATAGAAAATCAGATGCTTGAGGGCGCCCAAATCTTTAATAAAAATAAAAAACGTGAGGAAATATTCGACTCCATTTGTGCCGTGACTTTTCCTCAAGGCTTCTTGATTATGCACTTGAAATGCCTGATGTGCTTTTATTAATTGCTTATGCATAATTCATGATCTTTGTCACACCATCCTTGAAATAAGAGGTGAAAAAAAGCCCATCAATGATCTTAGACGCAATTCAATTAAAAGTGAGTGCTATTTATGCAAATGCATGCTGATGTGTTACCATGAAGGGGATGGGGAAGTGGTGCAGTCTGGAGGTGGGGTGGTAGTGGTGCAGGTGGGAGTGCAGGTGCCCCGAAGGGTACGACGCCACTGTCACTCCTGCCTCAATCCCGAGCTCCCTGTTTGTTGACAAACACATTCGCCACTTTTTAGTCATGTCCATGACAGTAGGCATGAACATAAAACCGAAAAGAGACTAAACAGTATCCAAGACACACCACGCGGTTCTCTGCTCTGGCTGGCGAGGATGGGAAGACATCGTCTGTGGCACGTGGATGTGGTGTCCGTGGCCATAGTTGGGGTGCATTCTATGAGGGTGAGGAGGAGGACGCTCGTGCGCTCGTCTGCAATGAACAAGCCGAACAGGATTGATAACCTAATTAGGACCCTCATATGCATGAATAAGTAAGTACAATTAAGTTTTAAGCTTAGCTGAGCTCGCTCTTCTTTGTAACGTCACGAATAACCTTACATCACAAGACTACACACAAAGATGATACAGACATGTAGACAAACCATTTTTTGTTTACTCTCGTTATTGTCCTCTCTGTTTTATATCTGAGCGAGAAAGGTGGAGTGTATAACAAACGTTAACTCAAATCTTCAAGTACGAGCATCTACCTGTTTTACGACATGAGCAATCTGATTGATCCACTCGCTTTTGCACGCACAACAAATAACTTTGCGTTTTAAGCTTGCAATCGCTTAATAGTTGGAGACACAACCGGCTGCATACATCATGTTTCACAACATTTCAAATAGAATTTATAATTCATTTTATACTTGGGGATCTAATGGATATGCATCCACTCCAAAACGCACCAAGCAAGCATGTAGAGTGCGTGTGTGTGTCAGTGAATGTGGCCGATTGAGGAGAGCCGCCTCAAATGTGTGCACTTCATACACAACGTCCTTTGAAAAATGCCAGTACAAGGTGCATCACAGACGGGCTTCCGTATTGTGTCAGAGTTGGAGTGCTTTGGCGTGGTATCCTGTCATTTTTTGCCGGCTAAAATCCACGGTACAACACTGGTGCCGGTACTTGGTGCAACGCTATATGCAAGTGTTAAAGAGACGCTATGTATTAAAATACACAACGGGCGTTTTTAATTTGATGGAAGACAGAAGTACTAACGTGGGATGCTGCATCATTCTGCGCCTCTGGACCTCCATCCTTTGCAACATTTCGTGTTGATGGAGCCGCTGAACTGACCCGAGTGGTGGCATATGGTGCGGCAGGGTCTGGTGGTCCGCGGGCAGGTGCTGTGCCAGTGGGGCACTCGAACCGGAGAGGTGGTGGGCGGATAGAGGAGGGGCGCTGGGTACGGTGTGGCCTGACGGGTGGGATGGCAGCGGCGGATGAAAGGAGTGGACATTGTGGGGAAGGACATAATCGCCTTGCGGAGGCGGCTGAGATGTAAGTTGGGGGTTCCCGTGGGAATGAGGGCAGGCAGTAGAGGGCTGATGATGCAATGAGCGTGCCAGAGAGCCATCTGTGAAGAAAATATGAACGACTCAAATATACAAGTAAACAAATCTCCGTTTGCAGCTTGTATTTTTCCAAACAAAGTTGACCAGCCAACGATGAAAACAAAGAAGAGCATAAAGTTCATACTTACACGAGGGGTGTATGTAATGTCTGCAAGGCTGCTGTAGCTGTGTTTGAGGCTGGGCCACGATGCCGGCGCTGAAAGAATCCACCACAGCTGGTTGGCTCGGGCCAGGGGTGGCCTGGGAAACGAAGGCGGGAGGCCGTGAGGTGGAGCCTGGGCAGCAGCGGTCAAAGGCTGACGTGCTGCCATGGAAACTAGCACCGCTGCTTCGAACACTACTGTTACTCAGGTCCACTGGCAGAGTTTGCTGTGAGAAGAAAGAGGGACAGAGGAACATTATTGGTAAGACCGCTACTCTCCAATTGGATGTTAAGGATGTGGAATAAATGTCCAAAGGCTTTTCATAGTGACACAAACTACTACTATGTTAGATTGGAATGAAATCTTACCTGGTCATTGTAATGGGATGCAGCGTTGTTGCCGCCACTGCTATTGCTACTCCCGCCGCTCACTCCAGCACAAGGTGCAGGCAGTGCACTGGGCCTTTCCACAGCACAGCTCGGCTCTTGGAAAGGCAGGGTACCCGGGGGCTGTGGTGTGGGGTGGTGGACATGAAGGACAAAATGGTGCGCGTTGCCGTGACCATGCTGCGAGCCATTGGCCTGAGAGGTCGAGGCCTGCATGCAGCTCGAATGGGAGTGGCTGAGGGACAGATGACCGGGGGAGGGCCTTCCGCACGGTGAGTGTTGCTGACAGCACGACGGGAGCCTGGGCATAGCCGTGCTTGCGGTTTCTCCCACTGAAACTGACAAACCCGGTCTGCTGTCATCTGGAGACAAGAAGACAAAGGCATATGTTCTCACTGGTCTTTCCTAGACAAATAAAGGTTCCATAAATAAAAGCATCTGCTCGCAACATGCTCTCTCACCTTCTGTGGCTGTTCGAGTCGAGCCACTCGGCCTCGATGCGTGCATACTGTTGGATATTGAGGCAGGGCAGCTAGTGGAGGGGCCGGCGGCATCATTGAGCTCTGAGGTAGAGGCATGCTGGGAAGATGATGAGGAGGAGGACCTGACTGTTTGAGGGTGAATGCTGCCAGAGGTTGTTGGCACAACTGAGAGGTCTAAAGACAAAGACAGATTCCAGAGCAGATATAAGACACAGAAACATAGTCTTGACAATTCTAGGGACAACCCTACACAAAAACACCTGTGTCACAAATGATCTTTCTTCACTGAAATGTTCATTCTATTTGTTCAAGCCCCGCATGAAACAACAACAACAAAAAGTGAGACTTGTTTTTAATGAAAAAACTTGACAGTACAAATAGAATGTAAAGAATTAAACAGCTTGTTATCCCGAGTCATTGTGCACCTCCTGTGGTGTGCATACCTTGGTCACTGGAAGCGGGGTGGGGGGTTCAGTATAACACACAAGTAATTCATGAAGAATAATTTCACAACTGAGGGGCAAGCTGCATACTGTCGCTTTTCCCAGGAAGTAATAAATACCTGTCCGACTGCCTGTCTACATGTGTTGCTACACGGTTTGTGTTGCAATAGTCCTTGCCTGAATTGTACCACTGCATCCTACAGCACTGCTAGGCTGCCTCAGCTCAACTTTGACATTAAAAAAAAAAAAATGAACAGTGTGATTATTGTGATCATTTAAATTTTAGAACTGACATTACAATCAGGTTGGTGCACATTCTTGTTTTGGTTCATTTATAAAAGGCAATAATATAAAGAAATCTGCCTCCAACTGAATATACACTTTCATGCGTCCACAGTCATTAAAGTAAACCTCTGTGTGGCGAGAGAGATAGAGATAGAGATAGATATAGAGATAGAGATAGAAAGAGAGAAAGAGAGAAAGAGAGAGAGGAATGAGTGTGTGCTAATCATCAGATGCTTAAGATCTGAGGAGAAGACAAACTCATTAGCATTCTGGTGTGCACGGCATTTACTTATTCACAAATTAATCTCATACTCAGCTCAATAAAGAGTCCTGTATGTATTCTCAACATTGAACATTCACATGTGTTTCTGTTCAGTTATGAATAAGAATGCATACCCAAGTAATTCATAAATATCAATCAAAACCCAAGCAAAATTCAAAATTCCAGCGTCACCGAGGTCTAAAAGTGTGAACTCAACATGCGGCAGAATATCTGTCTCTGATATATCGAGCCCATTTTATCATCTAATCGTCTTTACAGTTTTGCGCCAAACGAAGTGCGTATATAGTACCTTTATAGTGCTGTTCTACCTTCCAAGTACCTTTAAATTGTGCCTCAATCCCCCTTCACACTATGATAATGGTGTGTGGTGCCATGGGAATAGGTAACGAGTTGCATTAGCGTTCTCAAAACATTCACTCTCTTCTCCTGCTTAGCGGTAGCTGAGCGTCCACGGCAGCCCTAGATACAGAGTATCAACAATGGGATGTTTTTCTTACCATCTTCATCAACAGTGAGGTCCACCACCTCCCCAGAATTCTGACGCAGCGGCTGGATGACGGTGGACAGTCTGTGACGTCCTCTGGGCTCCTGAAGACGGTTCTGAGAGCAACTGTTAGCCCATATCCTACTGAGACCGCCCAGTGAGCGCGACCTATAAACACAAAGGCATAATGGTGCTTACTTACACGTTGCCTTCAACAGAGGCAAACTATAATTTACATGGCAATGTTTGCTTTGGCTGTGAACGCATCAGTTGGCAATTTCATGCGAATGTCACAATTTGGCCAATCAACGTCGTGAGTAGAAAAAGCCCAATAAATATTGTGAAACTTTGGGGTTATGTTCACATCCTGGTTTGTTGGTGTTATTATGAAACCTAGTCATAAAAAAGATAACAGGAATCATGGGGAGGTTTAAGTGCTTACATCAACCCAGGACAGGGTTTTCTATCTATCTATATATATATTGCTCGTCGTCCCGCACGCGGTCTGTCCTTCCGTCTGTCCCTTTTCAAAACGTACCTACTTCACCGCACCGCTGCGCGCCGCCACTGCGCCGCTCAGGCATTGGCTGACTACGATCGCGCGGGCATCTTAGCGAAAAAATGTTGTCTACCCACAAGCATTGCAATGAAATTGTTAGTTATTTAGTAGAGCTAATCATCTCTTTATTTTCGCGATAAGCAATGAAGATGAACATAAAGTTGAACCAAGCAACAACACTTTTGTGTTGTTGCTTGGTTCAACACCTTACCAGCAACACCAGCAACAACACCAGCAACAACACCTTACCAGCCTTCCGCAGGAACTAGCTGATGAGCCGCCCGGAGGGCAGCGAACCAGCTAGTCTATATTATATATATATATATATATATATGTATGTGTATATATATATATATATTATATATATATATATATATATGTAAACTCTCCACTGTTAATTTGAAATGTCTTGGAATATAGAGATGTAATTTTTTTTTAAATGCATCGATTAATTGACAAAATAATCAACAGGTCGATTTTAAAACAAATTGTGAGCTGCAGTCTTACATTCATGTCATCAAGTTCTCAGAGTCTGGAGTGAGCGCGTCCCGTATTTAACCGTACAGGGCCATAAAGTGAACACACACAAAGCGATACAGTACACAATATTGTTGCATGGATGCCATGGAGCTTTGTGGTTGGGGAATATTGTACCTCTCATGAGAGCTTTCATCATCTGCAGAACTTCAACAGGGGAATTCTTCATGGTAAATTGCAACTTCATTGCAACTCTACTGCTTCTGACCCGACTGTCCGACTAAATAAGTATGCAAAGTGAGTTAAGGGAATAATAATGACTGGTGCAATAGGTGTCTTGTGTGTTGTGACGCTAACCTAGCGTCTCCATTCACAGACGGAAAATAAAACTTATTTTTTTCGACTTTCTGAACTTCGCTTTTATGACACACGCACAATAAACACTAAAGATCCAAATTGTGCGAGTGGTACGCAGAGGTACACACAAACTGGCCAGGCTCCTCAGTAAAATCCACAAGGGAAGGAAGGGTCTCTAATGAAGTCGACTCAGGATTGTTTTGTAAATATCTATTTGGCACCATAAAACACAGAGGATGGGTGGGGTGAAGCCTGGAGGACAATATTGCACTGTCAACATAAACACAACCTGGAATAGGGTCACTCAACAAAGCCTACGATACAGCCTCGAAATGGACTGGCTACAAAGAGTGTGATTTGCTTTTTCTCGATTTTTCTTGATGGTGCCACCTCAGACGAATACCAGAGCTGGCAAGGGTGAAAAAAAAAAGATATGACAGAAATGGAACTTTTCAGCAAACCATTATGGCTTCTCTGTTCAGGATTCTGTTGGTGTTGGAATACAATTTGGGTCAACATTTGGAAATCTCAAACAGAGCCCAAAATGCTAACCTCAGACCAATAAAACAACAGATCATCCATAAAGGAAAATGATCAGGCATAATGTCAGCACATTTTCTTAAGATGGTTGCCATTGTTAAATGCCACATGACTTCTCATCTTTCACATATGCCCTCCAGCACAGGGGTCGGGAACCTATGGCAGTTTTTTGATGATTTTATCTGGCTCGTAGATAAAACATAATAAAGCCCCTTCATTTTTCCATTTCAATGGGATCAACTTAACCAAAGAGAAATGTAAATGTGTGTCCACACTATTTAACACTTTCAATATACAGTGAGGTTTGCGCCTTCGGTGTTTCACCCCCCTCGCCCTCACCAAAAAAAAATTATGAAAAAAAATAAAGACAAATCGGCAGCCATATTGCAGAATGAAGTCTTGTTTCTTTATCATTAAATAATTATTTACATAGGTATGCTGTTGTAATCTGTCTTAAACATGTAAAGTATACTGTAAATGTTTTAACACATGCTGCTACCCACATATACATACATGAAAATTCCTACGGGGAAGCAAATGGGTTTTCACCTTTCGTGAGGTGTTTCTGGTCCCCATTAACCGTGAAAAACGAGGGATTCCTGTATACAATGCCAAATATTTTTAAATAGCTCGTCGTAACACTGATATTTGTCATAGAGACTCTACTTTCAAAGCCTGTTATGCAATTCTTAGTTGGTAGAAATAAGATGCAACATTATAAACAAACAAGTCCTCTTATGTTGGTAACGTAATTATTTTCCCATATTTCAAATTAGAACATGTATAACAATCGGACAAAATATCTACGTCATATCAAATGCAACTATACCTCCAAGTCCAATTCTAGAATGAAGTAGATTACAATGCATCTCTATTTATATCTTGCTTCCACAACAGCTGCAGCTGTAACAAAGCGCTTCACAGAACAGTTACCTTCCTACCATCAAATATGCGAGGATAATATTGAAACGCTGCTAAAGCCAACATTATATTTTTACAGTCACAGCCAAGGTGACAACGTGCATGTCCTGAGCTCAACTTTAGCCCGAGAACAGAGGCCGATCAAGTGTGTTTATTATTGATTCACATCGAGTATGCCGTTTGCAGGAACCCATTGCGATCCGGGTGGGATGGCATACAACTGTGTACTATTGAAACACTGGAATATTCTCTTCATTCATTGCTTTTGCCCGTAAACAGCCAGCACATGGAACAACATGTGTTCACAGTAAAGAAGTGATCCGGGGGAAAAAAATAAAAGTAGGCCCGTCCCAGACAACTGGTATAATATGGAGTGGGTTCATAACACATAAGTATAGGAGAATGCTTGACCGTGCATTGTCACTAGGTCAAAATCAAATGCAACAATTCACCATGGCAACCAACGGCTAGCACACTTTGTGATTTGCTTACCTGAAAGTATCTCCAACTGTGACGATCTCCACCTCACTGTCTGTCGAGGTGACGTTGATCTCCTCGCTGGCAGGGACAGCAGGTGCCGGAGCTGGAGTAGCCTCAATTACCACCACGTCTTCATCCAGAGCACCTGTGCACGTGCGCAGGAACATGACATGCACGTGAATGATACGTACACCTTTGGACATGCGTTCTTTTGGTCTCAAACACATTGTTAAAAGGATCTCAATAAATTATTTTTGAGCTCCTGAAAATCAAGACAAATATGGAGATACAAGCAATCCTAAATGCTAAATTGATGAAGTTAGTCTTGTCATGTCTGACATGAATCATGACGGCAGTTTGTTTTGCACTGCAGGGTTCTTTTGTGCACACAAAAGTGGGCGACGTGCCACGTAAATGAAGTTCATGATTTCCAAATGGGATTTCTCTTCCGAGTGTCCCCTGAGCACTGCTGCTTAGCATCCTCTGCAACTAACTGGGACTCTGGTGAGACATCCATGCGCTTACAAAAACAACGCTTGATCTTACAGACTACAAGTTAACATTCATACAGGAGCTGAGCTCATTCACACCTTAGTTAGAGAGTAGTAATACACATAATCATGACTATCCATATTACATATGAATTATGACACATCTTAGTCTCGGTACAACATGAGCTTTAAACAAGGAGAGTAATTCTAACATCAGTGTTCTTCAACCTGAGGAGCCAAAGCACTTATTTTGCAAGAAAAAAAGAGCTTTGCCATTAATATAAGTATACAGGTAATCAAGATTATGTGGTTTATGGACGTATTCGGAGCGTTGAGGTCAACATTTTGCTTGGGACAGCTGAAGGACAAAAAAAAAAAAAAAAAAAAAAGGGAAAGTACAGAAAAGCAAGTGGCCAGCTAAGAATATAAGCTTGCAAACATGAAAACAGAAACCAGCTGGAACTAGTTATAAATTGAAGAAAACACTTCCTGGAATATCCCCGTCGCATGTTTTAAAAAAAAAGAGCGCCTCCAAAATTCGAGCTTCTTTATGCTTCTTGGACAGCAGGAAGCTTCCTTCTCCGATTGGCCTAGAGGTAGGCTTGCATTGACAGATGACATTGCTTTTCTTTCTTGCTTGCTGTGAGAACGGCTACTGATATACCGGTACTCTGTACATTGTTGTACTTCTGGAGACACGGCGCAGATGCTCTGAAAGCGTTTAGTAAAGAGAAATAATTGCTGTCTCTGACGACTGAAATTGTCTCTCACTTTCGAAAGTGAGTCTCCCAGGCGAAGCTCAGCCGAGACTACGCATGGGCAAAGTCGCCAATTTCCACCATCATCCGTAATGGCGACAAAATTGACAGATTGAAAGATGATTTGGGGCGTCACACTTCCTGAGCTGGAGAAGGCCCTTTTCATTTGCTGACTGAATTTTTTCAGAGATAAAGTCGGAACATGACGGTTGTTTGTTTCATGTCTCATAAAATCATGATTTCTTCATACTGTATTTGTAATTGACATGTTTATAATGTATTACAGGTTCATGTTGTTACATCTATAAATGTTCATACTGTGTTATACATCGTAGTTGGCGGCAATTCTATTGGAAATTGTTACAACAAACTACAGTTGTAACGTACAGATTCGTTACGTCCCTTGAGGTATGTTGTAACAAGGTTTGACAGTATGAACAACCGGTATTGTGGCCAGCGTGACTTAACTGGTGCACACACAAACGGCTGTGTGACTTGAGTGGTGGCCGAAAACAGAGAGACTGCCAACGAGACGCCATCTCGGTCTCGTTGCTGTGCGTCTTTGATGGTCCGCAGTACGTAAAAGCGATCGTTGGTGCAAAAAAATATTGGGTATTGGACCAGACCACTGGCCTGAACTGTGCTAAATTAGCTAGCGGTCGCACACAGTCTCATATTACAAGTCGTAGATGTGCAATTAATTTTTCTAAGCTGTCTTGTGGAAAAACTAAAACAACCACTGCAGGCCACACCAAAATGCTAACTCAATTGTGTTGAACATGAATTTAAAGTTTTGGCTTCTTTAAAAAAAAAAATTAAATAAAGCAGTACACTTGTGTAGCCCGGGTACAGCCTGTTGTAATGAGAAATTTTAAATTCAAAACTTAAGAAAAAAAGAACATTTGTCACACTTAAAATTTCCACATAACAACATTACATCATTACTTAATTAATATTCACACACAAAAAACGTCTTTTTTCTATATTTTATGAGCACAGACCACTGTTCTCATGATTACGAAATCATTACATGGGCAAATTCTTCTTTTCCCCTTGCATATTTATCCCATATGAATTTTCAACAAAGTGAGATTTGAGTTCGCCTGGACAGAATGTTGACTGATATATCGGGGTGTCCCGATCCGATCATGTGTTTTCCAGATGTTATTTGCTAATTTTATGCTAAAAACCCACTAAATGCTTCACTACAAAAAATGGACATGATAAAACAAGTTCTGAGATGGACCAATACACATTGAAATGTTCAATATGCGCATCATCAAATTTTGTTTGTGGAAAAGATTTTGAAAATATTACAAATAGCATTTGTAATAGATTAGGTGTTGATTAGGTGCAATGGTCCATATAGTATCACTATAGAGAACAACATAACATCGATTCACATATATTTCTATATTAATTTGAGGAAAAATCGCACGCACGCTCTTTTTCGGTAACAGCAGATATTTAAAACCAAAGACTCAGAGGCCAAATAAAGCGCGATCGGGACACCCCTACTAATAAACGCTAATTTGATCACTGGTTTGATTATAAATCCTTCCAACGCCAATATCACTCCTATTGTGCCAGCATGGGCGGTATAAACAAACACATGAAGTGATCAGTCACGTGATGTCCGGAGGACTATTGCAACACAGCGTGCGTAACACAGAGCGTACAGAACTTGAGGATCAAGGTCACCAATTACCTGTGGCTACTGCAGCGCTGTTGGGCTGGCTGCTGGTGCTGCTGACATCCACATATAGTTCATCCTCTGCTTCAGTCGAGGAGGGGGAGGACGAGCCGCTGCTAAGCTCCTCACTTGAACTACTTGTGCTATTAAGTAAAGCATATTTTCGCCGTGCAATCACTTCTCGTTTCTTCCTCTGCAGTAGTAGTCGCTCCTTTTGCTTCTGTGTGCGCTGCCCTCCCCCAGGAACTGATTTGACAAATCGTTTCCTATGTAGAGGCCGCCGACTGCTCAAACTGGGCCGCTTCAGCAACAACGGCTCCGCCTCAGGCCGCACCCATTTATGTGAGCGGGTCCGCCTCGTTCGACCCACGATGGGGCGAAGACTAATTCCAGTGGCTCCTGTTGTGAGGACGGGGGCTTTTTGTTGGCCTCCTGTTGGTCCAGCTTCCGCATCCTCCTCGGAGCTCAGTGTCTCCGAGTCACCGAATCGTAAGCTGGAGGAAGGTGATGAGGCACAGTCACTAAAAGATGACTCATGATTAAGTTCATCTTCGCTAGAGTGATGCAAGAGTTCTTCCCTGGGACGCTGAGGGGCCACAGGAGTCTCACTAAAATGGCCGACTTTAAGGGAACAGTCAGACGGTCCTGCCTGTTGGACCTTTCTTTTTCTACGTCCGGGAAGACCTCGCTCTGAGTCCTTGTGAGCCGCCGTGTCCCTCAAGGTGCGATGCCTCGATTCGGAACACAGGGTTGCAAATTCGTTGTCTGCCATTCCAATCACCTCCATGTTGCTAGGGAAGCTCTTAGCTGCCTCCATGGCCTCTGGGTTCACCAGAGGCTCCTTCAGGTGCTCCTGTCTGCTGGAGGCCTTAGACGGCACTTCACTCTTCATAGTGGCAGCTCTGTCCTCACCAGCCTAAGAGAGTGAGTGTGCAGTTCCGATGCTTCGAACCACTTCATCTCAAAACACCTACCAGAAGAAGAAAAAAAGAAAAAAGAGAAACAAGACTGTCAGAGTCATTGTGCTGAAAACCTACCATTAGAGACTTCATTCTGAGAGCCAATAACTGAGATGAAAGGTATGCTAAATAAAGGCCATTCACAAATGGCCCGTTTTATTATCAGTGATAAATTCAGGGAGCATGTCAAGATCTGCTTGAGCATATTATTAGATGACATGGAACATTAGATGCTTGACTGAGTTAGAGATGGTGCCACACCCTAATGATAAAATAATAATAAACATGGAATGAACAGGTCTTGCATAAAGAGATCAAAGCAACGTGCTGGTCTTTTGGTGACTGAGTGCGAACAGGAAGTCTAAATAGAGGATCCTCTATTTGGGCTCTATTAATATGGCATGCCTTTCTTGCTGAAGTTAAAGTAGTAAGTCTTATTTTACACTCTCGCATTTGGTTAAACTCACACGATGGCATCTGGACTTTGGCCAATGGGCAAGAGAGCTCAGTGAAAATGAACAAGTGGGGTTGCTGCTTTGGAGCCTCTTAGCATCATATCGGTCACCCACTGAGCATCCATTAAAACCTGTTCATCTCTGATCCGTTCTAAATGTTTCTTCCTGTACTTCCCCAAAATAGTGTTTCTCCAAGTTTTCATTGGCCAAATTTGGGCGGGTAGGGATAGTTTGAAAATTGATGAAGCCCGAGTCATTAAAACAAAATGAACAAAAGTATGCTAATCCTATCCAATCTCTTTTTCGTCAATGGACGCTACAGCTTCTTGTTGCTTTCAAACTTAGCTTGTAGCAGACATGCACATTTTCAGCATGACGTCTTTGATCCACTAAAGGACGCTTTGATTCGCTCCTCTTTCATCTATAACTGCTTCAAACAACAAAGTGTATGCAGAAAAAGTGGTTGAGATTGCACGACTGTGCCTTATGTGTTGCGTTGTATTATTTTGTCATTTTACTGTTAATTGTTCTTTTGATGGAGGCGCGGGCACCCGCGGCGGCTCCTCTCTCTCCTGTGGTTGAGAGGAAAGTCATTTCATCTGTGCTGTATGTTGCACATGTAGCACATTTGACAATAAAGTCGACTTATATCTCCAAGAGATTTGATTCAATAAGTCATCCACTTGCTAGGCCAATGCGGTGAGCCACTCACTGACAGATAAATCTGTCGCAAAATGTCACACCAAAGATGAACAGAATGGGTACTTTGTTCTGGTAGAAATTTCACTCCAGCGAAAACTCTGCCAGACTAATGCCAAACACCAGCATGGCGACATTTAAAACACTTCTAAAATACAATGACAATGATGTTTAAAAGGCATGGTCCATGGTGACTTCAACAATCCCTAAACTGAGATTAAGACCAGGATAACCATGAAAAGAACAAACAGCAGTGGTCTGACCTTCAAGGATAAACTGCAGTATTCAAACGATTTCTGAGGGAATAGCAATTGGAAAAACAACTGAAATGAGCAAATTTCTACTTGCTCCCTTTCACCACGTGGTACAGTTTGTTTCAATATCATTCAGTACAAATTCTGGGGAATTAAGCCTTTTAAATAGCGGTTGATGTGGTACAGTTCGCTTGTTTATGGCATCCTGAAACACTGGCGCTCTTTATGGACTTAGTTAATTGTCTCTTGTGTTGCAGTGGCATTTGAAAACAACATAACTCAAGGTAATTTGATCAGTTTTATTTCAGAAGTATGTTTCAACATATGAATCAGTGTCCAAAGTGTAGCTCTCTGTTTCAAAAAAAAGTTGGTGACCCCTGCTATTCACATTTTTACAGCATCTTTTTGCCATGTGAAAATTGGCTTGTTTAATGTGGATAGATGGCATGCAGTGCGACAGCCTTTATCCTGGCCTAACTACTGCTGGAACAATGGCAAGCACAGCTTTTGCGAGAATGGCATGGATTGGATCCTGGCAAAGACTAATTGTCTTTGTGTCGAATCAAAATAAAACATTGACATTTATTGATAAAACGATTAACATTTTTGCCTATTTCCTGTTATGTTATCCAGTATCGAATTATAATGAATTTGTCAACATTTCCTGCACCATCAGTTTGAAATTTCCTGTTTTTGAATACAGGGATGGAAATGAAAATGTTTTTTTCTCTGATATGTTAATTCATCAAGAAAATAATAACAAAACAAAATCTTATTCAATCAAAATACACTAACTCCCTTCACATTTGCACGTGGTTCCATAGTTTAATTCATTGATGCACCACTATACCGTTACATGGACCTTAAGATGGAGATCAAGGATATCGAATAAATGATCAAACTGCTTTCCATAAGAACTCTCTGTCGAGTTTGACATGCAACTGAGTGACGTGCGAGTCCCGGCTACCAAATGGAGACGCTGTCTAAATGGCGTACATTTCTTTCCCCCGAGCTCAGCATCAGGAGTCACAGGACAGATTCTCTTCATACTAAGAATAAAGATGTTTCTTCCCTGAGATCAAATGACCATATTAGAGCCAACGTGGCTACTAATGCTAGAAGCAAATGTTTTGAAAAGCAATTGCAACTGCGGGGTTGTGAAAGCAATAACTGGGACACTCGACCTAGTTAAATAAAAAAGAAATTAAACGCGTGAATTTGCTTAGCGCATGCATATGTTATCAAAGCTTCGAGGGCGGTTGGTTAACAGTTACTATCTGCTGGCCAACTATCTCCCACAAACGTAGTGGAAACCAGTTATTAACTTATTTTCGTGTAGAAACGCAGGAAACAGGACAAGCCAACTCAGAAAGATCATTTTCGACAATAGTTGAAAGAGGCAAAACTAGATGGGAGAGCTAGCAACCGCTTAAGACTGTCACATTGTAGTCCACACAGAAAACAACAAAGATTACGCGTATCTGTATTATACATGTTTAATGTTCTAACGTGTCTTTTGGTTCGACGTTGAGGTTAAAACCCGGCGAAAATGTTGACAGGCTTTGAAACGGAACATACATATCAACGTCGACACAAGCCGTAACTCGGCGGGCCTACATAGAAATCGCAATTGTTAATGGCTGGATTGTGAAATTGACAACAGTCCCGATGAGAATTGAAAAGCAGCATCGAAAGCAATGGGCCCTGGAGGGCTATGTGCTAAGCTAACGTGAAGGCTAGCTCAACTCCACGAAGCAAATAGACAATTTCACAGCACTATTTAAAGCCACGAGCATCTCGTTTCAAACTAACAAGGACATAACATATAAGCGGTGTGTCTACTAGATGAAATGGAAATACCTCACTCTGAGTCCTCGACGAAGTCCCCATTCTTGTCTCTCGAGTGAACACTGTTGTTTACCCAGCAGGTCGTCTGTGCGATCTGGCTGGCTACAATACTCGGCTTGTATTCATTGCCGCACGGGGTCGCCAGATTACAGCTAGCCATTTACGACACTTTTACGACAATTGGATTCGTTGACCCGACACACCTTGTGACTATGTGTGTTCCAGTTAGTAAGCATGGTGATATTTGAAAATATACAATACAATACATGCTGATTTATATAGCGCTTTCACAACAGCGGCAGCTGTAACAAAGAGCTTAACAAAACAGTTAACATAAATAGTTGGAAATTGTTTAAAAAAATAAAAGGTTGAGCTTGATTTATAAATTTAAACTATATTTATGACATGCCCCCCCCCCCGCCACTCCATTGAGCAAATGGGAAAATCCAACCTGTAATTCAAGTGCATTTATTCAATGGGGTTTTGAAAAATCCCACTTTATGAAATAATTATTTGAGTCAACTCAAGTACAACTTTATTGTCAAAGGTGCAGTATGTGCAACATACAGCACAGATGAAATTTCTTCCCTCTCAAGACAACATGTAACAAGAGGAGCCGCTGAGGGTGCCTGCGCCACCATCAAAAGAAAAGTTACAAAAAAATGACAAAATAATACAAGGACACAGACAATCTGAACCACTTTCCTGCATACACTTTGATGTTTGAAGCAGTTATAGATGAAAGAGGATCGAATCAAAGTGTCCTTTTCACCAGCGTCTCAAAGATGTCATGCCGAAATGTGCATACATCTGCTAGAAGCTAAGTTGAAACCAATGTAAGTTGAGGGGTTCGTTGTAAGTCAGTAGATGGCTCTTCTTTGCGAATGACAGATGGAGAGATGGAATCCTTTGATGCAGTTTATTTAAAAAGGAGAAAGAAAAAAGAAAAAATAACGTCTGCACCTCTGAACGGATGAACGAGACTCCTCCTTCCCGGAAAAACAAAACACTCCCTGGTTTCCTTAACCAATGGGATAATATCAACATAAACTTGTTTAAACAATTATTAAACAGAATATAAGCTAGGTGACTGTAACACAAAAGAATATAATGCTCAAATATAAAATGAAAATAATTACTAATTTAACATAAGCTTACACCAACAAGCTGCAGCATCCATGAAAGAAAAAGAGATTGGCTCTCTTCTCCTGACCCATGTACATGTAGTCTGAGACTGCAATCATGTGCTACAATTAGTAGCACTCCTGATGTTAATACCCCTTTTGCCAACAAAACAGAACCTAAAGTTCTCAGATAATGTGTCACAAGATGAGAGAATATAGAAAGAGGGATCTTCGACCCTTCTACTTTGCGGTCTCTTTATAGATCTCCCAGCAACCTGAGTCCTCTCCAATACACTTTCCTCTTTGCTCACTCCACGGGTTTCCAATAATTGTGGAGGGTACCGTCAAGGAATGTTTAAGTTCTGTCACAATATCAACAAAATATGTTGTTTGAAAATAAATGTGTTTTTTGTTTTCTGAAAACATTCAAATGTGACTGACTGTCTTAGGCAGCTGTGCTATTCGGTATATGACACCTTGATGTCCATATTCTATTTTGACAGTCATTGTATTAGGCCTGGCTCCTTGTCCTCACTACTACTAGGACAACTACATGTTACTAGTGAGGCACAGCTGCAGTAGTTGACAACTGCGTGCTTCCAGTAGTGTTGAGTTGCGACATTGTAAAATTCTACTGGTTCATCTCATGCTTCACAAGTAAAGTAGTAGTACTATTTTTGCCCCACTACTATAATATGTACCGGTAATTGTCCTACTATGATTTCGAACCTGCCCTACATTGGTATGCAGAAATGTCACAGAGGACAGTAGTGGAAAAAAAATCTAACTGGTAAGAGTCAATTTACCTAACACCCTACTCTTTCTACTTGTATTCCACGAGTACTCGTGCTTGGGTACTCCAGGCCAGCGTGGGGCACTGTTGCGTTCAAGTGGGAAAAGGTGGGGAAAAGAGCAGAGGAAAAAGATGCTCGAATTCGATCTGCGCACGTGAACGTAAAGGCAGTCGGTAAAATGGCGTCGGTAGCCATTTCCACGGCTCTGAAGAAAATAACAGCATTAAGGGTTGTTGATCTGAAATCTGAGCTCAAACGACGGAATTTGGACACTACGGGTGTTAAGAGTGTCCTTCTCGCCAGACTGAAGCAGGTAAAGACAGCGCATATTGTGTGTTCAACGCAATGGAGTGCATGTAGCTAATTGTTAGCCTCTGAGCTAGGTATCTCAAAGCCTCGGTTAAAGCAGCTGAACCGACTGGGTGCGATTAAACGGTCAAAGCCACGCAGTGTTTAATGGAATGAAAAAAAAATCTGCCATTGTCTCGGTAGACAATTTATTAGCTATGTTTGTCCCTATTCGTAGTAAATCCACAACGATACTGAGTCAGGGTAACATATTGCCACGACAGTTGAAAAAGTAAAATTAAGATTATAATTGAACATATGTTAATGTTGAGGGACGAACAAAGCCAACGCAGGACAGCGTTGTCTTTGTTGTGTACTTTTAGCCTTTACATGAAAGTATGGGAATATTCGCAGTAGGTGATGTTTTCTTCTACCCGTTTAGCCGCTGTTGTTGATTGTGTTACCACAATTTAATGTTTTAGAGGCCACACATGATTATCACATTCGTTTATACGCAAGTGTGACGATTTGACATTTAAATAATATTAGCCAAGTTGCTCGGGGGAAAATTTGTTTCTTCATCAACGAAATGCTTGTGACAGAACAATCGAAGGCGTTTGGCTTTGCGAATGTTTCTCATCTTGTTCTTTCAAAAGCACTTGGGAAGTTTCTGTAAGTGGGCTCAGGTTTTACCTGACATGATTTGTGTAGCCACTTTTTGTCAGAGGTGTAATTAGGAATTAGGAAGTTGACACGGTTTAACTAATATGGTTATCTGGATTAAGGCTATTGAGAGTGAAGATGCAGACTTCAGCAGTGTCGAAAGACAACCTCCAGTAGGCACATCTACTCGTAAAAGTGGAAAAGGCAAAGGTAAGCTGTTGCTTGTATGGCTCGGATTGTGGCTCTCAAAGAAGTTGGGCTGTATTCAATGCCTGCACTCAACATTTCAGGTAGTAAAATTGATTTGGACCTGGAGACTACCATGGAAGATGATGTGCCTTCCAAGGTATGTTACATAATTTTTGGTTGCACTTGTGGTCTTTGTCGAGGCAAAGTCTGCCTCAAAACTTTGTGGGGATAATTTCGCGACATGGACTAACATTGCTCCACGTTCACATCCCACTGCATGTAGAAATAGGTTGGTGCAATGGTGCCAAGCCATGATGAAAGAGACATATAAGACAATGGCCACAATGTGAGATCATTTCGCACTTAAGAAGATAATGTTGCTGCAAAGCAGATCTAAAGTAGTTGATATGAAGTCAAACAAAGAATCTTGTGGCATACTTGACCAAACCCACACAGATATCCTTCTCTTCTTGTTTGTTGTTTCTGAATACTTCATGGCTCACTTGTCCAAACTCGTCATCTTTTCTAGGAAACGGAGGAGAATGAGTCAGAGAAAGGTATGTATACTGGAAAAATAATGCATAAGGTTTTTATAGTATATGCATCATGTCCACATGGTGGTAAGAATGGCCATATGCACACCAGGTTCCCCTAGTGACTTCGTTTTCCAGGTTAGGGCACATTAACTGGATATCTTTATTATCGATGTCCCACATATGTTGCAATGGAAAAGCCTGCACTCAAGCTTTGTAGGAAGTATGCTGTTGGTTTGGCAGCACTTCCAATGGATCTGGAATGCGAAAGCCACATTGCAGGAGTGACAAGATGCAACGGATGGCATTCCGATATCTGGTTATATGAGCAAATGAACAATGAAGCGAAGACTTTGAGCATCATTTTGCCATTATCGATTGTCATCATGGACATGACATCATGGACAGCCCAAGTGAACGGAATGGTTGTCAGCTGGACTCTTGTTCAAGCAGCCATCACGTGAGATCGCTGCAAGAGACGGCCCGTGATCTATATTTTAAAAGCTCACAATGCATCGGCATTTGGGATATCAGTCAACTTTTCAAGGCAGTTGGCAATCTAAATCACATGGATTTCTTCTCCGTGAATCACGCGACGGTTCACCGATGTTTGGACTACAACGACAAAGACTGCTTTGGTTACAGAGAAACCTGTTGTGCACGCAGCTGTATTTTTGCTCACTGGACACATCGGAGAGTTGTGAAAGACAGTCATCAAAAGGAAGGACTTCAGGACTTATTTTAATTTTTTTTGAAAAATACAGATCACCTTCATGGACTGACCACCACGATCGATGAAAGTAAGGGGTGAATGGTTGAAAACTTCCCCTCCATTTCTGATTTGAGTCCCACCAGGAAAGCGTCCCCACATTGAGTGGCATCAGGAATGAGACTTTCACAATGAATTGTCTTCGCTGGAATTCCTTCCAAGTGATGAATACTCAAACCTCGCTCCCTTTTGATGAAGATTGTGTGTTTTGTGTCTTCTTGTGGTGTCTACGCCCTCGATGACCACTAACACTGAATGTGCTTTCTATTCTACTTTTAGGTCAAACGTGACATGTTCATGTAAACGTGTTTTTTGCCATGTGTATCCTTATTGAATCCCTCAGATGTAACAGATACAGATGATCATACACGTGAAAATTGTAAGCCTGCGCTCACCGAGGACAACCTCGCTCAGCCTGAGCCTGAGTGTGAGACCACTGCTGAACCTGAGGTTGAACAGGAGACAGAAGCCACGATCGGCAAGGCCGATTCAGACCCTGAGGTGCGGAATGTTGACACGGATGTCGAGCCAGAGGTGGACGCGGATGCCAAGCAAGAGGCTGAGGCTGATGCCGAGTGGCACGTTAACGATGAGGCAGAGGCTGAGCCACAGGTCGACGACGAGGCAGAGGCTGAGCCGCAGGGTGACGACGAGGCAGACGCCGAGCTGCAGTGCGAGGACGAGCCAGAGGCTGAGCCGCATGGCGATGGGGAAGCCGAGCCAGAGGCTGAGCCGCATGGCGATGGGGAAGCCGAGCCAAAGGCTGAGCCGCATGGCGGTGGGGAAGCCGAGCCAAAGGCTGAGCCGCATGGCGATGGGGAAGCCGAGCCAGAGGCTGAGCCGCATGGCGATGGGGAAGCCGAGCCAGAGGCTGAACCCGAATTGGAATCCGAAGAAGAGATGGCTACTGAAGCCATGGATTCCTTGCCAGAAGCCGAGGACGATCACCTTTCTGTGTCGATGCAAAATGAAGACGCCATCACCTTAGATGTTGACGGTGATGATCTTCTGGACACAGGTAAACATGTAAAACTTCCAGATTCAGAGGTCGACAAGGGCAGCGATGAGCCTGAGGCCTCTGTCGAGATGAATACAGATGATGACATGAAGATGGAAGACAAAGATGGTAAGCAAGATGATGCAGCCTGGGGCGAAGCCTCGACGGACAGCCGAGAGGTCACGAAGAAAGCTGAAGCCGGAGATAAAGAAAAAGATTCTGGGAAGAAAGGCCCCTCATCTACTGGGGTATCTGGTCAAGCAAAGAGGTTTGTCTTTCTATGTCAGTTCTTTGATACTACTATCAAGTTCACCTCTATAACAGCGCAACATTGTGGGTAGCTTCAAGAATTTTTTTTTTTTTGCCATAAGGAAAGTGTTCACAGATGATCCGAATCCCTGTTTTTTTGTATTCTTCCCCTTCATGGTAAATTTCGACATTACCCAGGAGTTGAAAAAGCCCACTTTGTTTCTTTGCCTCTTCGAGCGCTGTTAAAGCCTTTCCCATTTTTGGCTGAAGTGCATCAATAAGAGCATCCGTTCTCTTGATGGCACTTTTTGTATTCGCTGAGGTGGTCCACAAGCCACCTGAAGAGTTCATTGGTCAAGAGAATTAATTAGCTGACATCCTGACCCATCACCATCCTGGAAAACCTCTGAAGCCTTTGAGACAGTGTCACATCTACGTCTTGTTCACAGGATTGTATTTCTTTTGAAAAATTACAGAATGTGTATGGGTTTTTTTCCACCAAAAGATTTATCCTTCTCTCCATGTGAATATTTCATTTGCTAAAGCTCATTCATTGGCTGTTTGTTGTGGCACTATTTTCTTTGTAGCGCTTCCCGAGACAGAGATGGAAAAGCTGCAAAAGATGATAAGGGTAAGGCATGTGGGAAATCGTAATTTTTTTGTGTGTGCATTTTTTAATATCCAATTTTATTTTTATTTTTTATTTTTGGGTGGGAAAGCAGTTGTTGGCGACAGCAGCAGCATTAGCTCTTCTCATAATGTTTGGGTGAGCGGCCTGTCCTTCAACACCAAAGCAGCGGCTCTGAAGAACCTCTTTGGCAAATATGGCAAGGTAATTTTCCAACGTCTTTTTATTTTCTGCCCTTTCTGGTTGAAATCAAACTCTTACCTATTGCCTACAGGTTTTAAGTGCCAAAGTCCTAACAAATGCGCGCAGCCCTGGCTCAAAGTGTTATGGTCTGGTGACCATGTCTTCCAATACAGAGGTGACACGTTGCATCGCTCAGCTGGACTGCTCAGAGCTTGATGGACAAGAAATATACGTTGAATGCGTAAGTGATGTGATCTTTAGAACGTTAAAGCTGAACTGGTTGCCAGCCAGCTGCAGGCCACACATAGACAAGGAACAATTCACACTCACAATGCCTATGCTATAGTTTAAAGCTAATGTTTTCAACAGTAATTAAATAAAAAAAAAGATTTGCATCAAAATTGCAAGCCTCTGTCTGAGAAAAGTGTTATTGATCCATTGCTACTTTTATATCTGTAACCTGCTGTGGTTTTTTTCTTAGGCCAAAAATTATCCTTTCAAAAAAGAATCATCAAAGACTGAATTGGATGAAAAAGCAAGTACTGGCAAGTCAAGTGAAAAAAGAAGTTCCACAGGGACAAAGTTGTCTAACAAGTGGGTGAGGAATAAAATGGTAAAAGGACTGCCTTCCCGGTGTAATGACTACTTGTTTCTTCCTTCCATGTAGATCACAACAACCTTACCAAAAAGATGACAAATCTGGAGAAAAGGACAAAGATTTATCCAAGGACAACAAAAGTGGAAAATGTGATTCTGGTAAATCAAATTCTCCACAAGGTTCTTCAATGAGACATGACAGATCCTGTGGACATTTTTTGTTATATATTTAACATGTGGAATTCAGTTTAACAGATGAGGTGGCTTATTGTTTTGTTTTGGGTTATTTTCTGCTCCAGGGTCAAAGAGTCCAGGCAGTAATGTGGAGGGAGATGAAACCAAAGAAAAGTTGACTTTTTTCAAAACTAGACCTTTTAGGAAAACAAGATATTTTGAGAAGGTAAGACTTATTCAGGTTTGGTTTTATTGCATCCTCACGTGGTCATGCAATGTAATTGTGTTTGGTTTATTCTGTTCCAGCCTTTTGTTCAGATGCCCATGCAAAGACGTCCCAAATGGCTGATACCCCCTGAAGAGGTTTTTATATATATTTTCCATGTTTTTTGTTTTGTTTTCATCCGTGACGTGGTGCATCAATGTAAAATTTTGCTGTTCCCCCTGCAGCTGGAGATGATTAAAAACAAACAGCGGTTTGTCAATAAGGAAGACGGCTTTGTTCCTTTTGCGAAGATAAAGGAGCAGAGCATGCGTGAACGGATGGAGCGCACTCGCAGGTAGATTAATCACAAAGGACATAAATGTTGAAGTAGGAGTATACTTGAATTGTATCAATACTTTTTGCTAAAGAAGGAAACGCTGGCACATCATTGACCGGCAAATTGCTCTTTGGGTCTCTTAATTTGTCAATCTGCAAGCAGGACCTGACATCACACTTAATTTGAACGTGTAGTGGTTTCTTTCAGTGGTTTTTATGCTGATTATTTATAGGCACCGTGAAATGGTGGAACAGGCGCGCCGCGAGCGGGAGTGCGAAGAGCGTGAGAACCTCTTCCGTGAACGGCAGAGACTGGAGATGGAGAGGCAAAAGCTGGAGAGGGAGCGCTTTGTGAGGGAGAAGCTTGAAAGGGAGAGAATCCGAATAGAGCAAGTACGTACAGTCAACCGCCTGCGATTGAAACTAGTCAACTAAATGTTTTTATGAAGAGTCATTTTTGGAAGTTTTTTTTTTTTTTTACTCGTGTGGATTATTATTATTTTTAGGAGCGCCGAAAAGAGGCAGAACACATAGCAAGGCAACAAGAGCTCAGACGACAGCAGGAGCACCTCCGTTATGAGCAGGAAAGGAGAAACCTGAAGAGAGGCCGTGATGTGGAACATGGGTCTGTACGCTTTTATTTACGCATTGTCTCGTTGACTTTAAGATGCAGGAATGCTGTAATCAATTCCATGACACTTAATGCCTGTCAAGTTGTTCAACTTTGAAAAGTATCTGATGGAAATTTTTTTGTTAATTTGTTCAGAATTGCAAAATCTAAAAACCTTTACCTTTTAAGTATGAAGTCACATGTTCATCTTCCTAATTGCCCTTCACACTTCAGGGACCCCAGACAGATTTTATTTAGCTGAATCACAATTTTTCACACCCAAAAGTAGGTTTGGGTAAGTAAAAACGTTTTGTTTTAGTTGGTCTGCTTACCAATGTAATTCTCAGTTTCGCTTGTTCTCCGTGACATCCAGAAACTCTCTGAAGTAAAATTCATGTTCCACAGGATTCGTATATACAGTATCTCATTCTATGGCATACGAGAGTTCAATATGGCCTCACCTTTGCTATAAAACGTGTTTTAACTTCTGGTATTGTGTAATGCGTTGAACTTAATTCAACATTGCGCGTTATAGGCTTCCTCCATAAGATTTAGCAGGACATTTATTTAAATGCAGCACATTTTTTTCCAAACACTAAATAAGATCCAAGAAAACCAATTTGTAGTCTTTGCAATGGGGAAGATGAACAACTATGGGAGAATAAGCACTGAAACAGACTGCGAGGCAACCAAACGTAGAGAGGGAAAGAATTAAAAGAGGAAAAAAAACTACAAACTGCCTGCTGGATCAGTTTAATAACAACATCAACAATTGCTGAATTTTGCATGTGGGTAAATTACATACATTTCCCCCGATATTTAGTCCAGAATTACTTGGCCAATATTTTTTACATCTTGGGAATATTTAAAGCAGGATAAATCTCTTCACTTTTTTGTGTATTCTATGTATTATGTTGTTTTCACGTATTTATTTTCATTTTTCGATTTTCTTCATTCCATGATGGGATCTCTGACAATCCAACTAAAATGAATTAAATCATAAAGGACAGGGATTAGAGAACGTGTTGAAATGCCTGTACTGTTTTACCACAAGCAGTGATTCTGATGGTTTCAACCTACAGTTATTTATTTGAAGAAATTATTCAATGCTGTTTTTGAGACATTGGACTACTCGTCACAAGACCGAGTTCCATTTACTAATAAGCCTTTGATAAGGAAGAAGATGACATCAATTTACATCCAAGAATGAGACATTGAAAGAGAAATAATCAAATGGCTTGGAAAGGAAATGACCAAAATGTCAGCAATCTCAGTTCCAAATTGGGGCACGTGGCTTTTCCTTCTTTACCTGTTTCTTACTCTAAAGCACCATAATTTCTATCCAAGTCTATCTTCTTCCCCTTGGTAATATCTTCAGGAAACATCACATTCACTTTCATTGCTACGCGTATGACACCCAGTTCTACATCTCTACCAAACCTAATACCATACTTCCACCACCCTCCCCTTCACCTCACGTATCAGTCACATCACTCGTTCTGCATATTATCATCTTCGAAACATCCACCGGCTCCGCTCTTCTCTCACTCCTCAGTCCACTGCTATACTTGTTCACACCCTCGTCACCTCGCGACTCGATTATTGTAATTCCCTTCTGTTCGGTCTCCCTCAAAAAACCCTGCATAAGCTTCAGCTGGTCCAAAATTCAGCCGCCCGCATTATCACACTCACACCATACATAAACCATATTACACCTGTCCTACAACATCTCCACTCGCTCCCCATTTTACACCGCATTCAATATAAAATCCTGCTCCTCACATTCAAATCCATCCATAACCTAGCCCCTCCATACCTATCTGACCTCATCCATATTCCTACACCTGTCCGCTCTCTTCGTTCCTCCTCCTCTCTGTCCCCCTGCTCGCCTCGTCACCATGGGAAACAGAGCCTTCAGTCGCTCTGCTCCCCAGCTTTGGAACTCACACCCAGCTGACCTTCGTAATACAGACTCATTAACACATTTCAAATCCAGCCACAAAACACATCTGTTTAGACAAGCCTATTCACTCGGACCACAAAGCCATTATTTTTATTTATTTATTTATTTTTTATTTTTTCTTACCTTATTTGATGTTGTTTTTAACGTTGCATTCGTGATTTTAACTGCTTGTTGTAAGGTGACCTTGAGTTTCTAGAAAGGCGCACACAAATAAAATTTATTATTATTCATTTCCGGACTATAGAGTGCACCTGATTGTAACCCTTTCCCACTACATTTTTAAAGGAAGAAACATTTTGTACACACATAAACTGCTCTTGTCGATAAGCCACAGGTGCCCACAGCCACAGTGTAACACGAGATATTTACAAAGAGGTAACACAGAAGCGGATTCAAAGTTTTAATAACATTAACTTTTCTTCCCAAATAGTGCCTGTAATGCAGCAGCACCACGGCAGTAAAACAGCACTAACATGGCTGGTTTAAAAAAAACACACACAAAAGTCACTGTTTGCCGCCAAGTAACGCTTTTTTTGTATGAAAAAAATCTTCGCTTGCCGTAACACTCGGTCAACCATTCCTTCATTAGACTTTCTACCATCCACGCTCTCGTGTCAACTTTCACGACAATGTCTTTCGGGTGTTGAAAGTGAAAAGTTGAAAGCGTGTGACAAAAGTCGCGGCTTATAGTCCAGAAAATACGGTACATCATGGTTGTATTCATTATACAGCACGACAATCAGTTAAATGGGTTTATAATGAGAACATGCTTTAAAATAATACTTAAGACAGAATGAAACCACAATTTGTTTCACATTTCAGTCGGAGAGACAACACATACTGGAACGGCAACAAGAAGATTCCGGCCGATGCAGCTGATACTCGTCTAAACCAAGGCGGCAACTTCAACCGGCCGCAGAATCGCTTCTCCAACTTCAACACCCGCCCGAGGAGCCGCTTCCCACAGGCCACTGACGAGCAGACCAACACGTTTGACAGGTTCGCTTAAATCTTAGCTGTACAAAGTATGAACAAATCGGTCACTGAACTAGTGTTTTAGGTATGAAAGTACAGACACTCCCATACTTTCTTACTTCTTATACTTGTAAATTTCCCCATTGTGGGACGAATAAAGGATATCTTATCTTTCTTCCCAACAAGTTAGTTTTTAGGAGGACTTTAAGTTGTTCCAACCCCTCCCCCAACACATTTTGTTTGTTGCTATGTAAGAATGTTGTGTTGCAAAAAGGTTATCTGTATTGAGAATTTTCAGTATGCAGCCCAGGGTTCGCACTACACCTTTGGCAGAGTCTACGAGGGTGTTCACTCAACCATTCTACATGTGCTTTGTGGACTTGGGGAAGACATTTGACCATGTCCCATGGCGAGTTCTGTGCACGGAGCTTCAAGAGTATGGTGTATCGAACCCCCTCATATGGGCTGTTCTGTCATCACCGATGTAAGAGTTTGGTTTGCCTTGCCCGCAGTAAGTCGGATTCATTTGCAGTGAGAGTTGGACTCCGCCAATGCTGTCCTTCACTGATTCTATTCATAACTTTTATGGACAGAATTTCTCGGCACAGCCAAGGCATTGAGGGGGTCAGGTTTGAAGGCCTCAGTATTGCATCTCTGCTTTTTGCAGATGATGTGATGCTGTTAGCCTCTCCAAGTCAGGATCACACTGAAGCGGTTTGCAGCAGAGTGTGAAGGGTTGGTATGATAATCGGCACCTCCAGATTTGAACCAAAGGTAGTAAAAAGATGGTCCTCCGTCGCAAAAGGGGGGTCCGGAATGAGATCTTACCCCAAGTGGAGGAGTTTAAGTATCTTGGGTCTTGTTTATGAGGGAGGGCAGGGTGCAGCAAGAGATCAACAGGCGGATTGGTGCAGTGTTTGCTGTGGTGCGGACTTTGTATTGGTCCGTCATGGTGAAGAAGGCACAATCAAAAGGTGAAGCTCTCGATTTACCGCGATCTACGCCCCTACCTTCACCGATGGTCCCGAGCTGTGGGCCATGACCGAAATAGCAAGAACCCAAATACAAGCGTCCGAAGTGATTTTCCTCCGCAGGGTGTCCGCGCCCGCCCTCTACTCACTCTCACCTTTGCCATCTTATAGACGCAACCGGTTCACCGGAGAGCCCGAAGCAAAGAAGAGTCGCATCTCTCCTCCACGGGAGGGCGCCAGCTTCGAGCGGTACCCCAAGAACTTTGAAGCCGTGCGCCGGGCCGAGCCGCTCCCTTCACGCACCGACCTCCGTGACACCGACCGCAGGGATAGAGACGAAAGGCGGCCCATCCAGATCCACGATCGTCCCATGGGAGCCAGGATATCCGGCATATCCGGCCCCCGCGCCCCCAGGGACGGAGGCCACGGATGGAAGAACAACACCGACATGAATGCCAACAAGGGCGAGCTACGGTACCCTTCTCTTTCCCCTTGCCGCTCTTGCTTCTTTTTTCTCCTTCCTCTTAGTTACCTCAGTTTATTTGCTTTGGTGTTCTTATGGTTTACCCAGTGCACCTATGCGAATTCGTTCGGAGCGATCGGGCCGAGACGAGCCTGGTTCTGCACTCAGAGGAGGTTCTTCAGCCAGCCGAGGAAGAGGCTCTTTTAGTGATCAGGATGGAGGAAGAGCCATGGTGATGAATAACCAGGTCTGCTTCCCATCTTCTTATGATGACCCATGACTACTCAACGTTTCCTACATAAAGCCATTTGAGGTTTTTTTTCTCCCCCATATCTTTGATATTTAACTGCCGGTCCATGTACTACGGCATTCAGTTCTATCTAATAAGACGGTTCAATGTGCGATTGGAGAGACTGGTGCAGTTGTAGTTTTAACGTGTTTTTACATGCGTTTCTGGTTATTTAAAACTGATCAAATGCAGAATGATGTTAAACTATTGTCTCCATGCATGCCATTTGAATGAGGATGGACTTCAGCAGGTCAAGAGTTTAGACATTGTTTACAGTAAATCAACAAGTGTGATTGCAGGGTTTATTTTGGACTGGGGTTGACTTGCAGTGGAGCGCGGGCTTTCCAGAGCCACTTTTTTGCGAAAGAATCCCAAATTATTTGGAATTTGTCGTGTTACTAGTGCAACACATTGAGTGATTTGTTTTGATTGCGCCCTAGTGGTGATTGAATGATGCAGTTGATTGGTGCACTGAATTGTCTTGCTAGTGAGGGCAACAAACGTACTCGTACATGGTCCTCAAACTGGATGTCAAGTATATGGAATAAACACCCAATTGGCTTACCGTGTCCATGCAGCCTTTCAGCTCGGGCCGCCGGGTGGTGGTGCAGCGTCACAGCAGGGAGCAAGGCATGAGGAAGGAATGGCACGGTGGTTCGGCATCTCAAGGCGGCGGCAGCGGAGGAGGAGGAGGCTTCTCCGAAAACCGCAGGATGAGCAACAGTCGTGGCAGCATGATGTCGCCGCCGTCTGGGTAAAACAGTTTGTCCCTCGAGACTTTACAGTTTAACACTTCTATTACAACGGCAAACAAATAGACGAATATTGCGTAAATCGCTTTTTTGCCTTTTATTCACCACTATATGGGCACCATTAGTTGCATGAAGCAAAGAGTACTGTATTTTTTCAGGACTCTGTCATTCCAGAGTGTTGTTTCTTGTCAAAAAATACATCCATCTTGGCCTGTTTTTTCAGGGGGGGTCAGTGATGTATGAATGTCAATATCTTTGTCATATGTTAACTGAAAATGGGAAAAAAAATTGTGCTAGCTGTCATACCCCAACGTTGTCTTCACACATTAAAATATGCAAGAGCTCCCTTCACATTGACATTTGGCATGCAGGAGGTCCACAGCTTAATTTGCTTTTTTTGCACAGTCCTCTTGTGAAGTTAGTGGATGAGAGAGGAACATGATTTAAAGTCAAAACTGACCAGTTTGAGGGCGACGGCATGCTGTAATTGTAATCTTGCGTGCACACCTTACACAACATCACTCAAGTTGGCTGCAAGATGAAATGTAAACAATCCTTTTCATTGTCATCGAAAGGCTCGAATGTTCCCAGGTCAAGTATTGTGTTAATGATTTTTAAAGATCTTGACAATGTTTTTCCTTCAATTTTATTACAAAGCAGGATATGATTGTAGCATAACACTCCAGTTAGGGTTTAGATGCTTAACTAAGGAGTTTACCGTAGTTATTAAAAAAAAAAAAAAATCTGCCTTGAAGCTATGCAGTAATCATTTCCAAATGGACTGTTACTGTAGATTCATGCACCATGAGTGAGGAATGATTATGCAAAACAATAAAATGTCAAAAGTTTGGAATAATTTCACTTTTTTCACACAAGATCAAGTGCTATATGTCTACAAGGCCAATGACCGTTTTACTCAGTCTTTATAACTGTTTCAATAACCACTAAAACTGTCGGTTACTGGTAGTGAGCTCTTCTTTTCTTTGAGTTGACTTCTAAGTAGGACACGATAAGTGGCTGCTTGCAGAGATGAGCTGCCTCTCTGAAGTTAAAAAAAAATGTACATTTTAAAAATGAATCTTTGCTTAGCTGAAGAGAAAGAAAAAAGGCTGTTGGCCTCATCATTTACCACAAACAAGCACAAGAATCCAAGGAGCATAAAAGAGAAAACGGGGTATCTTTTGGTTGAGGACTTCCAATCCTAAGAGCACAAGTATTGTGAACACGTGATAGATGGATGTTTCCATTTGCACGCGTGTTGGCTTTTACATTGATGTCGTGCTTGTTTTTGGCTTTAGGTTTCATAGGTAAAATCTTCATTTGCTATGAAGCAAACATGAAGACCAGAGAAGAGGGGGTGCAAACCCTGAGCTATTGCACAAACATTGAGCAAAGCCAACACAACAATTTGGAATGTCCTGAAAAAGGAGAAACCACTGGTGTACTGAGCAAAAGACATCGAACAGGTCACCCAAGTGCATCAGCAGGAGTTGCTGATAGAAACATTGTGAGAGCTGTGAAGAAACAATCAAAAGACCACTGTTAGTGGCATCACGACCAACCAATGTGTGTGTGTGTGGGGGGGGGGGGTGAAGGTATTACAATCCAGTGTTCAAAGAAAAATTGGAGAGAAGAAATATACAGGTCATGTCACAAGATGCAAACCACTCACGATGGTTTTGGCATAAAAAAAATAGAAGGAAACATTGAATTTCTGTAAGTTGGCAGCTCTGAAAATTTAAGGATAGCAATCCCAAGCGAACAATAATACCGTAATAATAAAAATCACGTGCATATTTTGTAAATGTGTTTAAAAACGCAAACTCAACTTGTATCTGATTATTTGATTAATCTCTTGGGACAGTCTAGAATAATTGATTCTAAAAATTAAAACAGTGAATGTTCTTGATCCTTAACTTTTTTTTTTCCCTCCCCCCACCCCAGTCATTCATCTGGAATGAGTCGCATCGTCCAAATCACTAGCAGCTCCGTTTCCAGCGGCGGCAACACGGGCAGCTTTAAGCCTTTCAAAGGAACGCAGCAGTTCTAAATGTCCACCACGTCGAACCAATAAAAACTGGGGATCCTCTGATGTTTTATTTTTTACAATAAGTCTTTTCGGTGGTGCAACCACATTGGCCGGGTGAATCATTTTTATTTTGTATAAAAGTATGCATCGTAGGGTTTTTCTGACAATTCCGCTTTGTGCACACTTGAATTGTACTTAGATTGGCTTTGTAACATGTCAATATTTGTCTCTAGTTGTCATTTATTTTCACATGTTTTCTTACTCTTATCAAATTAATTCATGCCCCCCCCCTTAAAATATTTCCATCATGTAGCACAAAAACATTTGTTTGCTGTTACATCCGGTTAGTATGTTTTGTAAATTTCTAGAATTATAGATTTATAATTCAGGAATTATTACAAGATGTAATTTAGACCATTTCATAACTGTCAATTAATGCACATGTGAGTGAAATAAAAGATGAATTGACCACCTGATGAGATTTTGATTCTGCTTTTAACGGAAAACCATTTGATCATTGCATTTTATCTTTATCCATCTTAACGAGTAAATCCTTCCTCACGTTTGTCCTCTTGTATGACGACTGTTGGTTATTTGTTTACTAGTGGGGCAAAACTACCATTAGTGGACATCTGTACACTATGTGAAGCGCTAGATTGAAACAAGTAGAATTCTGACATTATTACTGGCCATACCTGTTAGCACTTAGTCAACTAGTGCACGGTAACATGTAGTTAAGTCCATATGTAACGGTACACTCGGGCCTAATTAGTACGCCAATTCAGTCCACATGTTGAATTTTTGTCTAACGGGGACCATATTTTAAACTACTGACATTTATGCAAACTACCAACCGGCCAACTTTTGAGGCAAAATTAATTGTGGCTGTTTGGGGCTACTAGTAGGGTCCAAAAGGTCTACAAGTTGGAAATAGCAGTGCAGCACAGTACCGGTAGTTTCCTAGTAAGGTAGTACTGATAGGCCAAAGGTGGCACTGGTCGTGGGAAAATTATTACCAGTGTGCCATCAATGAGGACAAAGAGTGTACTAGTGCACAGGCCTTAAAATGGATATCGGATAAATGCGCAATCACGCACAAATTAGTTAACTCTCCCCATTTCCATCCCAAATGACGACAGAAGAGCTTTGAAGGATGATTGCTCTTTTATTGGCAATTCTAATCAGGCTGAATGTCCCTCGTCTAATAAGGCATTTAGTTAAATATATATTTATCACCATATACATATTGTGACTGCGATGTGAAAGGCTACATACATTATTTGGTCATTTATGTAAATAGATCAAATTAGCACAAATGAGTCCTTTGTTGATTAGCGCATTGGCTGAAAAAAAAAAATCAAGGTGTCCGACAGGAAATGCAAATAATGGAAATGAGAAGTCTTTCTGTAACACAAAGCTGCAGCTCCCCACAAAGTGTTTAAACTAACCTGAACATAGCAATTTGCAATAGTCAACAGCCACAACATCAAAACAGCCCTTTTTCTAGGTTAATAAATTATAAGAGTTCAGCTGGCTTAAGATTGCTACCGAGTTTTGATAACTCTTTTGGCCATTTGTCATTTTTTTTTGTTCTTCTTTTTCTAAAAGGTACCCGAAAGGGCGACAGTGCCCATCGCACACTTATGATCCATACAAAATGAGGTATGTTGCTTTGCTGTTAGTGCATATCAAAAACCAAATGACAACCACTACTGTTATTAGTGTCCAATGTGTCGAAATACACATTTTACAGGATGTGACACTTTTTTTTGTGTGTACAAGGCAAACAGAAAAAAAACACATTGACACATATGTCCTTCCCATCAACCTATCTTCATAATTAAATTCTCAGGATAATAATTGGGATGGCAACAAAATATTTATTAAAAAAAAAGGTTATGCTCACTCATCCAAAGCAACTCCAACCAGTGTCACTTCATTATCAAAATGTGCCACCAGCATTATCTCAAGCCAACTGCCTCAAATTGGCTGTTAGTCGATGGATAAAAGAAGCCTGCACTCTTTTTTTACACTGTTTTGTTATTCCATCTGAACTGCACATGTATTTTATCATATTTTTTTTAGATGTATATGTTGGTAAGATGACTTTTTATATTCACTAGAAATGCTGCTGAACCCTGTCGGACAGGCTCGTATTAATTTACAGTGAACCCCCACTTATGTACAATGGTTTACAATTCCAAAAGATGTTGCAAAGTGGTAGCAAAACACAACATGAAGCTCCTCAATTCACATCAACAAAGTCCCTTGGCACCAAGATGCTCCCAGATAGTTCAAAAGCACGAAATGAAGTCCCTCAACTCACTTCAACATAGTTCCTTGACAACAAGATGCCGGCAAAGCACTACATGAGGCTCCTCTATTCACTTCAACATAGTTCATTGATACCAAGTTGTCACAACATAATGGCAAAGCACTACTTTTTGTCTAAATTAAGCTCAACTTCAACATTTCTTGGCACCAAAGCACTGCGTAAAGCTCTTCAACCCACTTCAGCTTGGTTACCTGGCACCAAAAAGGTGGCAAAACCCGACATGAAGCTCTTCAATTGGGGGTTCACTGTACTTTTTTGGTAGTCTGCATGCAAACGCAGCTTTAGTTGGGTCTACAAATCAAACATCCTTCATCGTATGTACGCGAGCGCACATCTGCAGTGTTCACCATGTTACTGCAGGCCCGAGGAAGTGTGCCCATACAAAGCTTGAAAAAGAGCTAGAATAGTATGTCCCGTCACAAAAAGGCCTGAGTAGTTGGCATATTGGCGGATTGTCTCACACTGCTCGGACGCCTGGATTTGTCTGAGAAAAGGCCATAAGGCGCCTTGTACATTTAGGGAAAAAGGAAAAAAAAGCTTATCTACTCCTCCCTCCTCTTGAGTCAAGGCATCCGACTGGAATGATTCGATAGAAAAAGGTCTCAGGAGCGTCCTCTAAGCATATGCATTTCAGAATTATGTACACTGTTTTGTAGGTGAAGCGCATCAGTACGGATAGCCGTTTGTGTTTCGTCCATTTATATCTGGCTTAAGATCCATGTGCTAGTGCGTTGTTTATCCAGCTAAACGCACAGATAGACAGTGTCTTGCGAGTAAACTTTTTTTTCACTTCGAGTGCCTCTTTTGGTTGCTGAGTTTTCATTAAAACCTAATAAAACTGTGCAGTGGTGCCATGTCCAACTTAAATGCATGAGTCATGCACTAGTAGCACCAAAATGGCCGTTCGTTTTGCTTCACTAGTGCTAACAGCATGGCCAAAATGATCAATTACCAAGAAATATAATTCTAATTAAAACAAAAAAGCATGACTCGTTACAGACGAGTTCTACTGGTGCTCCATAGTCATTCTGCTAGTGAGCTCAATTGTCTATGTCCTCAATTGTGAGGACAACGAGTATACTAGTACATTGACCTACCGATGGACATTTAGATGTCAAACAGCTTAGGATCCATCCACTAGTCAGACGATCCAGCTCACTAGTGTCAAATTAGTAACTTAATTTCCATCACCGTGTGACATTTTTGCACACTGGTAGGACAACTTTGGCAGACTAGTAGTCATAGGACAACTACACGATGCGGGTAAGGCAAAGCTGTGCACTAGTTGGCATCTGTGGGACTCTCTTGTAGGATGTTCACGAGAACAATTTTACAATGTCATGGAAGGAGTATTTATTCAATATTTTTCAGACCCGACTTGAGGTCCACGTACTAGTCACAGCTTTGACATACATTTTACTTGTGAGGCAAATATGTGCACTAGTTGCCTGCGTGCCACTAGTAAAGATCGCACTAGTCATTCATGTCGAAAGGTCTGATGTGATTAGCCCCAGCTTGACACTACCAGGGTTCTTCTACTTCTTGACATAACAATGGGTCAATAGTTTATGCATTCAGTCACCAGCAACTCCTCTGCTTGTGCCGCATACATTTTTTGAAAAGAAAATCTGCGACGGTAAAAGTCCGGAAGTATTGTTGTGTCAAACATTTGGTCATTCTCCAAACTGGCTGAACACACACGCAAACACCTGTAAAGCCGAACTGTGAGGAATGATGTTTACAGCGCTACAGCATCAGAACCTCTTCAGTGGGCACTCTAAAACACGATTCTGTATTTGCAAAACAAACAAAAAGGTGAATTCAAAAAGAGGATTTGGGCCACACTGAAAAAAAAGGAAAATTAAAGTAAGTAAGATTATGAAAATAAAGATGTGATTTTACAAGATTATAGTCATCATTTCAACAGGATATACTCATAATTTCACAAGAATTTGGAACAGTACGAGCATAAAGTCTTACGAGTGACATTACAAAACTAGGGCGGGATAGTACAAGGACGGCGTTGTAATGTAAGGAAAAAAGTCATTTTACATGCCGAAGGTCGTGAAAATATAGGAATAAAGTTGGAGCGCTACAAGCCTGAAGTTGTACATCACGAGACATTTAAAAAAATTTGTCGCAAAAATAACGTCATCATGTTACAAGAAAAAAAAAGATTGCAAAATTACGAGAATAACTGAATCGTTTCAAAAATGAAGTTGTAAAAATACAAGACTGAAGTTGTCATGTTGTTACAAGAATAAAATCGTACTAATGAGAAAAAAGTCTGATATGTGGCAAGAAAAACAAAAATAGCAGAATAATGAATAAAGACTTAGTGTTATGGGAATGAAAGTAACTCAAAGTAATGCAACAAAAAAAAAGCCAATGTTCACAATAATAGTCATGAAACAAAAAGCGGTCATGTTACCAGAAAATGACTCGAACAAAATTGTAACGTCAGAAGAACAAAATGTTACAAGTTTTTTCCTGTTATATTACACCATCAAATCTTAATGTTACAAACATTTTATCTTATGGCAAAGTCCTAAAAAAAATCCAAAAAGTTGACCCAAAAACGCCCCCGCCACCTTAAAAAAAAAAAAAAAAAATCTTGTTCCAAGAATAAAGTCGAACTATGAGAATTGTTTAAAAGACAATTGCGGCAGAGTTGCATGGCAACAGATTTCTCCCTTTTTTTCCATGTAGAGTTGCAACTTCATTCTGTAATTTTACTTCTGGTAAAATATTCACGTTATTCTCGTAATATTATAACTTCATTCATGCAAATTGGCATCTTTTTTCTTTAATCGTTTTCTGTGTGGCCCGATAGTCCTTGGTACAAATAATCCCTTGGAAAAGCGATTGAGCATTTAAAAAAAAAATCCTTGATACATATCGTAAAGGTCCATATACTTGTACACATTGTCCTCACAAGTAAGACAATCCAGCGCAGTCGTCGTAGAACACTTCCACTACTGCGTGACATTTCTACCCATGCGTACAGAATGTCACACTAGACCACGAGTATCAAAGTCAAGGCCCGGGGGCCATATCTGGTCCGCCATATTATTTTATGTGGCCCGCAAAAGCAAATCAAGCATGTCAAGTTCCATGATGCTTGCTAAAGTCTGAACCAAAATTTCAAATTGTCATATGTAATCCGCATGAACTGTCATTATTCTTGACTTCTGATTTTAAAACTAGTTATCCATCAATTTGTTGTGTGCTGTGTATGTAAATGTGGGGGTGATTAAACATTTATATGGTTTCCCAAAATTAATAGCGGCCCTCCAAGGGAAACCATAACTACAATGTGGCCCGTGACAAAAATGAGCTTGACACCCCTGCACTAGAGGGACAACTACATGTTACTATTATATACTGTGTGCAATTACGACTCCTAGTGAAACACTAGATGTTGGCCAGTATGTCACTAGTAGCGCACAGTTGTAACAGAGTTGCGCCACCAGTGTGCAGAAATGCCATGCAGTGGTCGGAGGCAATCGTGGAAAATATGTTAATAGTAAGATTGTGGTTCTACTACTGTGCTGAACTGTCTGAAAAAACACAAGTACGTAGACCTGAAGCTGGATGTCATGGATCTCAAATAAATGCTCAATCCTTGACATTGTGCAATTCTATGTGGTAACATCTAGTACTTGACTAGTACATAGTTTTGCCTCACCATAAACACTCGTATGGCAAATAAAATAGATATCAAAAACAATCTAAGACAAGTGGCGCACTAGTAGAATGACTATGGTGCACTAGTAGTCGAGAACCGTCACCCCCCCCCCACCCCCCCCACTGCAGTATGACATTTCTGCACACTAGTAGGATGTTTACGTGTTACTCGTGAGGCAAAATTACTAGTGGACATTTTAGTGCTACTAGTAGGGTCCAAGAGGCTACTGGTGCATGGCACATGTCTCCTAGTTAGGCCTCGTAGTGCTATTAGTGCAACCCAGTAGCTGTAAGAGCACAATAGCATATACTAGTAGGCCAAAAGTCACTAGTAGTGGAAAAAAAAGGTTCCTAGTAAGACAGTTGTTTTATTGGCACACTGAATTAGCTGACTAGTGAGAACAGTGTGAACTAGTACATGGTAGGGCTGAACAATTAATCAAATTCAAATCGACATTGCAGTGCAGTAGAATGTAATTTTCAAATCGCAAAGGTTACAATTTGGGGATTCAAAACAAATACCTTTGCTTCCATTCGGGTAGTCGGTCAGTTTTTATATCTTTGTATATTTTATGTATGTACCGGTATTTACGCATCGCATGTCCAGATAGGTTCACTACTTAAGAAGTGCAGTCGACAAGTTTAGAAAAGTTGAAGTGATAAAGCCACATATTTGTTTGCATCATTGTTGCAACCTCATGTGATTTACTGGCTCGTGTTTGTGTCATTATGAACGCTTAAAAGACTGCAGCTTAAAACTGTTGAGTAAGATAACTCTAATTGAAGTGAACTGTCATTCGTATGAATTCATGCTTCATTTGGCTTTATTTTAAGGGAAGCCCAACCTCTAAGACCAAAACATTTAGGTATAATAAATTTAGGTTTTTATTGTAATACAGATTAATTTATTGCTTGTGTTAAAAAAATACATGTGAAGGAACCTTGAACAAAAAAAAGATTGCATGTTAAATTGCAATCGCAATATCAAGCTGGAAAAAAAAAAATCTCAATTGGATATTTTACAAATGGTTCAGCCCTAGTTCATGGACCTTACAGTAAGATGGATATTGACAACATGGAATGAACGGCTTTCCAGAAATTTTAGTGTAAAATCAAACTGGCAACATAAAGAAATGTTGGCATCAACAGCTCACTTACAGAAAGCAGATGAACTTTGCCCGGAGACAACTCCTCCCCCCCACCCCAAAATAAGTTGAAAGGGTCGTGTTAAGGAGAGCGGGTGTCACGTTTAGTTTCTGGAGATTATGTCTTTTCGCTAGAAAAGATAGCCAGTGTGACCAATATAGTGCCGTGTGCAACTTGTAACAAAGTGTGGCTGACTCGGTCAAAAAATCCCGTGTGTGTGTGGGGTGTGAAGGGGGGGGGGGTCGTGTTGTGGTCCGCTGAGGATGGAGGCTGGCAGGCACCAGTGGCTTGGGAAGCAAATCCTCTCGTGAACGTCTCCTCCCCTCGCTGGAGGCCAAAAGCAAGCACACAATCACACACGCACGCAGGCACGTATGGCAAACCCACTGAGCATTTAGTCATATCCAAAGTCCATGTGCTGGTCCGCTTTTTGCCCTCACCAGTGAGGCTATTCGGCGCGCTCAAATGGCTTCATGACAAGCCGATTGACAATTGTGGGCTACTACTGATGCAAATGACATGAGCTAATTTGACTAGTGTTTCACTAGTTTTGCCTCACAAGTAACATATAGTTGTCCAAGGACCTTAAAAAATATAAAGACAATCAAAACTATATGATTATTAATTTGGTATGCATTCTTAAGATGTACAAGTAGGCCAAAAGTGATGCTCGCAATGGAAAAAATGGAAACAGCCATTCTAGTAGTGCGCCCTAATCGATGTACCAATGCTGTAAATTGTCTTTCTACTCAAGACAAATAGCGCACTAGTACATTTATCCTAATCAGGATATCATCATTTTGAATAAATGCTTCCTATAAAGCCGTCAACTAAGTCAACTAATTGACTAGTTCCAGGAGTGACAGTATGAAAAGGGTTTTCTCCACGGCTTTTACCTTCCAGATAAGCAAAATTCCACTGACTGTAGTAAGGAGAGCTCATTACGACTGGACTCAGGGCAGTAGCATCAATATGTTTAGACGAGTGGAGGCACATGAAAATCATCAAGGAAATGTGGGGGTTGACTTCACCGTCAAAGAAAACGCGAATCCTAGAGCGCAAAAACTTGACAAAAAACTATCTGAGAACAATTTTGGATCCCACACCCAAAAATGAGTTAAAACAGCTAACTCAACAAACTCTGTATTGTCCAAAAGGTGACGAGTGTGTAACACATGCCTACTAGTTGGGCCAAGTATTGTCACTTGAGCTGCACGGTAGTTTACGAGTACGGTAAATCTTTATTGCGTACTATATTGGCCGAAAGAGCATGGTGATCGAATGGTTGGTACGTCCGTCTCGCAATGCTGAGGTCATGGGTTTGATTCCAGGCCCCGGCCATCCTGTGTGGAGTTTGCATGTTCTCCCCGGGCCTGCGAGGGTTTACTCCAGCTGCTACGGTTTCCTCCCACATTCCAAAAACATGCACCGTAGGTTAATAGTTTGCTCTCAATTGTGAGTCTGGATGATTGTTTGTCTCTGTGTGTCCTGCGATTGGCTGGCAGCCAGTTCAGGGTGTACGCCACCTACTGTCTAAAGACGGCTGGGATAGGCGCCAGCACGCCCCGCGACCCCCGTGAGGATAAAGGAGTTCGGATGATGGATGGACGGATGGACGAAAGTGTCACTAATAGTGTAAAATGAATAAATTAATAATAGTAAGACAATCATTGTGCGCTGGAGTGTGTCACTCGTGAGGACGGCGAGTATACCAGTGCAAGCACCTTGAGCTGGATGACAAGCACATGGACTAAATGCTCAAACGGCTTGCCATACGCTCGCTTGACGTTACAAAATGACACATTTGTCTTTATCCTTGGCTTCCTTCTTGGACTTGCGCTCTCCACTAGATGACTGTTTTCCCGGGCTGGCCGTGGCCTGGCCGGCGGTTGCTGCCGCCGGCGCTGTCCCGGCGCCACCACCTCCCGCTGCCCCTCGGTCCGCCTCGTCTCCCTCTGCAGCCTCTTGCTGAGCCTGCAGCACACACACGACCACAGAGGACGGGAGGTGTCATCCAAGCATTTTTGATACTAATTTGCACCCTTCAAAGGATTTCACTTGCCTATAGATACCACAAGATGGCGATAATAGCAATACTTTTCTATCAAACAGATTAGGGCTGGGCAATTAATGATTCCAATTTTGGTTTCTTGGGATCATTACAATATGATAGTCAAAGAAATATGATTATATGATGAATGTGCCAAATGGTGGTGTGTCTGTGTGTGTCTGCATTGGATTGGATTGGATAAACTTTATTGTCAAATGTACTGTATGTGAAACATACAGCACAGATGAAATTTCTTCCCTCTCAACACAAAACAAGAGGAGCCGCTGTGGGTGTTCGCGCCACCATCAAAAGAAAAGTTAACCAAAAAAAAAGACAAAATTATACAAAACGACACACGAGACACAGACAATCGTGCACTCGTAACCATTTTCCTGCATACACATTGTTGTCTGAAGCAGTTATAGATGAAAGAGGAGCGAATCAAAGTGTCCTTTTCACCAGTGGATCACAAACGTCATGCTGCAATGTGCACACGTTTGCTACAAGCTAAGTTGCTAAGCATGCAAGTTAACTATGTTGTGAAAGCACCCTGACGGCACCGTGTGGCTTGTTCAGCAAGCGTGTAACAAATGATATTTGTCCCTCCCTGAGCATGCTTGTTTAATGATACCCCAGTTGGGTTTACTGGAAATATATATAAACTTACAACAAAAATAATTACACACATGATATATTGAAATACAAAAAACACTTCGTAAGACCCATCTCTCCACCAGTTGTCATTCATACAACAGAATAAGCAATTTGTGTTCAATTAAACAGGCCCAGATTTCACACTCTTTATAGCAACAACCCCCACTGTGGCGCAGTGAGTGCTTCCCATTTGTTTCAAGCCCTTCAGCGCCTGCCTCTAACTCGTTTCCTTCTGCCTGAAGCCTCATAACCCCCCCCCCCCCCCCCCACACACACACACACACACATACCTGCACTTGTGCAGCCTGCGCTGCCGCCGCCTGTTCTTGCTCCTGTTCCTGGTAGTACTGTGATGCTCGGCGGTCCTCCTCCTCCTGCAGCTTTTTAGCCAGCTCCAGGTCGCTGATGCCAGGGAGCTGCTCCCACTGGAGGTCCTGACTCTGCTGCTCCTGCTGCAGCGACAGCGCCATCAAGTAGTCCTGAGTAAAAAAAAAGGATGATGCTAAAATGCAACATGCAATATGTAGACCAGCCATTGGCAAAGTTTGCTTCATGTACCATTCGAAGGAGTCCGCGAGAATCACATGTTCAAACTTTGCATATTGTTACAGTGACTTCAACTTGTGACTTTTAAAATCCATTGCAGTATATTTTTAAATACAGTCCAGTTGTATGTAACTTTTAAGTTGGTTTCAAAGATTTATTCAGGTACAATATGACAACTTTTATTTTAACTTTCACAAAGCAGCAGATGTGGACAAATAATACAATACTCACAGGCATATATTCTTTATCATCCGCACAGAATGACCAATACCACTGCGGCTTATTGAGAACCTTTGACCGACTGCATGTATGTATTTCCATAGTTCTGTATTCTCTTGCCCCAGATGGCCAAGGCAGGTACACCCGAAGGAGCAACACAATGTTGATTGAATTGAAACAACCCAAAGTGTCAAAAGCTGCTATTCTTTATATTTGAAAAAAAAATGCATTAATTACTGTTTTATTTTGGCGGTGGGCTGAGGAGTGCTGGAATGGATTAATGGCATTTCTATTCATTTTAATGGGGAATGATGATTTGAGATGCAAGTGTTTGACTTCTTAGCGTAGTCACAGAAAGACTTAATGTCGTATCTCAAGGCACCACTATATATACAGCATATTTGTATAGTTCAGTTGTATTAACGATTCCGGTACAATAGCATTTAAACTTAAAGAGCATATTCGGTACAATTTTTTTGTTCAGCATCAACGTGCAATTCATTTTAACTGAATCATTATTTAAGGACACTTGACCCTACTACCTACTTATTTTTATTTATTTTTTGGTCATTGTAGTGCGTCTCAAAGAGCCAAGTATTTTTTTTTTCCAATGATACTTTTCGTAAAGGGTTTGAGAACCACTGACGTAGCCTAACGGTTCAGCAGCTCTCGGTATGATGCAGTGCCTGTTCCCCTCAAACTACAACCAAAACAATACACACAATACACGTTGCACAATACTGATCTATCTCTTGTTTAGATCTCATTAGGTTGTGCAGCTGCACTTGACGTTTGACATACGACATATTCTCTTCCCTCTCGGTTACAATCTTGGTGCAAACAACCTGATTGTACCGTGGGGCTCATTAGTGCTTTCTCTAATCTAAAGGTGTTGATTGTTGACCTTTCAGAAATAGATGTCCCTCTCCTCAAACTAGGCCTGTCGGAGTAAACAAGTCATCTATAAAGTCTGCCCAAGCCATTGTCTGAGTGGAGAATTTGTCAGCAAGTTCTGCTTTTGAACAGATGGCTGTAAATCCACCAAAATTGCAGAGGCCTGATGAATAATTGAGGGGCCACTGAGAAGCTTTGCTACATTATGGAGAGAATGTTAAGGGGTGCAGTAGGACAATGGAATTGCTGTGAATTTAGCAAGTATTTAGGGCATTCTAAGTTAAACAAGAGGAAAACTTTTTTCCCCCCTCACAGTTTTTGATGGCGTAACAAAAACATTGTGGTTGCAGGGGTAAAATGCAGGTTCTTGCAAGCCTTGCCTGCATCAGTGCTCAGACCTGGTCTATCTGATCCTGCTGTCCTCGGTACACGGTCTCTGGGTCCGACGGGGGCCTCAACCGGAATTCGGAATCACAGAAATTTCCATCTCCGTCCACGTTGTGAAGACTCTCCCACACGACCTTTTCTTCTGTCAGGAAGCCTTGATCGGTCACCAGTAGGTATAACTGACCCTGGAGATAAACAAACACAGGTAAAGTAATTAAATGCACTGATCCCTTGAAATATTAGCGATTCAACTTTTTTGAGTGTTTTGAGATATCAGCTGCCGTTTTTTTTGCTCTGACATGCAAGCGCAGACTTGAACTTGACTCACTTCACAATAAGCAGCAATTTGGCAACTAATGAACAAACCTCAAAAAAGAAGCTTTGAGCTATTTAATGCCACCCCAGTTGAAGCTTATGCGGCAGCGCTTAGCTTTTCACTCCACTATCTTAATGCTAATTGCGAATGCTAAATCGCATCTATCTTGCGGAGCGCTAACCCTTGAAGCAATGGGCTAAATACAAATGGTTCAGCGACACAGATAATATAACAGTAGTCACTCATACATCCTTTATCATCAGCAAAGGAAGGACTAATATTAGTGCCATACCAATGAACTGAGAGGAGATAAGATGCTTCAATGAGCATTGTATCCGTCTGTCGGTTTTATACTCCATCAAGGTTTTGATGCGTTTGAAGCATTCATTTCAAAGGAAAAAGATCATTTGAGATACTCCTATCACTTGTGTGCACTTCATATCATGCACGTACCCAAGTTCTGTTTCTAAACATTTTTGGAATGACCTCCCACTGAAAGTTTGGCAGAAACTACACTTTTTTTTTTTGTGGACAAGGGGTGATGAAGGTGACGCACAAAGGCTTTGCCTGTACTGTATTGGCAAAGCCAATGTGTGATAGTGAATAGTTTAAAAAAAAAAACAGTACAAAACAAGTCACTTCCCCTACTGCAGATAACAGGAAAAGTCTTGTCCAGCTGCACCGATAAAACTCCCAAGCAGCTGCATGCAGCTGATTTTAGCAGAACCACACTCATTTAGAATTGCAATGAACAGTTTCATGTAGGAACACAGCTTTTTTTTTAATCGCCTTCACAGCAGTAAAAGCTATGTTGTGAAGACCAAGGAGCTTCAATCAATGAAAATGTGAGAGACAGACTTTTTTCCCCACATGCTGGGAGATGCTACTACTTGAAAAGAAAAATGTTTTATTTATACATGACTATACCACATATTATTTTAGTACTATTTCCACATAGTGTATGTATCTTGTGAATATTTTGGACATACAACTTTTGTGTCAGATAAATACAAGTTTTAAATGTAGAATTTAACACATTAAGTGGAGTATAAAATAGAGTCCGATTCTGATATTTTGGCATCATAATATTTAACGCGAACAACAATCAAAATATCACATACAGGACAGGACAGACATTTGTCTTAAAAAAATAGATAATAAAACATTTACAATATTTAACCCTTAAGTATTTGTCTCACTTTACAACAGAGAGAAAAACTGGCAAGAATCGTCAGATTTTTATACCAAAATTATGGGATGTCGATAGAATTATGAGGGGGTAAAAGGAACGTCATACATTTTGGAGGAAAGCAATTTTAAAATGTTGGAAAAGTGAAGCACTGTGAATACGCTAAATGTGTTGTAACTGCTAAGGGCAGATTACTATAGCACAGAAATTTTCCCGACAATGATGTTGAATGCTAGCCTTTATCGCACGTGTTTCACCTTGTATTTAATCATGGTGCTGAAGTGGTTATTCCTGAAAAAGACGCAGAGTTCTCCTTCCTGCACGGTGGATGTGAGCTCACACAGGCCGTGGTACGTCAGCTGAGTGGCCGTGCTGCTCAGGAACTGCTCTGCCACAATGCCTGTCACAAACAGGTGCAGAAAAAAAGGATTGCAATTGCTGGCAGAGTATAATGCAATGACAGCGCATGCCTTTAATCTACCATGCATTGACAATCACAACACCCTCCTTACTCATCCAGGAACATGGGCCAGAATCTGGAATAGCATTTCCGAAAAAGCTGCATCATAGCCTGCGGTAATTAAACCTTCTCAGTTTTGATTGACACTGTCAAGGAGGTATTCATGACAAAATATGTTTATTTTTAGTGGCACTAAGAAGGTGAGTTTTTCATTGGATAAGCGGTTTGGACAAAGGATGGATGGATGGATGATGTGTTAATTTTTTTTTTTTTTGCAGGACTACGCAAATAGTCATTTGGACACCCTTTATGGAAGGCACTCTCACAGTTAACCCAAAGTAAGACCCGCCCAGATAACTTTGCTTGGCTAACACATCATGACCATTTCCCACTGTCAGGCAAACTAACTGTGCCTATATGTTGGTTTTGTTACATTTTAAACAAACTGGTGGAGCAAAACATGTAGGCATATATCTTATATACCTGGGGGGACCGAGCCTTCTCTGTCGCCGCCCCCACCCTCTGGAACGCTCTACCACAACACATCCGCAACTGTACTGACCTCCAATCCTTCAAATCATCCCTAAAAACTCACCTGTTCCGCTATGCTTTTAATACCTTTTAATCTCTTTTACCCATTTTTCTTTTGTTCATCTAAATGTGCTTTTGTAAATTATGTATGCTTGTTTTAAATGCACATTTTTATCCTGTGTTTTTATGCTCTTGTAAAGTGTCTTTGAGTGGGATGAAAAGCGCTTTCAAATAAAATGTATTATTATTATTATTATTATTATTATTATCTCTCATATATCTCATATCTCTTAGTTCCGTCTCAGCGTTGTTTTGTATTTGCCAAGCAATAAGTGAAATACATTGCTCCACCACTAGTCACGAAGAGCAAAAATCAGCAGGTAATTGATGCTCCATCCAAAGGATTTATTAAATGGAGCAGTGCTAAAATGGTCAAAGTCCTACTTGCAGGTAAGGAGCTAAATGTGACCTTTGGAAGTTTTCATCTTACGTTGCAATCACATGACGCACAATTATATCTGACAGTACATGAAAATTAAAAAAATAATGAGCTGGGTGAATGCAAATAATGAATATTACTACTCTGGCATTGAATAAAAAAAATCATTATTTACAAACTAGGATACTTTAAGTCATGCTGGCTATTCGAAACCAACAGTTTTGCATGGCAGTTTGCGAGTCTAAATTTGCATTTTGTGCCTCATCAAGACATAAAGAATAGCATAACAGACAATCACCGAGTTTTAAGTTTTTTTCTATAATTCAACAGCAGAGAAGGTCCCAAGAAGCGTTACTTGGCTGCTTATGTCACCTAGAGCGTAGCCAATTCAGTTTGAAACATTTTTTATGCCTTTGAGTTGGACTGATTATCTACATTTGTGCACAATTATGTCAGCTACTGTACCTCTTGCATTCACCTTTGTTAATTTTATAGAGCTGCGCTAGTGGGTGCATTTCACATTTGCTCAGCAGTAACAGTCTATCAAACATAAAAAACAGAATAACAAAAAAAATATATTGTAATACATCGTCATCGCGATATAAAATGCCCTATATCGTGATCGATTTTCCATCTCGCCCAACTCTACTGATGAGTACAGCTATATTTGTTTGTCTACATATTTTGCGCCATTGTTGGTGTCCAATTATTTGTTGCTTAAAAGGTTTTAACTCCACAGCATCGTGAGTTGGGTCACGAAGCACCAAGGCATTAGGATTAACTCGTTTTGAACAGAAGGGAAAATTGTGGCGCGCTTTCATGGCCAACAACTAACGGGGAGGAGGGGACTTGTAATGCGTTGCAGTGTAACAGAAACGGGGGAGGAGAACAAGAGGAGAGCCCGTAGAGAGACAAACTGACCTTCGCCTGCCAGCTCACTGTTGTCTGACTGTTTACAGGATATTATCTTCTCCACCAGCTGGTTGTAGCTGCAGTTACCCACTGCCTTGACAATGTCACACATCTGCAAAAACATAGATACTGTGGGGAAACGGTATTTGCAAAGAACTGATGTAGGAGACACAAAGCTACTATTAGTTGTGACCCAAAAAAAAGTGGTGTTGAAACAAGCCCCCTACCAACCATTATGAAGTACCTCAATTGTTCTAGCTCATTTTCACGATTGTGAATGGTCAAGCCATACCTGGGGGTCCACCAGCCAGCCGTGGTAGAGGGGGATGTCCAGCAGATCGAACACAATGCATTCTGGAGTGTACTCAAAAACCCGCACCCCTGTGAATTTCACATTCACATCCAAGCCTGTCTGTAGTTTGTGCAATACCGCCATGGCGTCGCTCATGTTCTAGGAGGAGAAAAAAAAGGGAACAGATAGGAGGATAAAGTTATGTTAACTTGGGTTCAACCATCCATCAACCCAGGCCTGCTGCGGCTGTCGACAGCAGAATTGTGTGTTCTCCCGATAATCCCACCGATCAATTTTATTTTATTATTATTTTTTTTTCATTTTTAAACACAACACCAGGACCCAACTGATTAATCCACGCTCGGTTCAATTGGCAGATATTAGCTCATTCAATTGTTTTTTTTTTTTAAACACATAACAACATAGGACAAATGCGGTTGTTGGACTGGTGTGCATTCGAGCCTGCACGTTCCACACTGATAGCAGCCCATTGATTTTTCTACCTTTACCAGAAACCATTAGCTAGTTGACAGTTATTGCTTTTAACAATAGCACCGCCTCTCTTCGTCAGGTCTGTCTGCTTTGAGCATGTATAAACTCCCTTTGATGACATACACCTAACATGATAATGGAGTCCAGCGGCTGCCTAATGAAGGCTGCCGAGCCCTGCAATCAACAGGATGATCAGTGGAGAAAATTGAAACCAGAAGAAGAAGAGAGACGTGCTAATAAGACATGAATCAAATGATTTGATTAGTGGCTTATCCCTGTGTAATGCCTGCATGTTCCATCTGTGTCAAACAGGAAATAAGACTAAAACAAAGTACTTCACGATGTTCACAATCTGTATATTAAAAAGTCTTGCAGCAACTCACTGGCCCATGTTGAACTGCTAACTTTGACCCCTCGCAAAATGTTACTTAAAAAGAACATAATTTGGCCTTCTATCAACTTTTGAATGTAGCAGATGTCAATGGATGGCTCGAGAGTGAAGGCAACGCAATGTTTCGTGAAAAGCGGTACAGTTTTTCTACTCGGCAAAAGTAAAAAGGCACGGAATGAACAACTTTGTCTCTCTTTGAAAAGCATCCATGATTTTGACAAGGTGAGCATCAAGCGGTGACTTTTCATTACCTTATTACTCACACACACACACACACACACACACACACATCTTGCTATGTAGGAGTATGGAAAGCGAGTGCCAGGTGCCCACACACCTGAGAACCCGATGAATCCGAGTCCGACCCATTCTCGCTTTCTGCCCCGAAGCATCTCCCAGCTGGCCGTGAGCCACGCTGCCATTAAAGTCTGGACTCAAGATAAGCCCCGCAGCTGAGCCCTTACAACTTGGTTCCGACAATGACATCTGTGCGCTTCAACGTTTTCATTACACTGCTGAGAGGAAACAAGGTAAGCAGATACTCTGTACTGTACAAATTGAATCAGTTCCCCTGAGGGGGTACGCTTGTGCAATCAGACGAAGCAAAAGATAAAAAAAATCTTCTTTTCAAAAGATAATCATTCTTAGTCTAAGAGAGATAACAAAATGTTTATTATTGAAGTGTTTTACAGTTGTGCTGTAGTATACGGAGCTCTTTCTCATACTTTTTTTAATAAGGTAACCCAAATATTAGGACACATCTCAGTACGATACCGTGCAATTCTACATCGGCACAAACTACAACCACGCTTCCTTATGTGGACTGTTAAATGAATGCATGAATCCAAATTTAACAGTAATATCTGGCAGAAACGTAAATTCCACTATTTTATGCACACATTTACTGTATTTTCCGCTCTAAAAGGTGCACCTAAAAGCCTTCCATCTTCATAAAAACTCACTAGCGCGCCTTAAAATCCGATGCGCCATGCGCATGGTTATTACGGTAATATTTCAACCCCAAAATGGCTCATTGCTCGAGACATGCTGACAACGCAGAGTTCAAACTTAAGGCTTAGGTTATGCAGTTGAACAGAGAAATAGAGCAACGGCAAGAGAATTCAACGTTAACGAGTCAATGTTACAATTTGCTCTTGATTAAGTGAACTGTGTCGCTGCTTCATTATATAGGTTTTACTGACATCTGATCGTTCTGTTGGCATTCCTTGAGCGTAGCTCCATCTAGTGGATGCATTGTAGATTGCGTCTTATTATTCGGTGCCATTCATTGATGGTGCGCCTCATAATCCAGTGCGCCTTCCAGTGTGAAAAATACGGTACTGCTATTTGGAACAGTTCATAATTTCCCCGTTTGCGCCAAGGTTGAACGTTTTGGCCATAATTTCATCGCCAAAAGAACACCAACAGCACCTATAGTGAAGCAAGGTAGTGACATCATGTTTTGGATTTGGTTATCTTTAGCTGCAATTCGGGCCTAGGACAAGGTGAAGGGGATAAAAGGACAGTTTGAAATACTGTAGTAGTCAGTTGGCATATAACCTTCAAGCTTCTGATTAGAAAAAAAGGAAAATTGTTTACCACTGGAAATTAAATTACATTTTATTTTCAGGTTTTATCACCCAGCTCAAGTGCAATGTATTCATATTTATTAGTTTACATTGGAGTTGAGCACCAAGTGCGACTTCCTCTTTGATGGTTGATGTAGTGACTGTGTCGAGGTGGAAATCCTCGATCTGACGAATGAGAGAGTGTGCGGATTAGGAAGCTGGCGAGCTTCACAGACGTTGGGATTAGTTGAAGTTTTGTAATGGACCACATCTGGTGCATCCAACATCAGATGGAAACCAGCAGATGATATGATTAGCGCTGCATCACTGGCACTCATCTGGGCTCATGAAGGATCCCAGCGACACGCGGTCATTAGCAACACAACAGGCTTAAACTGAAACGGTTAGGTCACAGGTTTCACACTGAATTGTTCAAATACACGAGTCGCTGACATAAATTGACTACTGTGCAGCACAACGTTACTGCGCAAGATGTAAGGAAAGCCATTTGAGCATGTTTTTTCGATATCCAGCATAAGGTCCATATTGGGTCTGAGCTATTAATCAAATTCAAAGCATGGAATGCAATGTTGAAACCGCAAAGGATCCACTATTGAAAACAACACGCAAACAAAATTCCGCTTCATTTCAGTAAGTCGGTAGGGTATTTTTTTCTGATATACAGTACATACTTTATATTAGGGGTGTCACAAAAACGGATTTGAATCAGAAAATCGTTTTTTAACCGAACTGAATCGAATTAATACAATTTAATTGTATCGCTCACCGTTTATCCAGATGTGTATTGAATCGCCTTTTATGTGATGCACAGAGGTATAAATCAGATTAAATTGGTTTTATGGTATTTGGATAGATATTTATTTGCTGATGATTTGTTGTTTCTTTGAATGTAATTAAGTTGAATAGATTGTGCTTCGGAGAGCACATCCACCTCACAGTGCAGATGGCCGGTGTTCGACTCCAGGGTCCTTCCTGTGTGGGATTTTGCATGCTCTCCCCGTGCTTGCGTGGGCTTTCTCTGGGTACTCCGATTTCCTCCCACATTCCAAAAAATGCATGGGAGGTTACAGTAAATGAACGCTATATATTGTCCCCAAGTTTGACTGTGAGTGTGAATGCTTGTTAGTTTGTGTGCTTTGCGATTGGCTGGCAACTGGTTCACTGAAATGAAATAAGTCACAAAGTAATTAAGCCACAGATTTGTTTCCATTATTGTTAGAAATTGATTTTGGATTTCCTGACTTGTCCATGCCACACTTGTGTCGTCATGAACGCTTAAAAGAGAGCATGTCCAACCGTTGAGTAAGTTAACAACTCTAACTGAAGTCGAACTGTGTTTCACATTAATTCATGGTTCGTTTGTCTTTATTTTAGCATCAGGCTAAGCTATTACACCAAATCATTATTGTTTATTGGAATGCAGATTAATACATGGGAATATGGCCTTAAGAAATAAATGCATATGAAATCGCAACCACAATATAAGTCCATTTACTAGTGCGCTTTTACGTTTGTCAATTCAGCACAATCGTAGAATAACTTGGGCACATGAAGAGAACAGCTGAGTCTGAGCTGACCCTATTACTGGAAACTGGTTGTTTGGTTGAACGGCTTTAATGGTACAACTGGAAGCAGCCTTCGTGTCCATGCATTTTTTTCCAAGTGTGCTGTGGTTTGAACAAGTACTTGTGGGTACTACAGTCGAACAAGGGAGAAATCGTTAAAATGAGGTTTATGATGGAACGTTTGTCTTGCAAGAGTGCAGCTCAGCTCCACGGAGACAAATACACATTGCAACACTGGACTCTTCACTTCCACGGCTCCTCTGAGTAAATATTAAACAACCGCTAAAGAGCAGCAACAGCTATTTTAATCCTCATACACCCGTGTGACAAATGACGTATGAACACGAATGTAAAAATAGAACTGTTGTGAAGTGCTGGTGTAAACGGTTCAATCCAACACGCAATGAAAACAAAAATCCTTTCAGTACGCGGTGAGCGGGGCACACATTCACAATCTGTTGACCAGTTGTTCTGTTCATTTTTAAGTTGCAATCAAATTCAATTTTAGGCTCGGGATCAAAAACATAAAAGAGAAAAACAGGCCGCGGGACTACGTTTGATTGGAATATTTAACTGGTCAAGGGAAATGGAAGATTGGCGACGAGCATGAGCAAAGATATGACACAGGCAATGGTTGAATAGTTTTGCATTAGATTCCAAAACAAATTCAGTGATTATTTGTTTATCAAAGATATGTTCCAGGCCACACCTTTGATCGGTGAAAATCTAGACCACATATAGAAACGAAGGAGCATATACGCAAACATTTTTGTAATACTGTATAATTTTCCCATTCCCACACGCTTAAAAAAAATTTCAACTTACCAAAACACACTTTTTAAACAATTCCTTTTTAACATATTTGTTCCTTTATTGAATCACATGAGAAACGCCACGGATGGGCAAACGGAACATAGCATAAATGTCACAGTAATTTTAACTTTCAAATAATTGCTACTTTCACACACAGAGCCTTCAGCGGTAGTCACAGACATATATTCACTCCACTCTACGACAGCAACAATTAGTAATGGAGTTAATGGGGGCCTACTCTGCTTCTTTTCGCACTAATTAGTGCTGCCCGGCAAGTTGTGGCACAATATGGTACTACACTGAAGGTGCACAACTCCAAATTCAGTCTTGTTTTAAATTGAGGTAGCGGAGGTGCACAATGAGTCACGAAATATTTCATTTTGACTGCCATTTGAAAATGGAAAGAAAAATATGATTAAACACATTCTGGACCTGAGCTTCCAGCACCGCCCACTTCGGTCTGCAGCGATACAAGTGGCGCTCGGACACCCACATGCATTAGAGCTCCCAGGCCAAAGTCTAGGATTAGACTGACATAATTACCGTGCAACGCAAAACTTGAGCCTCTCCCTGAAGACGCTGTTGATTTATTTAAGAAGTTGCATTTCAGCCCCGCTTAAATTTAGAAAGCCGGTGCCACTGAGCAACTGAGCATCAGCGTGTGAGCGTGCTGCCAAAAATTTCTCCTCTCCTATAAAACGTGGCTTCAAATCATCCGCAGATGTGCCGCTGGAGTAAGGACAAGGCCGCAACGTAGGCAGGCCACAGGAGATGGGAGGAAGCAGAGGAAGCGGAACTCCATCTTCGATCCGAGTTCCTCGCATGGTGAACCGCACACACAAAAACATACAAAGCAAACCTCGGTAATAGCCTGAGGCGGAACCCAGCCGTGCGCCCCGAAGCATTTACCGCCACTGCGAGCGACATTGCGCAGCCCTGACCTCCGTTGTTCACCAATGTCTCGCAAGACGCATCTTATGTAAGAGAGAAAGAGCCGCGCTTCACTTTTATGATGTTTTGATAGCAAACTCTGCGTAAATGTTCGCAGTCGAGAACATTCTCTTCTCCTGCGTGTTTTAGTTTCTTCTCTAATGCAAATGAGCAGGTGGAAGTGCTACTATGTGAAACTGCGTGATATTTTCAATGTATTTCATTGGTGATGCATCACTGCTTATTCAAGATTTTCTTGGACTAAAAGATTGTATTCACCCCCCCCCCCCCCCTCCTCCAGTGGTCCCTAACCACCGCAATCAGCTATGGTCTATATTATTTCTCCCCCCTCATATGTGTGGGCTCACTTACTAATCTATAATTGGTTTTACTTTCTCACTACTTTCAAACGACACATGCACACACAAGTGTGAAGCCACATTTAATTGGTTCCCGGTCTTTATATTTGAATTGAAAAATGTTCTTAACCCGCTTCTGTTATATATATATTTTGGATCCATGACAGGGGTCATTCATGTTTTGTTTCATTGATTGTGTAGCCTTGGTTTTGACCGTGTTCGTCAAGTACCAATACAGTGAACCCAAGGCCATGCGTTCCTGAACAACCTGTGACAGCATTTGGGGGTTTTTTTTCAATTTGTTGTGCATGTCGCTGGTGTCAGGCGGAATCCTGTTACCTCAAAAAATCATCACTTTGGAGGAGGCTCCAAAAATGCCATCTTTATTCACTCATTAACATGACGTTGCCAAAGGGAGCAAGCCATTTTCAACACTTAGCGCATGCATGGACTGATGAAAAAAGCTTATGAAAAAATGTGAAATTTACAAGAGGACGTTCCGGCCTCCTTCGTAACCACAATGTAGACCATGACAAAAATACTTTTGACACCCATGGTGTCGATGACAACATGTAAGTGCATACACTATGGCAGTGGTCACTTTCCATTTATTGATTTTTTTTTCCATAAACTGGTGCTTTGCTCATCAACAATGTTATCTTTGAACATACAAATTTCTCAACTCACCGAATGTAAAAAGTAATCTGAAGTACAGAGGAGGTGGGGAGAGCTCTTACTGTGTTTGACTGAGCCAAAGTGTGATCATTTGCGTCTCGTGGAATTAGTGACAAATGCAGCTCGGGTTGCCAGAACTTGAGTGTACTGCACAATAAATGACCATCGAGACTTCATACGTGCGTCGTGCTAATATGCTTGTCTCCGTACAACTACTTCTTACTTAGCATCAAGGCTCTGTCCCTCGGTCGGTTCTGAGCATAAGGGCGAGGTGACAAGTGGACAGTGCAAATGCTGGCCAACGCCGCGTCAAGGTCAAGACAGTCTTTTCCCACAATTTTCTTTCCCACTTCATCAACCACATATGAAAAATAAACCTTTAAATGGATTTATATGAGGAAAATCTGAAAATACCAATGCCAATACAGATGAGGTTAAAAAAATGTATGCACTGCACACATTTGCTGGATGTTGAAGGGGTGGGAACACTGCAATGGTTCACGTGCGCGGCTTTGAGAGAACATCGTTTGTCGCACTCATGTAGCGAAATGACTCAATAGAAATATTAGAAACAGCTCCCACCGATGCAGTGGAATTCCACACCACTGCAAAATACAGTACAACTGCCAAGAGGTCTTTGACATAAAAGAGCAGAACAAAAACGACTTCCTGCATCTTGGCGCCTACATGTCAAACTACGGATGGGCTCATTTAATTACTGCATTTACCGATGACGATGAAGATGAAATGGAAAAGCAGAGCAAAAAGCTTTTGCTTTGTATCTGCGCAATGAAGAGCATTAACATACCTGAGTGTCATTTCTTTCATTCAGTGCTCTTGGCAGCAAGCGTTGACTTTAAAATACCGGTAATTTGCTTCGAAGAACGTTTTCAAAATATCCCCAAAAAAGCCTGTCAGTATGATATAACGGCGAGCCACTACAAACCTCAACCACATTGATGAAACTGATCTTTGAGCATTATTTTCAACAGTACCTGTCTTTTGTGTCAAAGGTGGAGCCAATCCCAGCTGATTTTGGGGGCAAGGGGGTAAACCCTGGACTGGTTGCCAGCCAGTTGCAGGGGCAACTGGCTGGCAAACAACCATTTACAACTAAGTCGTCAATGGATCAAACGCATTTTTAGAATGTGAGGGATTTAAACCCTGAACCTCGGTAGTCAGTATTGTGAAAAAGACATGCTAACCACTGGCGGTTGTGTGTACGTTATTAATCAAAGCACATTCATTGGTAATGTTGTCTATTGATCTGGAAGATATGCAAGTACGACTTACCTGTTCATAATTTAGGCGCTGGGCCTCCGAGATCTCTTTCGGTTTGGTTTCCAGGATGTAGTCTCCTGCCGGGGCGCAAGAAGAATGCTCAGTATGGCAAAACAATTACAGCGCTTAACAGCAGGCTGCCTATTACAGCATCGTTCGATACTGCAATTCCTAACCCTGCAAAACCAAACAACTTGTGTGTGAAACTCATTCAAATGTCTTTTTTCAGAACCTGGGAACTGCCATGCACATTTTCTTGCAGCTGGCATTATGTACTTTAAAGCCAATCACAAGCTCATACTGTAGGTATTTAACCTTGTCAAATATTCGTCCCCGTATGTCCTCATACACGCCTGCGTCCGTGATTTCTCAAACAAAATCATTCCTAAAGCTTTAGGACTCCAGAGAATCAGAGTGAGAACCATTATCCACAAATTGAGAAAGTATGGAACAGTGGTGAATCTTCTAAGGAATGGCCATCCTACAGAAATTACCCCAAGAGCACTTTGATGACTCATCCAGGAGGTCGCAAAGGGCAACAACTAAAGCAGCGGTCCCCAAGCTGTGCAGTCCTGTGCCAAGTATCCCTGCAGAGCAGTAATGGGACGCGGTCTGGTGGGTGAGGACCGTTGGTTTAAAGAACTGCCGGCCTTCCTCACCTCAGTTAATGTCAGGGTTTCATGACTCAACAATGAAGAAAGGACTGGGCAAAGATGACATCCATGGCAGAGTTTCAAGGTATGAAGCACTACTGACCAAAAACAACATAAAGGAATGTCTTATTTTTGGCAAAACACATTTGAACGGTTCCCAAGATTTTTTGGGAGACTATTCTATGGTCATCACATCAACAGTCTAACATGGTGATGATTGTGTGATGGTCTGTTGCTGCTTTGCTACTTCAGGACCTGGATGACTTGCGACGTTTGATGGAACCATGAACCAAGAGGGAGAATGTTTGGTCATTAGTTTGTAACTTCAAGCTGAAGTGCATTTCAGTTCTGCATCACAACGATCAAAAATCACATCACCAAGTCAACTTCGAAATGCCTTTGAAAAACCTTTGAGTGGCCTAGTTGAAGTCCAGGCTTAAATCTGATTGAAAGGCTTTGACATAACCTTTAAAAGGCTGTTCACACCTAAAAAAAAACCCCAAAGTGCTGCTAAATTAAAGCAATTTTGCATGGAAGAGTGGGCATAAATATCTCCACAGACATGTGAAAGACTCATTGTCTGTTATAGAAAACACTTGATTACATTTGCTGCTGCCGAATGTGGCCCAACCTGTTATTAGGTTTAGGAGAAACTCACTTTTCCATACAGGGCGTTTGGATGTGTTTTCTCTCTTAAAAAATAGAAATAAATAACTGCATTTTGTGTTAACTTGCGTCACATGACTAAGATTGGTTTGACAAAGGAAAACATTTAAGTGTAATAAACATGCAAAAAGAAATAATTGATCAGAAAAGGTCAAAATACTTTCTCTGCACTCTATATTTATATGGACATTTTGGACTTGTTAGATATTGAAGAAAAAGAATTTCTTGGAGTTTTCTGGTTTTATGAGGAAATGACAAAGATCTCTTTGAAAGACTTTGCTATACAGTAATTTCTTTTTTTTATTAGTCTTTTAATTGCTTGGTATATATTGGTACACCCGAAAAAATGTTAGCCTCAAGCTGAAAACAACAAATTGAAAACAAATAATAATTGACTCAAAGGGCTGCGATTGGCTGGCAACCAGTTCAGGGTGTACCTCGTCTACTGCCCAGAGGCAGCTCGGATAGGCTCCAGCACGCCTGCGACCCTTGTGAAGATGAGTGGACTAAGCCGAGAGTCAAACAACAGCAACGTTTTTTTTAATAAAAAAAAAAGTGGAACGTCCGCTTTTGTTTCATCCACATTTCCGTACATATTTCTCCATTGTCGACTTTCTTACTATTTGAGAGTTCCATTGACCTGGTTGCGTAGCAGCAGGCAGCCGCCTCTCGAGCTTGGCTCCCGCAAAAAGAAATGGCAACGGTATTTCCACTCAATGATTCACAAATCTGATGTAAAGTAATTATTTTTTTCTAAGAAAAACACATTTGTTCAGGCAGTATTTGTTTTGCTTTGTATTTGTTTCGATTTTTTTCTTTTGTGCTTTTTCAAGGATCATTTTTCAAACAATTATCAATTTATAGTGTCCTGAGAGTCATCAGCTGCGCCGCACCAGGAGAAAGACAATCATCTAAATACAGCCCACAAAGGTTGAATAGAGGCAACTGGACTTTTCTTGTTTGTTGAAGACATGCAGGTGAAAAACACCTTCAACAAACAAGAAAAGTCCAGTTGCCTCTATTCAACCTTTATGGATTATAATGCCCCGAATGACTGAAAATCCATGCAGACATATCATCAAAATATACTTCTTTTCAACTCCGAGTGTCAGCCTGAGGCAAAAGCTCACTGGTGCTCAGTGCACCAGTGAGCGTTGGTCTCCCAGCTGACAGCACAGTGCACCATGAGCTGCTGAGTGACGCCCACCACCCTCTGAATCATCTGTCGCCATTGTGTCAACGCACTCGGACGACAGATTGTGCCGAGATTAGAGTCCTCACGGTATTTTCATATAAATAGTGTGGCAGAACACTGTCACCCAAAACATGCACGTTAAATTAGTCCAGGAGGCACAGTGGTCAACTCCTTAGCATGTTGGACTCCCAGTGCCGAGGTAAAATGTTCAATTCCGGATCCAGCTTTCCTGTGTGGAGTTTGCATGTTCTCCCGTCCGTGCCTGCGTGGGTTTTCTCCGGGTACTTTGGGTTCCTCCCACATTCCAAAAATGTGCATGGCAGGTTAATGGAACACTCTAAATAGTCCTTTGGGGTGAGTGTGTGCGTGGATGGTGGTTCAACGTCACCTGTCAGCGACCTCTGCAACCCACTTTTAGGTCCTGACCCAAGAGTTGAGAATCACTGCATAAGTGTATATGTCATACATATAATTTTTGTTTTTGTTTTCATTTTTTTTACTATATTTTACTTGAGTGACTCAAACTAGTTGGCCAATAAAGTTGATTTTGATTTTGATGTGTCCGACCAGAAGTCACAAACCACAAAACTTGATGCTATGCTCGTCATAGACATCCACGACCAATTAATGATGTTGAATGCTGAAACAGTAACACTCACCAAGATACTCCATCAGTTGCTCGGCTGTAATAATCTCCATCATCGGAGGCATTTTAACCTGTGATAGAGACATCCGTAAAGCAAACATGTTGGGTATAGCATTCAACATAGGTGCAGTGGGTTCAGTTTTAACACATTCGTTTATTACTTTTTTTTTTTAAACTTCATTAGAGTTCCGGGTGAAATGTGAAAATTCTTCATTCATTCATTCATATTCCGAACCGCTTGATCCTCACTAAGGTCGCGGGGGGTGCTGGAGCCTATCCCAGCTGTCTCCGGGCAGTAGGCGGGGGACACCCTGAATCGGTTGCCAGCCAATCACAGGGGACACCCTGAATCGGTTGCCAGCCAATCACAGGGCACACAGAGACGAACAACCATCCAAACTCACACTCACACTTCGGGACAATTTAGAGTGTTCAATCAGCCTGCCACGCATGTTTTTGGAATTTGGGAGGAAACCGGAGCACCCGGAGAAAACCCACGCAGGCCCGGGGAGAACATGCAAACTCCACACAGGGAGGCCGGAGCTGGAATCGAACCCGGTACCTCTGCACTGTGAAGCCGACGTGCTAACTACTGGACTACCGGGCCGCCCGTGAAAATTCTTATGAAATATTATATAATATAATATTAAATAATCTTTCTCGATTTCATCAATCTATGCCTGTGACATTTAGTGACAGGCATGACAGTAAAATGCTTTTCCACTAGATGGTAGAAGGTATATGCAGTAATTATGCCTTTGATGCATTTTGGTAACATTTTTGCTTAGTGGTTTGCTGGAAGAAAGTAATGTTTGCTCCATGTACAGCACTGTGTATACAGCGGTGGTTGTTTTAAAGTGCTCTATAAATACATTGGAGTCGAGTTGAGTTCCTCGCCATGGGCGGTCACTGTAGCTTATTGACAAAAATGCTTACTCTGCATAAAATCCAAAATTTTGCGGTGATCCTTATAATAATTTCTGAGGTTGATGAATACTAAAGTGATGTGTGTCTCGCGCACAAATAAAAACAATACCTGATGTTACTATGGCACTTAGCACCCGGCCGTGAAACGAAGCTCGCTGTTACAAATAGCAAAATTCACTGGAAGTTTCTTAACGGAAGTCCCGCACATACTCGTTTCGCCATGAGAGTACTCGGGAATAGGGTGGCTATTTAAGTGCAGCATACAGCTTACATTAGTCTGCATTATATAGAATAGTCACTGGTGGTGCAGTCGTGGTGCATCTGCCTGACCTCTGTGGAGGCAGTACGAATCTGTTCCTGCTCTGTGACTGACATTTGACCAAGATTAGGTGTAGTCTGCCTTGCACTTGAAGCCATTAACTCAACGTAACCCTGAACAACATACACGGTAAATAGAAAATGATGGGATGGAAACAAACCACTGCCTAAGTAGAGCTCAGTTGTATTTAACCTTTTAGTACATACATTTGCATTTGAAAATAATGATTTGTTTTTAAACTTTTATTAAGGTGTAGGATTGCTTAACTTTGATGTGCATCTGATTCATCAATGAATTTTCCGATATTTAACTACAGTGATAATGTTTAACCGGTGTGTAGTGTTAAAGTGGTTTACAATATTATCATTTTTATTTATTATGCATTTTTATGAATGAGGCTTCAAGGTGCATGGTTTACCTTCCAGGCAAGCAGGAGTACGTTCATTATGGCCAGCAGCGGACAGGGCCCGTTCTCGTTCTGGGTGATGATCGGCGTGTTCTCCTCCCTCCACTTGATCCACTTGATGTGGTAGATCGACTGACCGGCCGCTCGGTCTTTGGCGCACATCGCCTTGGTGCCATCCAGGCCGAATTCGCCCTGAAGGGCCAGGGCCAACCCTCGCTCCTCCAGGCCCTCGCTGTTCAAGTCCGAGCTGGGGCACGAGTTGAGCTTGGAGAAAGACTCCTCCAGTGAGTCCAGGCTGCGGGACTCACACCCGCCGAGGCTGGCATCCGGGTCCGGGTCGCTGCTGCTCGCCAGCCCCTCGGATAAGGCGTGCGGGGCGCTCAGGTCTTCTGGGATTGTCCTGCCCGGACACAAATGGGTGGGCTTGGCAAGTTTGGTCGACTCGATTTCTTTCTCGTCAGCACCTGAGGACGGCCCGTCTGTTTGGTTGTTTACTAACTTTGAGGCACCACCCTCCTTATTTGGATCCGATCCCATCCCGTTAGTGATCTGCTGCTCCCCAGTCCGCGAGCCGCTCGAGTCGGCGTGCTTCCTCGCCTCCTGTCCAGCCGACACTTCCAGGACCTCCACTAAATCACACCTGCCCACGCCGGGGTTTACATGAAGGGTGCTAGGCTCCTCATCGGTGCTGTTGTTAGAGCGATCCGTACCCTGCAAACTACTGAGACGAGCCTCACTATTTGTGCATTTCTCCGCCGCTCCTTTCCCGCCTCCCGAAACAGGAGCGTCGCCTGTGCTCGCCCCGATGGTGTCGCCCCCGACGGGGTCTCGATGCACGTCTGCATTTTTCTCCATTTCGACTGTCGATAGATTCTAGCTAAATTGCAGCAGTACATTCGGTCCAAAAGACGCCATGACAACTCTGCCGGTGACGTCATCAGAATTAATATTTTTCAAGCCAACTAGGAGGCGCTCGAGACACAGCAGTCATGTGGTGGCGCGTTTGCGGACCCTCGGATCTTCGTCTTAGGTCACTATTTACGTTGCTGTCTGTAGTTCACTTGTGCCTTTTTGTATCCGCACCTATCAATTCAGACAAATGACGTAGTACTTTGTGCCTTTCAGGTGCATGCTTTAGGCTCAGCCAAAACAAGCAAAACATACCTTTTAATTATTAAATGGCTACCAACTTCACATACATTGTATAAATAACATAAATAAAAACCAAAGTTCGTAATTTTCAAAAAGACAGCCACCTTTAAAAAACGAATTGAAAAAGTGACGCGTTCACATTTACCACCATCGTTTTTTCAATTTTTTTTGTGTGTGCCTTGCTTAATTTTGTTGAGGCTGATAAGGACCAGAGGACACCTTCTATGAATCCTGAGCCACCAGTGTAAGAGCTAGTAAGGGGCCCTATATGAGGACCAGGAATCCTATCCCGTCATGTCGGTGCAAGGTTTAGAGTGCCGCTGTTTTGTCTTCAAGATAGGCCAATGTCAGGTGTATCTCAGCGTCACACCCCTATTCCTCTGCAGAAACTTGTTGCGATGTCTCTGATCACTAGATGTGGGTAGAGTAGCCAAATATTGTCAGTGACAAAAAATGGTCTTAAATTAACTCTTTGTTTACCCTCGTGGAACAGCGCAATCGGCTCTGTAAGCAAATCATCGGGGACCTCGTGTTTTCTCAATTTGAGCTGGAATTGGAGTAAGGTTTCTGCTATGTTTCGCGTAATTACTTTGAAAAATGTTCTTTGTCCTGCGGGGGAACGAAGACTATATGCAGTCACGTGACTCTCTGGTTTCTTTTAGTTAAATGTGGCTAAAAAGTCAGGTGACACAAGTGTTTCTGACGAACCAAAATCCATCACCCAAGCAATAAATTCCTGCAGATTAAATAAAACACCCGGGAGCAGAATGTTGGCTCTAACGGCATTTCCTATATCCAAAAGTAGTAAAAGTATGTCAGATATGTTTCGTTAAAACTACTTTGACAAATACAATTTATTTAAAAAGTGCGGGGAAATCGCGTGATATTACTGAAACAATTCAGCACATATTAGGAGAGCGAAAAAATATCAAACGGGTTTCAAAACACTGAACCAAGATTTTTTAGATTAACCTTCTAATTTAGATGCACGAACTATTTACTAACGCTGGGAGTCAGCATTTCTTGCAGTACTGTATACACTGATCTGAGTGTACAGACATTGCTCATCGCTCCCTCACTGTTCAGACGATATAGGATCGACGTGTTTTTAACAACTAAATATAAATAGTGCGTTATTGCATGTTTGAGTTGTTTTCTGCATTTTAGGATAGAAAAGTCGTTACAATTACAATAAACCTTATTTACATCAACCCAAAGTCTTTCTTGAAAATCACTACGTAATTATTACTTTGAATAATATCAGTTTGATAAAAGCAATAATAGTAGTAATAGATTAAAAAACACAATGAAGTTCTATTGTATTGTATAATATACACTGTATAGCTTTAGGAGGTCTCGACTGTTCCTCCCCAAATTGTCAAACCCGGAAGTTAGGATTTACGGAAGTATACAAAGAGGGCGTGAACAGATCGCTATACAGCGACGTTGCGTGTTGTTATGTCACGCCTCAAGACAATAACCTGTTTCGTCGCGTGCCCCTTTTTGTTTGGACATTTTTTCTTACTGCGTGGAGTGCTTTAATTTGACGTTAGGTCTGTCCTCAAACACATTATAGTAAACTGTCGGAAGGGAGGCGGTGGTTATACACGTGACGTCACTCTGCCAGAGGAACGCAGAGGTGTCAAAGGGGTTGATGAGCAGCAAGACTAGGAAGCGCCACTATTTCGACACACCTAAAAATTCACCCGAACTCTTACTAACCTCGCCTATTAAGTTTTTTCCCTTCCATCTAAAGGTTTGTTCAATATGATATTGGTTAAAGTGCTCCTCACGTTTTGCTGCATTCTCCATACCTCAGGTAAGTTTTTCTTAACGAACTTTCAGGTAGTTCCGAACTGTCTTCACCCTTGATAGGCGATGGAAGGAATTTATGAGCATTGAGCATTTGAAAATGCCGTTGATATCTTTGGTATCTAGTTTAAGGACACTAGTAGGACTGTGTCTTGTTACGCACCTACATACAATTTCTGTATTAGCTCTCTCATTGTGATTATTCCACCTTAATGTTTTGTTCTCTGGAAGTTTAACTATTTTATAGTTGTATGTTTTAATTACATGTGACCTGGCAAATGGTATGGGGAAAACATTGTGATACTTAACATTTATTGTGATACTTTACAATACAGCTGCTTTCTCAATAAAACGAGAAAACAAGATGACTCATAGGGAAAAACATCAGTACATTGTTGAAGGGAGCCCAACGGATTTTTTTTGAAATCTTAATTCTGTCCTCTAGAGTTGTTTGGACGTGTTGATTTTAGCATATACTGTAGTCTCTTTTAATTCAGAGACCATACAATGCCTTTCATGTGCAGTAAGCTTACTGCCTACAGTGCTCAGTCATGTCTCCTTTTTTACATTGACAACCTTTTGTGGTATATGGTGTCAAGGAAGAAAGGGGAAGACTTCATTCAATTTTTGAAATAGAGAAGCAGAAGAGCAGCAAAGGGTTGATAAAGATGGATGAGAGAACAATAGGCACAACAACAACCACAGCAATTACATAGTCCCATTAAAGCAACACTGGTGATACCGGCATGCTGAAAAACACCACTGTCCTCACAGCATCATTCAGTCAGGCCGCAGCCTTGTCTAATAGGGAAAAAGGGCTTTACACCTGTCTTGTGGCATCCATTAGCAATTACAAACCTTTTTGGGTGCTCGTCAATTGCTGATTTTTGCTATTTGCAGCAGGGCTCGGTCTCTATCCAAGTCAATAGTTTGGGGTAACCTTAAAGCAGAAAAAAACAAGGTCAACAATGCTTAGCCAAATGTGTTCATCTGCGAGGGAAAGTTTTAATTTCAAAGCAATGTTGTTGAAGCTTGCCAGAATGTTGTAAAAGCCCATGAATTCAGCATACATTAAAAATTCTAATTTTTGCTTAGTCTTGGTGAGCCTTGTGGCCAGTTTTGTTTTGAATTTTACAAAATCAACACATTTCATTATTAAAGCACTGCTTATTGCTTTCTGACAATTGTCTAAGTCTTGAGGACAGGTAGAGGAATCTGGTTGTGTGAACATTTGTCTCTTCTGTTGACAAGTTGCTACGAGCCTGTATCAGCCTCTGCCTGTCAGGCCCTTGCTAAATGGAAGCTTTACTATGAAGCAACAAAGCAGCCTGGCAAGGTAGAATCTCTCGGGCTTTAGATTTGATGTTGGTATTGTTACTCTTTGTTTCACTCCAAAAGGTTTCATCCCTTATTCTCAAAGCCAACTTGCAACCCTGTTCCACTTATTCTCAAAGCACTTGTTTTGGATTGAAATTTGGGCTGAAATGATTAATTGGATAACTTGAGTAATTCCAGTCAAAATATTTTTTCTACATGGCTACGCGTCACTGCAGACTCAGTTCAGAAATAACTTGGCAAATATACAATAGCACCACACTGAAAAGAGTGTGTTAAAGACAGAATAACATATCTTCTGCAAAGCAGAACTAAGTAACTTACCGCAACAACATGTTTACGATAGGTATCGATGTTAGCTCATTTACAGTTATATAGCCTAACCCACTAGTTAGGCTATTGTAATGCCCCCACAAGTGTTCAAGGATAGATGCGGTATCAAACGCTATATGGAATAAAACGGTAACATAATAAACACGTGACTCGCTGACTCAGATGACACTCAGCAGGCCACGCTCCACCTTTTAGAGCCACCCACTCAAAATCACAGGTATTATAGTGTGAAATGTGAAGATGCAACACCAAATTTTCACAATAATTGCCCCTCACTTGACCCGCACGTTTTTTGTTTTTTTTGTTTAATAAATGAAAATGTCAATTGGATAATTTGGAGAAAATTCAAATCTAATAAAAAAATTGAATTGCTGCAGCAATAAGCTGCTGCAATAATTCCATAAGTGGACCCACTGAGCGAACACAGTGCCCTTCAGTTCTCCTAGAAAAAAAAAATCTTCAAATCACCTGATGTGCTTCTTCTCATGTGATCCTTGTTTGAGGTTTAAATGGACCACATACTTTGTTGTTGCTCGAAGACCACACAAAGAACAATAAACTAGTCAATACAAAAGCCAGTAGGATTAACTTGGTGGCATACGTGTAAGCTAAACAAGCCTGTTAAGCATGACCACTGACCCATTGTACTATACTTTCCAAATACTGTGTTATCCTACCAAATTCATCACATGTGTAAACACATGGATGACCAACTCTGTTTTACGTTGTGAAATTGCACTTATAGTATATTGGCTTCTTGTTCAAGTACTGTAGTTACGCTGGTTATTTTTGGCCACTCTTTAAATATACACTTAAAATGAGGATCGTTTGGACAGTGTTGTCATCTTGTACACGAAACCTGGGAAAAAAAACAACCCACATTCTTACTCGTCAGGTAAACATACTGCCGGACTTTCCAGCCCTGATGGCGCAAAGATACGTTTTTTAACCACACCGATGTGGTTAAAAAGCTCCTCGGTGGCAGGGCCCCAGGGGTGGATGAGATCCGCCTGGAGTTCCTCAAGGCTCTGGATGTTGTGGGGCTGTCCTGGTTGACACGCCTCTGCAACATCGCGTGGTCAACAGGGAGAGTGCCTCTGGATTGGCAGACCGGGGTGGTAGTCCCTCTTTTTAAAAAGGGGGACCGGAGGGTGTGTTCCAACTACAGAGGGATCACACTCCTCAGCCTCCCTGGTAAGGTTTATTCAGGGGTGCTGGAGAGGAGGGTCCGTCAGGAAGTCGAGCCTCAGATTGAGGAGGAGCAGTGTGGTTTTCGTCCCGGCCGTGGAACAGTGGACCAGCTCTACACCCTTAGCAGGGTCCTTGAGGGTATGTGGGAATTCGCCCAACCAGTCTACATGTGTTTTGTGGACTTGGAGAAGGCGTTTGACCGTGTCCCTCGGGGAGTTCTGTGGGGGGTGCTTCGTGGGTATGGGGTACCGAACCCCCTGATACGGGCTGTTCGGTCACTATACCACCGATGTCAGAGTTTGGTTCGCATTGCCGGCAGTAAGTCGGAATCGTTTCCAGTGGGGGTAGGACTCCGCCAAGGCTGCCCTTTGTCGCCGATTCTGTTCATAACCTTCATGGACAGAATCTCTAGGCGCAGCCGAAGCGTTGAGGGGGTCCGTTTTGGGGACCTCAGTATTACATCCCTGCTTTTTGCAGATGATGTGGTGCTGTTGGCTCCTTCAAACGGGGCTCTCCAACTTTCACTGGAGCGTTTCGCTGCCGAGTGTGAAGCGGTTGGGATGAAAATCAGCACCTCCAAATCTGAAACCATGGTCCTCAGTCGGAAAAGGGTGGAGTGCCCCCTCCGGGTCGGGGAGGAGATCTTACCCCAAGTGGAGGAGTTCAAGTATCTTGGGGTCTTGTTCACGAGTGGGGGTAGGAGGGAGCGGGAGATCGACAGGCGGATCGGTGCAGTGTCTGCTGTGATGCGGACGTTGTATCGGTCTGTCGTGGTGAAGAAGGAGCTGAGCCAAAGGGCGAAGCTCTCAATTTACCGGTCGATCTACGTCCCAACCCTCACCTATGGTCACGAGCTATGGGTCGTGACCGAAAGAACGAGATCCCGGATACAAGCGGCTGAAATGAGTTTTCTCCGCAGGGTGTCCGGGCTCTCCCTTAGAGATAAGGTGAGAAGCTCGGTCATCCGGGAGGGGCTCAGAGTCGAGCCGCTTCTCCTCCACATCAAGAGGAGCCAGATGAGGTGGCTTGGGCATCTGATTCGGATGCCTCCTGAGCGCCTCCCCGGTGAGGTGTTCCGGTCATGTCCCACCGGGAGGAGACCCCGAGGAAGACCCAGGACACGCTGGAGAGACTGTCACCCAGCTTGCCTGGGAACGACTCGGGATCCCCCGGGGAGAGCTGGAAGAAGTAGCTAGGGAGAGGGAAGTCTGGGCTTCCCTGCTAAAGCTGATGCCCCCGCGACCCGGCCCCGGATAAGCGGTAGATGATGGATGGATGGATGGATGGATAAATCTTCTGTCCAGTGTCATTTCACTGTTGATGAATGGCATTTACAAAGTATTTTCAGCCAGAACCGCTGTTTTCTGGATATTTTCTTCATTTATAGCACCTGGTCTGTTTGTTTGGTTGATTAGATATTTACATAAAATGGCACTTGAACTGCCCAACGGGATATCGGTGAAAAATGTTCCTTTTGTGTCTGAAATTTTTACATCGCCTTTGTATTTCTTGCAGCCTTGTTGCAAGGACCCTTGAACAACTACATAGGCCATTATGAGGGTTTATCTTACGACACTGAGGCCCTGCACATGAGGCACCAGAGAGCTAAGCGGGCACTCTCACCTCAAGACGGTACCCTGCACCTGAACTTCCATTCACACGGCAGGTCAGTTGGAAAACAACCACACACCCACCATTACTTCTTTCAGGCGCACACACGCTGTCTTTCGGAATGGTATGACTGTGTTTAACCCCATTACTTCGTGGGATTTACTGAAAACAGAAATTGATTCATGTCATACTTGGATACAACTGTATCATATATTACAAGAAAAGAATGATTCCTCGAAGGTTTTTAGTGCCCAAATTAATTGCTAAGAGCAAGATGAGAATCAGAGTACAGTTGTTGCTCCCACAACAGTTTATTTTCTCAGGAATCTCTACATTAGCAAGTGCTTGGATCCTTTCGCCAGGCCTATGTAATGCATAAATGTTAGTGAGTGACAACCTTCAGGAAGGAAGTTCTTTACAATTGGCATTGATCCAAATTAGATTAATGAGCAATCCTTCCTTGGCATTTTTCTGTTGTACTCTTGCAAATATTTTGATATGTCATGTCGTTAACCTGGTAATTACATAATAAAGAAGGTAGTGAGTTATTGATGTTCCTGGTAAATTACCTTGCCTCAACTTAACACAAAAATGTGGACAAATTGGCTTGCTTTCTTAAATTTTTAAGGATGTTTTGTATGTGTGTGTACACACATACACACACACACACACACTGATAAGATAAAAATAATATACGCCAGGGATGAACATTCTACAAAATGTCGTTGACCTACCATGGGGAATATTAATGGTAAAATAATCAGTACACAGAATTAATCATGGTTTATTGCTTTTCTATAGTATGGGATGATGATTGCCATTGTGCCATGGTGTAGGTCTGTGTAGATGTACTTCAATTTCACAAAGCTGTCTTCTTTATCTTGCAAAGCACTTGTTAGTGCCTGCCATTTTGTCTCAACTGCTTCAAGACCTGATGAATTTCTAAACAACACAGAATAGTTAATTTTCCCGATACCTAATGTACTGTTGATAAGTCTACACATCGTTGGTCATACAGCTTGCCAAATTGTCTCCATGACAAAGCCCACAATGCTGAGGAAACGTTCTGCACCCACAATGCTGAGGAAACGTTCTGCACCGGCAAAGGCACTTAAAGAGTCGCCAAAAAGGAAGAGGAAGATGCTAACTATCGCGGAATAAGTTAAACTACAGGACATGTCATTTGTGGCCTCACTTAGTGAGTTGATGTCAGGAGCTTTGACTCCACCAGCTCCAGTTGACCATGCGCTTAGTTGAGCGTGAGTCCATGCTCAATGAGAGTACCTTCATTTGGTATTTGTATGCCTGACTGCTTATAGCGTTCAATTAATACCGAATTGTCTTATGATGTTGACCACCAAATGAAGGAAGAGGCCGCACTCCTCCAATACTTTTGGAGGGGAGAGGGTATTTTGAACACTCTAGATTCTGAAGACATGTTTGGAGGCTGTCTGGGTTGCGCTGCATTTCGAGTAGTCTTGACTGTGAGCTGATGATGTGGTTTTAGCATTTGTCCCGTGTCTGAATAATTCATCACTCTGCTGCTTGTCCGAGTAGAGCAACGCTGAGCCCCCTCATCATATCTGTATAGTTTAAAGCCATGCACGTGTAACGTCAAATTTGGATAAGTTAGCTCTAATGATGATGTTACTGTATGTTATTAATCATTCATTTTAATCATTTATATGATTAAAATTACAATTAAAATTTCTCATGTGGTCCTTGGGAGCTGTCTGATGCCGCCACAGGCATCACTTTGGCAACCCCTGTTGTGCATTATAAATTAATAAACATTCTTTTCATGTTCGTATTGAAATATTCTACTGGTATAAATGAACATGACACACAAGAATTCAGATCAGAATGTGAGTTTTTTTTTCTCTCAAGTCGATGCTGGTTATTACTCCCCCCTTAACCCCTCACTGCTATAAATCAGTGAAAGATCTGTTCATTGACTTGTTTTATTTTTTTGGTGCGGTGTCTGGAATATGTCTTGAATTTTTATTTTCGCAGTTGCGATTGATAAGGTGGGAAAATGCCAGCATAATACTCAGAATTCTTGGCATGGCTTTTTTCAAGGTCCCTCGTTCAGATCTTAAACCTTCCAGGATTGGGCAGCATGCCATAAATATTTCAGTTTGTAGCAGGACTTGAAATTCCTCACACTAATACCCGGCATATGAAATGAGTTTCAGAAGGAGTGCCTTGTTAGTCAAGCTGTACTTAATTGTATGTTTCCGCTTCTAGAGCGTTCTCACTTCTCTCTCTAGTGACACAAACCTCAGAAGCTATTGTGTTCCATTAGTGGACACAGACGCACTAATGGAAATCATTGTAGTTGATGTTGGACTTTTTCAACCATTTTATCTTATCTTACCTTATCTAAAATCAATGGTCTCAAACTTGGGCCTTAAACTGGACAGTGATTTCAAACTCGATCTGCAAATTGGTGCTGTTGTTAAATACAGCTTCTTTCACCTTAGACAGCTGGCCAAAATAAAATCTCTCCTCTCACATGAACACTTTGAGACAGTAATTCATGCCTTTGTCACATCCCGGCTCGATTACTGCAATGCCCTTTACTTTGGAGTCAGCCAGTCCTCCATTAAGCGCCTTCAGCTGGTCCAGAATGCCACTGTTCGCCTCTTGACTGGTACTCGTAAGAGGGAGCACATAACTCCTACTCTGGCATCCCTTCACTGGCTCCCCATTCCTTTTAGAGTTATTTTCAAGATCCTCCTCTTTGTTTTCAAATCTCTGAATAATCTCGCGCCACCTTACCTCTCTGAGCTCATCCGCCCCTACACACCTGCCCGGCGCCTCAGGTCTGTGGACCAGACTTTGTTAGAAGTACCAAGAACTAAACTGAGGCTCAGAGGGGATCGAGCCTTTTCTGTTGCTGGTCCCTATCTCTGGAATGACCTCCCACTGAACATTCGGCAAGCCTCCTCGCTGCCCATCTTCAAAGCCCTCCTTAAAACTCACTTGTATTCTTTGGCATTCGACTCAGCATGACTTAGATTTGTTCTTGATTTTACTGTTTGGTTCTTTCTACCGCCTTTTATTACCGATTTGTCTTGCTGTTTATTGTGCATGTTAAATTGCTCCATGTACAGCACTTTGTATGCAGCGATGGCTGTTTGAAAGTGCTCTATAAATACTGTTGACTTGACTTGATTTTATTTGCTACATTGTGTTAAAATAAAGAAGCCTTGTGAGCAGTCATTGCATTGCCTCAGGTTTGGGCACGTCTCCATAGTTCATGTGCACTTCATGTGATGTGGTGGGATGTGATTTGAAAGCGAGGATTATGAAGTCTGAACTCTGGCTCTGTGTATCTGGTTACCATCACGAGATATTCCACACACTCATCGAGCATTCATGCAGACACAAACGAAGAATAGTATTTCTTCTTTTACTACTACTGTGACTCAGTAATATTATGTTATCTTGTTATATTATCTGTGTACATGTGTTTCTCCATCGTTTGTATTTAAATATCCATCCAACATTTCAACATCTATTGTCTGAGCCATTCATCCTCACCACGGTCATGATGGTGCTGCAGCCTCTCACAGCCAGTTGTTTCGAAAACTGCTGCTATTGATTCTAACAATTAGCCTGTCAATGGTGTTTTGCATTGTTTGCTCGCATCAAGCTAAGTGGACAACACAATGCTAATGTCCAAAGATAGCCAAAAATGGCTTCGATAGTTTCTGGTCAGTTGACATCTATTCTGGCTGAAAATAGGTTGCACTTCATATTGTCCCTAACACAGAACATTTGCTCCAAGTCACTCTACCAAGGACATATAATAAATCCCCCGAGAAAGCTCCTAGAGACAAATAAATAAAAATCTGAAGTTGATTGCTCAAGACGGGGAAATGAAATGAATTACAGTGCCCTCCATAATTATTGGCACCCCTGGTTGAGATGTGTTTTTTAGCTTCCAATTATTTTATTTTTTTTCTAAATAATATGGGACCTTAATGGAAAAAAAGAGAAAAATCCAACCTTCAATACAAGTGCATTTATTCAGTGGGGAAAAAATCCCACATAAAGAAATAATTATTTGACATCAAATCACCTGTTCCACAATTATTGGCACCCTTAACAATTCCCAGGAAATAAATATAATTGAAGCATTTCTGTCATTTCTACAGTAGTTTACAAAGTTTACCAGAGTATGTAGGAACATTTAATTAGTAATTCATCACTTCCTGTCTCCCTGGGGTATAAATATGACGTGACACCGAGGCCATTTCTCTTATCCACTCTTAAACATGGGAAAGACAAAGGAACACAGCATACAAGTGAGGCAGATGTGCGTCGACCTTCACAGGTCAGGCAGAGGCTACAAGAAGATTGCCACTCAACTGCAGCTGCCCATATCCACTGTGAGAGGAATAATTAAGAAGTTCAAAACAACTGGAACAGTGGTAAACAAGCCTGGACGAGGAGCCAAGTTTATTTTGCCACCACGCACAGTGAGGAGGATGGTAAGAGAAATCAAAAGATCTCCAAAGCTCACTGTTACAGAATTACAACAAATGGTAGCATCCTGGGGTCACAAAGTCTCCAAATCAACCATCAGGCGCTGTCTACACGCCAACAAGCTGTTTGGGAGGCATGCACGGAGAAAACCTTTCCTCACTCACAATCATAAACGCAAGCGTCTGGAGTTCGCCAAGCGGTATTGGGGCTTCAACTGGGACCGTGTGCTTTGGTCAGATGAGACCAAGATTGAGCTTTTTGGCAACAAACACTCTAAGTGGGTCTGGCGTACCACGAAAGATGCGCATGCTGAAAAGCACCTCATACCCACTGTGAAGTATGGGGGTGGGTCAGTGATGCTGTGGGGCTGTTTCGCTTCCAAAGGCCCTGGGAACCTTGTTAGGGTGCATGGCATCATGAATGCTTTGAAATACCAGGACATTTTAAATCAAAATCTGTTGCCCTCTGCCCGAAAGCTGAAGCTGGGTCGTCACTGGGTCTTTCAGCAAGACAATGACCCTAAACATATGGCCAAATCTACACAGAAATGGTTCACCAGACACAAAATCAAGCTCCTCCCATGGCCATCTCAGTCCCCTGACCTCAACCCCATTGAGAACCTGTGGGGTGAGCTGAAGAGGAGAGTACAGAGGAGAGGACCCAGGTCTCTGGATGATTTAGAGAGATTCTGCAAAGAGGAATGGCTGAAGATCCCTCTTTCTGTCTTTTCCCATCTTGTGAAACATTATAGGAGAAGATTAGGTGCTGTTTTGTTGGCAAAAGGGGGTTGTACAAAATATTAACACCAGGGGTGCTAATAATTGTGACACACATTATTTGATGTCAAATAATTATTTCTTTATGTGGGATTTTTTCCCCACTGAATAAATGCACTTGTATTGAAGGTTGGATTTTTCTCTTTTTTTCCATTAAGGTCCCATATTATTTAGAAAAAAAATAAAATAATTGGAAGCTAAAAAACACATCTCAACCAGGGGTGCCAATACTTATGGAGGGCACTGTATGTTTATGTATGTAGACATAATCGAGATTGATTTATTGATTGTTGTCCAGGTCTGCGTTTGAGATGGTAGTTTTGTTGGTGGCCCTTGAATTCATCTTATACACTGTCGAAGGTGAAATCATGTTTCTCGCTTCTTCCATCTTGATACTGTATGAATAGCCTGCATAGTTTTCTTCGGATGTATTCCATTTTATTTATTTTTGTGTTGGATATGCCAAACGTTCAATTCAGTGACTTACGGTCATACCGTTTGTGTGAAGTTCTCGTGTCCATAATCGTTTGCCCATGTCTGATGTCAAGCCAGTTTGTGCTCGTAAAGTACCAATAGCTAATTCTATTGATGAGCCTCATGTGAAGTTGGTTTGTTTGTGTTGGATTATTTCACACTGAATACAATTGTTTGTTTAACAAGGGTTCGTCATTGTTTTCATGCTAAATGCATGGTGTTCATGCTTTATGATCTCTCAACTTCAATTGCGTTGTTGTCATCTTGTGGCGTCTATTTTTTAACCGTATTTTAAGGGGCCGTCAGATTGTGGATTTTCACTCTTCACGGCAGGGCTTGGTCCCATACTGCCAAGAGCAGATTACTTTACATGATAATGTCATTTATTGTTTTAACTACACGTAATACTGTACTTGTATGCCATATTTAGACATTTCAACCTGCAGATGAAGAGGGACAGATCAGTGTTTTCTCCAGATGTTGTCATGGAGGTGTCAGGAGAGGAGGAACCAATTGACACGTCACATATCTACAGTGGCAAACTCTTGGGTAGGTGTATTTTTATCACAGCACAACATACAAGCACTTACTAACTTGTGTTCTCGACTGATTCCCCTTTTGGGCGCACCCCTCCCGTGTGTGTCGTCTGCAGAGTTCAAATGAACCCTATATCCTGTTTGTCAGGTTTGTGTGTCTGCAATGGGACGGAACAGAATGAGACCCGATACATTCTCTCCTTGTTCAGGGTCTTCCTTTAGAATAGTTATCTTCATGTTATCTGAGATGATGTACCGTGCATAATATTACTAATCGCTGCATTTTAGGGTGAGGCTCTGTTATCATTGAATGTGAAGAATGTGGTATTATGAGAAACATTTATATCAGGCAGCATGAAATCATCATGTCTGCTGTTTTAATTAGCAATATAATGCAACACTCGGCCAATAAGATAATATTATTTATCACGATGCCACCATTGGGCACACTCACAGTTTCCTTAACTTTGCTTCATTTGGTGTCCGACGTATTTCAGGTGAAAATGGGACATTGAGCCACGGATCTGTGATCAACGGGAGATTCGAGGGCTTCATTAAAACGCAGCAAGGAATATATTACATTGAACCCTCAGAAAGGTACTTGGAGAAGAATGTCCCCTTTCACTCCATCATTTATCATGAGGATGACATTAGTAAGTATCTCTCTCTCTCTCTCTCTCTCTCTCTCTCTACACTGAATCTATGGTTTTGTTTGTTGATACTAAAAGCTACCATATGAGATTTTAAGGGTTTAATTCCACTGTATACATATATAAATATAACATGTATCAAATGTATTTAATCCAACCAAACCATCATAAAAGCTACAGAAGGATAAAACAAAGCAGAGGTCAAACAAGAAATAAGTGCGCCTGATAAAACACTAGAATGAAAATTAGTACACAGTGATGAAAGACCCAATGGACTGGAATGAGTCTGACAGGGGCCCCACCCTGCCTCAGGGCATCCAAATAGCTCACCGCTGAATAGTTTCGTGTGCAAATGAAAGAATGTACAGGCATTGTGAATGTACAGTGGTACCTGACTTGACTTTTTGGAGATGCGAGATGTACCTCAGCCTAATTATTTTTATATTTTTTTGGGCATTTCACGTTTTCTAGTTAACCAAACGCAACACAACTTTGAAAATTTGCTAGCTTAAGGATAACACAACCTGCAAAACATCAAGGACAGGCTAATAAAACTAGCTTAGTTTTACAGCAACTCATGTCAACAAACAGTGTAACCATAATCACAAGCATATCTTTATCCCGTCGGAGATTCCAGGTTTGTACTAATTGACTTCTCCAGTCGGACTGCAGAGACTTCAGACGTTGCAGTGTTGGTTAGTACCATTCACATCCTTGTTTTCTGCCTGTTTACCAGCTTATCCTCATAAATATGGCTCTGATGGAGGCTGTGCTGATCCATCAGTGTTTGAAAGGATGAGGACGTACCAGGCATCTGCGGTCGAGCCGTCTGTCAGAGCAAGTGGCAACATTACTAATATTGCATCGTCCCACCTTACACATATGATTAAATCAATTCCCTTTACACTACCACTCACTCCTCTACAAACATTTTGGATGTACGGTATGCTTTTTTTCCCTAATATCTTTTTTTTCTTCAATGTTCTTTTGTTTAGGGTCCAAATAGTGATCATGTCGACGACAGACACTACGGTCCTGTCATTTTTAGAAGGAAAAGAGCAGTGGCGGAAGATAAGAATACCTGCCAGCTCTATATTCAGACCGACCACCTTTTCTACAAATACTATGGCACTCGAGAAGCTGTCATTGCACAGGTATTATCGTATAGACGAGCAAGACGTGTTATTTTAGATGTCTCAAATATGCGTGACCATGAATTAACTTTGGTCACAGATCTCCAGCCATGTTCAGGCAATGAACTCCATTTACCAGATCACAGACTTCAAAGGCATCCGAAATATCGGCTTCATGGTTAAAAGGATCAGGGTGAGTTGTATCTCTCGCAAAGCTGTGTTGAGCTTTTACATGCAAGGTCTGGGGATGAGTAGTGATACAAAGTGGTATGTGATATGATACTAACTCCTTTTTTATACCTGCATGAAGTACCTCGATACAGCAACTAAAGTGATACTATGCAAAAAACATCAGTAAAAGCAGTGGCATAGTAGCTGATAAAACACCTGCAAATTCTTTGTATTTTTGTTGATTTAAAAAAATATTAAGTTACTAACTTAGAATACTTTCTAATACTGTAATACTTTTTAATTTGTAAACAATTCTCAACATTTGAACACAACCATGAAAATATTTAAATGCTAAATCTTTGACAGCCTCCAAAAAGGCACCGCCCAATCTCAGCACTTCAGAAGGAGAACACTATCACAGCATAATAATAATAAAAAAAAGTCGAGATTTCGTTTTATTCTGTTTTAGTCATGCGCAACACTACTGTGATGATTGTGTGTACATCCCAGGATGCCTTTCTAGAAGAACTATTTCTGTCCTGATTGATGACTTCACCTCTTAGATAAACACCACAAATGACCAGACAGACAATCCATTTCGTTTTCCCAACATTGGAGTAGAGAAGTTTTTGGAGCTCAACTCTGAACAGAACCACGATGACTACTGCCTGGCCTACGTCTTCACTGACAGGGACTTTGACGAAGGCGTTCTTGGCCTGGCTTGGGTTGCCTCTCCTGCAGGTTCGTCACATACATGCAATCTGAGTGAGAGTCACTTCCTGTGTTATCTTGGATAGATTTGTGTTTGCTTAGTATTGTGAGCAATATTTGCATGGTAACGAGTAAAGGTAATTGTATAAAAAAAGTACAGCCACAATCTGGCGTGTATAACCACAATGAAATACACATCAACGAAAATACTGCATATTGCTAAAGTACTTTGAGGATGAAGTGATTTGGAGGACATTACCGCCTCCCAAATAACAACATAATTTTGTGCAATACAGGAAAGCACTGTGGACTTTGCTAACTGCTGTATTGCAAAAACATTTTCATTTTTTTTTTTAACCACATTACAACATTTATCGATTTTTGGACAAGATTGCAATTTCCTGTAACGGTTGTAATTTCCAAAAAGAGCCACTGAATTGTTTACTGCACTGCAATGGATCAAATGATTGAGGCAATTTTGATTTTAAGAAGTAGATACCACCTGCCGAGCATGGAGAAGAATATCATTTTAATGTAAGAAATGGAAGCACCTTTTGCTGGCTTTAAAAATAATGTAATATACAAAATAAAACGTAGTATAGAACTGTACTGAAAGTACCGGTATGTAAAATTGTCATCGTTTAAGTTGCTGCACAACCCACACATTTGTGCAAACAACGTATAATTAAAAGGACTAATTTGAAGGATTAATACATTAAAATGTCTAGATGGCAAAAAGTGATAAATCTTTTACACGAAAAAAAACCCAGCAACTTAAAAAACACTTAAAAGTGTACAGCCTACATTTGCGTAATGGCCACGCAGAAGTTGAAAGGACAGCGACATTGAATAACAAAACGAGTGCTGTTTCATTTTGGTTGTAGTTACTACGTAATTATACCGTACACAAACCATTCTTGCTGAAAACTAGACCTTTTGTTTAACATTGCCATCTGCAGGAGAGCATTTCTCTAACTTGGTGAGTCAAGTCAGTAATTTAAAAAAAAGGGGAAAAAAACAGTCACATGAATTTAAGTGTCTTTTTAATGCTAATTAATTCCACCCACAAAATGATGGGAGATGTTATAGCGTAATAACTGGTGGTGCAGGCTTGCGTCTGTCTGTTAGTTTTTGGGGAAATTAACTGCAGCAGGAACAGATTGAACAGTGAATTATTATGCTATAAAAAAAACCCACATTGTCATTTGTTATTGCTGTGGCTTCCTCTGAAGAGCTTGGAAGAGGCTGCTTGAATGTTCCTTGGAGTTGCTTTCTTAAGGATCGCTAGCCATGACTAGAAACTGACCTCTGTTTGCAGGAGCATAATCACTCAGTGTTGCTCTGACCACAGGAAGCTCAGGAGGCATCTGTGAGAAAAACAGACTGTACTCCGATGGGAAGAGGAAGTCCTTGAACACTGGCATTATCACCGTGCAGAACTATGCCTCGCACGTGCCCCCTAAGGTGTCGCACATCACCTTCGCCCATGAGGTCGGACACAGCTTTGGCTCTCCTGTAAGTAGGAACACACAAAGCCCCTCAAAATGCCGGCACGTGTGACATGACCTTTCGGCATTGTCACCAGCAACACATTTGTCTCTATTGGCAGCATGACTCTGGGCTCCAGTGCACCCCGGGAGAGTCTTCCAATCAAGCCCAAAAGGAGATGGGCAATTACATAATGTATGCACGAGCCACTTCAGGAGACAAGATCAACAATAACAAGTTTTCAATGTGCAGCATCGGCAATATGAGTGCCGTTCTGGCAGTGAAAAAGAATGACTGTTTTGTCGGTAAATCCTTACCCTTTCAGTGTGTATCAACTTGTTTTATGTTTCTGTGCCACTTTCTGAGCCCTTAACTCATTCACTGCCAGCCTCCCCAGAACACAGCATCTTTCAAGAGCCACTATTGTGTTATTTGACAATGCAAGCGGTCAAACTACCAAGAGAAGCAAGGGGGGCGTGCAGTTGTAATTTTGGTACTTTACAAACTCCCATTTTAAATCATTGGTTAAATCTGAAAATCATATGGTGGAAAATTGAAGTGTAAATATTTTTTTTATAAAAAGGGGCACATTATTCTCGCTTCTCCAAGTAAATCCATTTAAAGAGATGCTTAAAGGGAAATTTAAATTGTAAATTGGTAAATGTATTTAAATGCAGATGTTAGAAGGGAAATTGAAATGTTAAATGTAAATATTTCCTGTAAAAAGGGGCAGAATTTTGAAATTGTTTTCTCTGCTCCTTTTTATTGAAATAAACAAAAAATGTAGTTGTCCATATGTTATTCTGTTAGCTGTTTTACATGGTGTTTGTTATTCATTCATGCTTTTTTTCACAATTGCAGCACACTTTCCAATAACTATGGCGACAAATACTGTTTATACAATCCATTTTAAATATTGTTCAAAAACATTTTTTACATTGATGGCAGTGAACTGTTGGAATCCACTTGAAGGCTATTGATGTCCATGGCAGTGAATGAATGAAGTGGCCCAGGGGATAAATCATTTTTTTCTCAACCTGTTGGGGTTTTGTTTTCATTTTATTGTGTCTGAATGCGCAGTGTCTGGAGAACCTATCTGTGGTAATGGACTTGTGGAGGACGAAGAGGAGTGTGACTGCGGCTACAGCGATCAGTGTACGGACCCATGTTGCTATAACGCCAATGAAGTGGAGGACAAAAGGTGTAAACTCCAACCTGGAAAGATCTGCAGGTCAGATGTGATCAATGCACACAGCACTGGTTCCAACAAGCTCATCATTACAGTACGCATACATATTTTCCCGTTTCACATCAATCAATCAAACTTTATTTATATAGCACTTTTCATATTTCATATTTCATATTTCAATCCACGCTGAATGACAGCCGCCACACCTCCCAGCGTGGAGGGCCCCCCATGACAAAACACAAAAATCAATGAACAAATAAATGAAAAGGCTTGAGTTAAAGGAATTCAAATAAGTACAGTACATAAATAAGTTATTCAAAAGCCAAGCTATAAATATGTGCCTTAGTTGCAAGTTGTGAAAAGGTATCGAAATAATGAGCATACACCGTTGTCTATTTTGATTCACTGAGAAATCTAATTTATGTTCCTCTACTTCAGTAATCATTGCAGGTTTCACTTACCATACGTCACAGCCATTTTGTGGCATCTCGGGGCAATTACAAACCTAGCGCGGGACTGAATTGTTCTACACTGCTCAAAAAAAAAGGAAACACTAAAATAATATATCCCAAATATTAATGAAATGTTCCAGTTGGAAATCTGCAGGAACTGCCAACACACTTAAGCTACATTTCATGCATCACAAGGAACCCAGGAGACAATGGTCTCCTGGTTTAGCTGTCACAAACTCAATATCGAGACTGCATACCTGTGTCGAAAATGAGAATGTCTCAACTTCTACATTGATTTGTACATGTGAGATGTCAGCATGCTGACAATGCTACTTGGCGCATACGTGTCATCAACTAGTCTACACTGCTACTAGTGTATCAGGTTTTGGTCTCAATCAAACTGTGGCTATTAGAATAAAAGCAAACCCTTTGTCTAACGAATAAAACCCCTTTTCCCGCAGCCCAAGCCAAGGCCCATGCTGCACTGAGACGTGCTCTTTTAAGAGCACACTTGATGCGTGCAGGAAGGAGTCTGAGTGTTCTTTTCAGGGCATGTGCAGCGGAGCCAGCGCCGACTGTCCTGTTTCTCTCCCAAAGGAAAACTTCACCTCTTGCCACGAGGAGACGCAAGTCTGCGTCAATGGGGTATGTGACCTTCTGTTTCACGTGTTGTATTTGGAATACACTGATTTTAATTTCAACCATCCTTTATCCACTTAATTGGTGCAGGTCTGTTCAGGTTCCATTTGTGAGAAGTACAATCTAGAAGAATGCACATGTGCGAGAGAGAATGAAAAGGACGAGCCGGCTGAACTCTGTCATGTGTGCTGCATGGAAAAAAGTGAGTTTACAGTCTGAAAAACGTCCTTGGATTTTAATGCATGATGGTGTCAGTCATCGTAACTTCAAAGCTTTAAGGATCAGGATGTTCAGGAAACAAATTGTCTTCCCCACCCCTAAAGTGAACCCAAGCACCTGTAGAAGCTCAGGCTCGGAACAATGGGCCAAGTTCTTCAACAGAAAGATCACAAATCTGCAACCCGGCTCACCGTGCAATGATTTCAAGGGCTACTGCGATGTGTTCATGAGGTGTCGTCTGGTGGATGCTGACGGGCCTCTGTCAAGGCTTAAGAAAGCCATCTTCAATGCAGAAATCTATGAGACCATTGCAGAGTGGATAGTGGTGAGTGTCTTGGATCTGACACATCTACTTCACGTCGTGTATGTATATTTTGTTCATTCCATATGCGTCCGTGTTGCAGCATCACTGGTGGGCAGTGGCTCTGATGGGCATCACTCTTATTTTGTTGATGGCTGGATTCATCAAAGTCTGCAGCGTCCACACCCCTAGCAGCAACCCTAAACTGCCTCCTCCAAGGCCACTGCCAGGTATTGCACGCAGCCTCAAGACGCACGCTGGAAATTCAAATACAGTGGCATCTGGTATAGGTGCCACAAACTGAGATTTTCGAGTTGCCCTCGCCCCTGGTGGATGTTTTTTTTTTCTCTGCAAGTTTGACTTGCAAGTGTACATCAGGCATTTCGCCACATGATGGCAGCAGTGAACAACTGGCCACCATCAGTTCTTGTGATTCCCTTGCAGGGAAAGTTCAAACTTATTAAAACTAGGACACAATTAGACAGGATCGTGAAAATAGCGTGTTCTAATCATTAGAAAACTTTAAACAACTTCTGTTTGAACATATGTTGTAGCAACACTTGCAGACGGATCTTACAACAGTACTCACCGACATATGTACACAGATTCATTGTTTTGGAATCTATGACTGGAATAATATGGTTTGATCTCTTTGTTCTGGCCAAAACCCAAGCTGCATCATTTTGAATGAGCTGCAGCTGTTTGATGCTCTTTTGAGGGAGTCCAGTCCGAATTACATGACGAAAATAGTCAATAAAAAGAAGCATGAATATTGTCCACAGTATTACATTTTGTCATGGTAATTGAATTATTAAGTGCTGCATCATATTGTAATTTTGCTGGTTTGTGACTATTTAACCTGGTTGAGTGTACATTTATGAAGCACAATACTTGATGTCGAGTGTCTCAAATTAATAATTCTGATATAATACTATTTTATCTTCTCTGTGACCAGTCCACTATCAATTTGAGGGTTTCAATGTATGATAATTTCAAGTGCGTACAACAACCCCTATTTTGTTTTATTTGTTTCTGTATGAATGTAAGTGAAGTTGCTTGAAACCAGTGAGCCGCTGGTCAACAATGCCAAGTGTGAACCCAATTGAACTGAGCTGTTGTTACCTTGTAGGTACCTTGAGGAGAAGGCAGCACCATGCCAACCCTGCGCGACGTTATCGTCCCAGTGGTGAGAACTACCAAATGGGGCGCATGGGGCCCTGAGATTTTTGCTCTGAGCCTACTGCACCCTTCTTGTGCCTACACCGGAAGCACTTGACTCCCAAAGAGTTCCTGTACCTTTACTGCAAGTCTTTAACAGCAGCTGCCACGATTCCACGTCTCTGAAGTGATGCAGGGCCAAGCAAGATACCATCGCCTTACTATGCTTTTAATGTGACTTTTTTTTTTTTTACCTGAGAGAAAGGAGGGAGGAAGCTTGCCTTTCAACGGCCTCACTTCACTATCAACTATCCTTTCAACTGTACTTTTTTATTCTTCCTCGCTGAGCCCGCAGCAGGACTGCAAGTAAAACTCAGCATTTTACTCCCCAATCAACACTGACATGTCTTATTCCTGCCAATCACGCTTTTCAAACATATCGCCTTTATTCTTTACGCATGACTGTACTTTGACTGACGCAAAATGAAAATGTTTTTATTTTTTATTCTCATCCCGAACCCTCCAAAAACTACCTAAAATAATGATCCAATTCAAATGTATTTAAATGCTGATGTACTCAAATGTTGAAATACAACTGAGCTGTAATTCTTTAGTGTACTACTGGAGTCCACGTACCACTAGTGGTTTTAGCGCCACACTTGGAGAATCACTGTTGTTCCCCATCCCGATTTAATTATATAAATATAATCTTGAGATGTTCATCTTGCATTTTTGATGTTTTAGTCCACAGCAAAATTTGGCAACCGTGCTCCAATACTTTGACAGACGTGTTGGAGTCTTAGAGATGATTGTTTAAAAAGCACATTTTTAAATGAACAAATGATAACTATTCATAGGAAATTACGGGCACTTCCTGACTGGCGCCTGGTCCCCAGAGAAGCTTTCGATACATACTCCATGTTGGTCTCGAATACGAATAGCAAATTGAGAAAGGTTGTGTCTGGAATGTTAGATGAGCGTTACGGTGGCGGATTAAATGTTGACGTGGCTTTGTTTACATCAAGCTTTTATTGTGATAGACGCGAATGGTGACATTTCTTGATGAACATTTGTCACCTTTTTTGTGTCCATTCCTCAGAAGATTTATCTCGCATCCCAGTAGTGGCAAGTAATTTTAAATAGAAACCTTCCATTCATCCATCCTTGCTCTGTCTACCCAAGTTACACAAAAATCTGCCAATGAAAGAGTTTTATGTCTCATGCTGGAGGAAAAGCACTGATTTATGTGCAGACCACAAGCTGGCTTCTGGCAGAGCAAACTAAACATTTTATTTAGTCCATTGTTGTGTCACGCACCACTGCAGTTTGTTGTTGTGTGAGGATTGTTACTGAGCAGTTCAGACAATGGAAAAGACTCCTTCACTGAAAAGTGCCTTTTTGTTTTCAATCAAATGGATACAAGGAAAATTGCTATTTTATATTGATGGGTTGAGGGGTTGTTTTTTTTTTGGTACTTGTATTGAATCCAATTGTAAGTGAAAATGTTTGAAGCTTTGTTTGTGTTTGTTCCTACACTGGACTTTTGAGTGAAACATTCTAAATTGATAATTGCAACATTACCCGCCAAATGTTCATGTCCATTGTGGTTTGTTTGTTGTTTTTTTTGTATTGTAATCTTTATTTCACATGTTTTGTTTTCTTTGTATTGTCCGAATTCCCTTTGAACTACTACAAAAGATTGCCTTATGCTGGCCATTTTTGGCCACCTCACTTCCATTAAAAAAAACATTTTAGATGTGGTATTGCAAATGTAATAAAGCTATGAAATTTCCCAACTCCATGAGAACTGCATTTGGAGAAAAAATCAGATTTACTGGATGTACTTAAACCACTTGGCTCTCAATATCGACTGAGCATAATAATACGTGCGTGTGCATCCGCGCGCGTGTGAATTTTGCCAGATGCCATCAATTTTTGGACAATGTCATGTCAGCAGTTTCCCCAAAGAGGCATTTAATGGCTCATTGCAGTGGTTCTCAAACTTTATAAAGTCCCACCTCAAAAAATTGCGACCAACATGAAAAAACTTGAAAATAGCATAGAGAGCCCAACTGCTCATTAAAAAACAAGGTTATTTCTAAAGCTTAAAGTAAAGTATAAATCTTTTCACACACCACAGAAGAAAATTTGAATGTTTAAAAAAGAAATACATAAAAATAACCAAGTAGGGGAGACCAGGGCTTGTTGTGGCACAGGTAAGTTGTCACAATGCATTTTAAAATAGAGTAGTTTTTCTTCATGTTTATATACTGTATTAGTCATGTCCTGTTTGAGAAGAAAATAGCACATTGTGAGCTGAGATGATCACCAATTAACCATTTTGCACGATCCAAAGTAAAAAGTTTATTTCATGTATTTAGAAACAAGCGTTTTTCAGAATAATGAATCGGTTCACGTACGCCAGAATTGCTATTCGGATGATGAATCTGAATAGTGTTCAAATTTGTCAAGTTTGAGTGTTTATAAATACCGTTGTTGGAACCATGTCCACATTTCAGCCCTGGTTTGTTTCAGGATGAACCGATGTTTTGGTTGTTTATAGCAAAGTATGGTATCGTTTTAATGGTGCGGCCCACTTGACATCTACCGAGGCCGTATGTGGCCCACCATGTGAAATGAGTTTGACACCAGTGATGTATAGAAAGGCGTTTTTAGCCAAAAAAACCCGACTGTAGTAAGGTGTTTTAGCCGGAAAAAAACGACCGTGAATAGTAAGGTGTTTAAAAAAAAAAACGACCCATGTATAAGAAGGTGTTTTTAGCCGAAAAAAATAACCATGTATAGTAAGGCGTTTTAAGCGGAAAAAAACGACCATGTACACAAGGCGTTTTTAGCCGAAAAACAATGGCCATGTATAGTAAGGCGATATTTAACCGAAAAAAATGACCATGTATAATAAGGCGTTTTTAGGTGACCATGTATGTAGTAAGGCGTTTTTGACTGAAAAAACGACCATGTAAGGTAAGGCGTTTTTAGCTGAAAAAAAAACCGACCATATATATAGTCAGTCGTTTTTAGCCGAAAAAAACGACCATGTATAGTAAGGCGTATTAACCCGAAAATATCGACCATGTATAGTAAGGCGTTTTTAGCCGAAAAAAACCACCACATATAGTAAGGCGTTTTTGGACAAAATTTTTAGCCAAAAAAACGACCATGTATTTAAGGCGTTTTTAGCCGAAAAAAACCCCGACCATATATATATAGTAAGGTGTTTTTAGCCAAAAAAAACCGACCATGTATAGTAAGGCGATTTTAGCTGAAGAAAAACAACCATGTATATATATATATATATATATATATATATATATATATATATATATATACATGGTTGTGTGTGTATATATATATATATATATATATATATATATATATATATACACACACACATAAATATATATATATATATATATATGGTGGTTTTTACTACATGGTCGTTTTTTTGGGGGCTAAAAACACCTTACTATATAGGCTCGTTTTTTTCGGCTAAAAACGCCTTATTATAACATGGTTGTTTTTTTTTCGGCTAAAAATGTTGTCCAAAAAGGCCTTACTATACATGGTCATTTTTTGTCCTAAAAGGCCTTACTAGACATGGTCGTTTTTTTTGGCTAAAATTTTTGTCCAAAAACGCCTCCCTATACATGGTCCTTTTTTTCGGCTAAAAACGCCTTATTATTCATGGTCGGGTTTTTTTCGGCTAAAAACACCTTACTATACATGGTGTTTTTTTCGTCAAAAAAAGCCTTCTTATACATGGTCTTTTTTTTCCGTCTAAAAACGCATTACTATACAGGGTCGTTTTTTTTGGCTAAAGACACTTTACTATACATGGTCGGGTTTTTTTTGTTGTTAAAACGCCTTACTATTCATGGTTGTTTTTTTTTTGTTAAAACGCCTTACTATACATGGTCGTTTTTTTTTTTTTTTTTTTTTGTTAAAACGCCTTACTATTCATGGTTGTTTTTTTTTTTTTGTTAAAACGCCTTACTATACATGGTCTGGGTTTTTTTTCAGCTAAAATACAATACAAACCTGATGCGTCATACTTGACCATAAAGTTAATTTAAAACTTAATACCTCAATTCAAAAACAAAATCTGATGTTGAAAAAAAGTCATTTTGTATTCATTTTAAATTCAGATTTTACAATTCAGATTCAGGTATTCAATCTGATTCAGAGTAAAATATACAAATCCATCCATTATCCGAGCCACTGACCTTCAATTCATGTAATTCAAATTCATTATAAACTATTTAAAAGTTATTCACGTTTTTGGTGGCAAATAATATGCCCCACAGCGTCACACCTAGCTACATCTCGCTCCTGATCGGGATGGTGACAGGAAGGAGAGCATGAGAAGAAAAGAGGACATGGAGAGTGTAACAATTTGATGGACAGAAAAATACCATTCAAGAGTAAGCTACATCCCAATTTGGACTTTTTGCTCACTGTTAAATAAAGAAAAGTGCATTTTTCCAGTGAATGTGGAGTTATATGTGAGCTTCACAAATTATGACAATAAACATTTTTATAACAGTTGTTTTAGAGATTTTTTTTTTAATGTGGGTCAAATATGGCTCATGAAAGATGTGGCTTAGTTGAGGTTGAATTCAGGCTGATATCAGGAATCTGTTCTGGCCCAGCGTCGGGTCGGGTAGGGCCAGATCTGGTTTTACAATGCGGCTCAGATCTGGGCCGAATGCGGCCCACATCATGAATGCCTGACGTGGGCCACTGCAGGACCGTCATTCATTGAGTTATGTGGGCCGAGTGTACGTGCCCTGTCTGCCCCAGAGCTGGGCCGGACCAATTTTGCTGACTGGGTAGTTACGTGTGCGTCCTCTTCTTGTGCTTCATTCCTGGCTCTTGTTGACAACGCACAAACACTTTAACTTCGGACATTTCTACATCCCGTTCGTCATTTGTCATGGCACAAAAAGATGTCCTGGCAGAAGAAAAAGAGCACACGGGCATGAGAGACTGTAAATGTTCAAATACAAATTGATAGAAAAGACATCCAAGAGGATGTGTTGACGTCACATTGTTAATCGTTCTTGATCACGAATTTGTCTTCCTTTTTTTTAAAATCTACCCCACTGGCTTATCATATATGAACATAAATAGAATATGTACTATTGTTATATATTTAGTAATATTTATGAATAAAAGATTAGGTCCAGCAAAATAAAGGTGGATTATTTTTTTCTGAAACGTCATATCGATAAATTACAACACATGGAAAAATTTGCTGGTTCCCAGGGTTATTGTTTCATATTAATTGGCTCTGAGCCTTGAATGACGTGACTTACTTCAGAAGGCTGAGATTTAAAAAAAAAATCCTCTGTAGAGGTGCATTTTCGAGGCATCCTGATTTTTTTTCAAGATAGGCTTTGTAAAGTTAAGTTATTAAATCTTGACAACGCACAGTTGTGAACTGAAAGTCATTCCAGATCACAAAGCATCATCCGCATCATAAAGCTAAATGGGAAAATACCAAGATGTGCAGAGCTGTCATCTGGGCAAAAGGTGCCTACTTGGAAGAATGTAAATTAGAAAACATTCTGTTTTGAGGATTTGCGACACAACCCCAGATAAGCGGCAAAAAATGGCTGGATGGATGGCATTCTGTTTTGATGAACACATTTTTGTTGACCAAATAATTCCATCAATATTTCTTCAGACTGTTGAATCTACATGTCCTCAAAATCAGCTGACACGGATACAAAAAAAATAAAATAAAACGGACATCCCTTGAAAAAAAATGGGGGGTGTTTCATACCGTTCTTGTGCGTCGCCATCTTTGACGCTGATTTTGCTCACAGTCAGCAGTGGTTTGGTGTCCCGTCCACCCCACGTCATGATGGTCTGCACTCTGTTCCACACGTCTTTCCACAGAGCCGAACCTTCCCAGTGGAACTTGAGCAACATCAAATCCCCCAAATGTTTGTCCATGGTGATCAGGAAGGTGTACGTCTTATTCCCCAGAACCTGCTCCGTGCTTGCCGAGTTGAGAAATGAAACAATGTTACATACGACATCTCATGATTATGGGGCATCACGCAGATTTTTACACCGGCGTCAATTAAAATGGAAAAATGAAATTAAATTGTAAATGATGTCTGGCTTGCAATAATGCGTGACAGCACATGGCACACGTTTATGAATGGAGGGTCTTGCTCACAAGGCGAGAGGGAGTGCTCCGCTTTCCTCTTTGGTACCAGTGAGGGAGATGCTGAGAGAAGGCATGGTGCTCTGCATGGGCTGCTCAAACTGAATCCTCAGCTGGTAGTGATAAACTGCACAGGAGGTCATAGAACAAACTAAATTTAATTTTCTGCCCGTAAAAGGCAAAGGAGATACATGCAGATGGACGTACGCTTATAGGGCATCCTGGAGCGTGTTTGCAGGTAGAGCCTCTTGCTGCTTTTTCCCGTTCGGACTTTTTGGATGTTGTAGCCCAGCGTGTTGCAGCGGTTTCTTCGGCAGTCCAGACAGACGCCTTTGTTAAAGGCCCGGTTGTCGCTGCACCTGTACGCTCTGATCGGACGGTCCTCGTTCAGCACTGAGTCAATGAACAGATGCACAGAGCGCTCGTGCGCGCATTTGACCGTTTGCCCAAAGCCTGCAGCATAGAATGAGAATGGGGCATTGCTCAGGGGCGTAGCTAGAAATGCTTCAGTGGGGTGGCCAAGTCGATACAACAGCTCAGTGAGGGTTGGCCCCGCATGCGTCTGTCTGTCTTAGGGGCGGCATGGCTCAGTGCTAGAGTGGTCGTTTCACGCTCCCCGGCCATCGCGACCACGTTGAAGTATCCTTGAGCAAGACACTGAACCCCCAGTTGCTCCCGATGCTGTGTCATTTGTAGGTGAATGTGGTAACAGTGGAAAGTGCTTTGAGTACCAGCGGTGGAAAAGCACTAAAAAACTGATCGTCCATTTACTTGGCCTCCCCTGGCCTCCCCTGGCCACCCTGTAGCGCTGATATTGCTGTGTTTATTCATGTCACTTGCAGCACTGTGCAAAAGTTGTTTCTGTAGATTATTGATGCCATAAGATGGTGGAAAATATGTACTTTTTAAAATATTAAAAAAAATATATAGTACTGTTCTGAAGTCATGGCATAATTGAATAGAATGTAAAGAATTTTAAAAAAGCATAATTTGCTTCTGTTGTTTGCAGTTTGGCCAACTGGGGGCAGTATAATACAGCTATCAAGTATCAGGTATCAAGTATGGATATACAATAGTTACCTCTTGTTTTTCTTCGCTAAGGATAAAGAATACATGCCTGTGAATATTGTTATTTTGTCTGTCGACCAGTTTCGACAGAAAGTCACCTTGGAGAATATTACTCGAGTAAAACAGTTGAAGTATCTTAAAATTTTCTGCACTTAAGTTATCAATACTGATTTTCTAATACAGTATTGAATTTAGTTTACCATTGGAAGTAAAAGTATTCAAAAACAGTGAGTGGCCAAATTTATTTTTAATTATTTAGTTTGTTAAAGCTCCTCCGTGAGCCGTCACCTTACGGTGGTGGAGGGGTTTGTGTGTCCCAATGATCCTAGGAGCTAAGTTGTCTGGGGCTTTATGCCCCTGGCAGGGTCACCCATGGCAAACAGGTCCTAGGTGAGGGACCAGACAAAGCACGGCTCACAAACCCCTTATGACAAATAAAATCGATGGTACCCAGTTTCCCTTGCCCGGACGCGGGTCACCGGGGCCCCCCTCTGGAGCCAGGCCTGGAGGTGGGGCTCGTTGGCGAGCGCCTGGTGGCCGGGCCTACACCCATGGGGCCCGGCCGGGCTCAGCCCGAAGAGGCAACGTGGGTCCCCCTTCTCATGGTCTCACCACCCGTGGGAGGGGTCAAAGGGGTCGGGTGCAATGCGAGCTGGGCGGCAGCCAAAGGCGGGGACCCTGGCGGTCCGATCCTCGGCTAGCTCTTGGGACATGGAATGTCACCTCTCTGGCAGGGAAGGAGCCCGAACTGGTGTGTGAGGCAGAGAAGTTCCGACTGGATATAGTCGGACTTGCCTCCACACACAGCCTAGGTTCTGGTACCAGTCCTCTCGAGAGGGGTTGGACTCTCTTTCACTCTGGAGTTGCTCACGGTGAGAGGCGCAGAGCAGGTGTGGGCATACTTATTGCCCCCCGGCTCAGTGCCTGTACATTGGGGTTCACACCGGTGGACGAGAGGGTTGCATCCCTCCGCCTGCGGGTGGGGGGACGGGTCCTGACTGTTGTTTGTGCATATGCACCAAACAGCAGCTCAGCATACCCACCCTTTTTGGAGTCCTTGGAGGGTGTGCTGGAGAGTACTCCTGCTGGGGACTCCCTTGTTCTACTGGGGGACTTCAATGCTCACGTGGGCAATGACAGTGAGACCTGGAGGGGCGTGATTGGGAGGAACGGCCCCCCCGATCAGAACTCGAGTGGTGTTTTGTTATTGGACTTCTGTGCTCGTCACGGACTGTCCATAACGAACACTTTGTTCAAGCATAAGGGTGTCCACATGTGCACTTGGCACCAGGACACCCTAGGCCGTAGTTCGATGATCGACTTTGTAGTTGTATCATCGGATTTGCGGCCGCATGTTCTGGACACTCGGGTGAAGAGAGGGGCGGAGCTGTCAACTGATCACCACCTGGTGGTGAGTAGGCTCCGATGGTGGGGGAAGATGCCGGTCCGTCCTGGCAGACCCAAACGTATTGTGAGGGTTTGTTGGGAGCGTCTGGCGGAATCCCCTGTCAGAAGGAGTTTCAACTCCCACCTCCGACAGAGCTTTTCCCATGTTCCGGGGGAGACGGGGGACATTGAGTCCGAGTGGACCATGTTCCGTGATTCTATTGTTGAGGCGGCCAATCTGAGTTGTGGCCGTAAGGTGGTTGGTGCCTGTCGTGGCGGCAACCCTCGTACTCGCTGGTGGACACCAGCAGTAAGGGATGCCGTCAAGCTGAAGAAGGAGTCATATCGAGCCTTTATGGCCTGTGGGACCCCAGAGGCAGCTGACGGGTACCGACTGGCCAAGCGGAACGCAGCTTCGGTGGTCGCCGAGGCAAAAACCCGAGCATGGGAAGAGTTCGGTGAGGCCATGGAAGCCGACTTCCGGACGGCTTCGAGGAAATTCTGGTCCACCATCCGACGTCTCAGGAGGGGGAAGCAGTACACCACGAACACTGTGTACAGTGGGGATGGGGCGCTGCTGACTTCGACTCGGGACGTTGTGAACCGGTGGGCAGAGTACTTCGAAGACCTCCTCAACTCCACCAACATGCCTTCCTTGGAGGAAGCAGAGCCTGGGGACTCTGAGGTGGGCTCTCCTATCTCTGTGGTTGAAGTCACCGATGTGGTTAAAAAGCTCCTCGGTGGCAAGGCCCCAGGGGTGGATGAGATCCGCCCGGAGTTCCTCAAGGTTCTGGATGTTGTGGGGCTGTCCTGGTTGACACGCCTCTGCAACATCGCGTGGTCAACGGGGAGAGTGCCTCTGGATTGGCAGACCGGGGTGGTAGTCCCTCTTTTTAAAAAGGGGGACCGGAGGGTGTGTTCCAACTACAGAGGGATCACACTCCTCAGCCTCCCTGGTAAGGTCTATTCAGGGGTGCTGGAGAAGAGGGTCCGTCAGGAAGTCGAGCCTCAGATTGAGGAGGAGCAGTGTGGTTTTCGTCCCGGCCGTGGAACAGTGGACCAGCTCTACACCCTTAGCAGGGTTCTCGAGGGTATGTGGGAATTCGCCCAACCAGTCTACATGTGTTTTGTGGACTTGGAGAAGGCGTTTGACCGTGTCCCTCGGGGAGTTCTGTGGGGGGTGCTTCGTGGGTATGGAGTACCGAACCCCCTGATACGGGCTGTTCGGTCACTATACCACCGATGTCAGAGTTTGGTCCGCATTGCCGGCAGTAAGTCGGAATCGTTTCCAGTGAGGGTAGGACTCCGCCAAGGCTGCCCTTTGTCACAGATTCTGTTCATAACCTTCATGGACAGAATCTCTAGGCGCAGCCGAAGCGTTGAGGGGGTCCGTTTTGGTGGCCTCAGTATTGCATCCCTGCTTTTTGCAGATGATGTGGTGCTGTTGGCTCCTTCAAACGGGGCTCTCCAACTCTCACTGGAGCGTTTCGCAGCCGAGTGTGAAGCGGTTGGGATGAAAATCAGCACCTCCAAATCTGAAACCATGGTCCTCAGTCGGAAAAGGGTGGAGTGCCCCCTCCAGGTCGGGGGGGAGATCTTGCCCCAAGTGGAGGAGTTTAAGTATCTTGGGGTCTTGTTCACGAGTGAGGGCAGGAGGGAGCGAGAGATCGACAGGCGGATCGGTGCAGCGTCTACTGTGATGCGGACGTTGTATCGGTCTGTCGTGGTGAAGAAGGAGCTGAGCCAAAGGGCGAAGCTCTCAATTTACCGGTCGATCTACGTTCCAACCCTCATCTATGGTCACGAGCTATGGGTCGTGACCGAAAGAACGAGATCCCGGATACAAGCGGCCGAAATGAGTTTTCTCCGCAGGGTGTCCGGGCTCTCCCTTAGAGATAAGGTGAGAAGCTCGGTCATCCGGGAGGGGCTCCGAGTCGAGCCGCTTCTCCTCCACATCGAGAGGAGCCAGATGAGGTGGCTTGGGCATCTGATTCGGATGCCTCCTGAACGCCTCCCTGGTGAGGTGTTCCGGGCATGTCCCACCGGGAGGAGACCCCGAGGAAGACCCAGGACACGCTGGAGAGACTATGTCACCCAGCTGGCCTGGGAACGCCTCGGGATCCCCCGGGGAGAGCTGGAAGAAGTAGCTAGGGAGAGGGAAGTCTGGGCTTCCCTGCTAAAGCTGTTGCCCCCGCGACCCGGCCCCGGATAAGCGGTAGAAGATGGATGGATGGATGGATGGATGGATGGATGGATAGTTTGTTAAAGACTAGCTAACTTGTGTCCTGTGGATAAGTGGGGGAAACGTATCATAGTAAAATTATACATCTTATATCAGGGGAAAAAAATCCCAGAACTATTTTGGAAAGTCCAGATCACAGCTGGCTTAGGCACTGATTGGCTGTGAATGGTTTTCATAACAACATGAAAATATACATACAGTACATGGACCTAATACCTGTCTAAGGCTGACACCTGTCACACGTTGACGTTGTCACGTCCCCTTTCAAGTCATCATGTGACTGCGTAGCCTGGAGGCAGCTTGCCTCAGATGCTTGGACCGAGCACAGGAAGGAAAGGCACATGTTGCTAATTAACTCTCGAGCGTGACAGTTGCTTTAATGTGGCATTCACCGTCTTTTTTTTTTTTTTCCATTGAGAGGCACCAAAACACCGCGAATCGTCGAGCCCCTCCCGCTCAGCTGGAGGAAATTAAATTCGTCTGCTCCAATGCACACAAGGAGAAACTGTCAACACCAGCAAAGATGAACGGGCTCAGTGCATCCAGGCTCCTCAAATCTCTGTTTTGAGGTGGCGGCACCAATTAAGAAAAAACAATGTTATGACAGAGCAGCGGAGGAGGATGCGCCGCAGCTCTTCCTGTTTGACTGACATGTTTTGCCTTTGCACATATGCGCCAGCATGTGACGATATTCCATCCGGAAAAACAAATCTGATCTTGTGAGGAGCTTTGAACAACCACTACAAAACTAATGTCTTTATGATATACTGTACAGTAGCTACGAATAGCCTACACACCCCTGTTCACGTGCCACTTCATACCGCTACAAAAAATAGTTGCATCAAAGCCCCTTTTCAGCAGTCGTGACCGATAACCTTTTAACTCAACTAATATTTGTTCTTAATAGTTTTTATCTTTTCGAGAGGGGAATAAAAATGAACTGGAAATACTGCCCCTGCGTGTAGACGTGTGAGAATGTGATTGCGATGTTTGAAAATGGAAGAATGGAAGTTATGAAAGCTTTCATCGTGGAGGTGTACCTAATGTTTTGACCGCTTGTAGCGCAACATACCAAGAAGGCCGTACTGGGAGACGTGTTCGTAGATGTTGTGCAGGTGGCATCCAGGTTGGAAGTCACCCCCATTGGGGTAAAAGTCATAATGAGCCACAGCTTGCTTGATGCCCACACTGAGGCCCAGACGCTCGTGGGTGAACGTGTGAATGGCGTCCACGAACTCGGCATCGTCGGGCGACAGCCTGTCCGTTGGCGACATGCCTTCAAACAATGGCCCGGCCGGATCCAGACCTGCGCAAATGTCAAAGGTCACCAAGAATGGCTGTGCCGCGTGAACACATCTTCATATTTGTCCACATCAAACTCACCAGTAATTCTTCCGATTTGGTCTCGTCCTTTAAAGTGGCTTCCAGCAAATCCAGAGATGTGAGCGCCGAGGCTATAACCAATCAAATGAACCTTCTGGAATGAATAGTCATAGTTCTCCTGTGGGAGTGAGAGTAATAGTAATCTATAACTACTTCATATTATAGGAAGCCAATTCAGCATTTATTTCATAGGAGGAAATCAAGTCAAAAATTTCTTTTGCAACCTTGCTTCCATGCGGCCCCAATAGTCTAATTGCGGCATTCTGACTAATTTTCCAGATACGACTACTATTCATGCAAAGGACATCACAGCTTTTCAGGTGTCAACCAATCACGACTCACCTGTTTTCTGAGTTTGGTTATCTTTTGATCGCAAGCTGAACTGTGATTGGTCGGAATCTGAGCCCTGAGCAGCTGTAATATCATTTTTAATCGACAACAAAATCGCTGGACTTTGAGGTAGAGGAAATAAAACGGTTGGATTTTGCTGCTTAAGTCACAATCACAAATGCAATATTAATCAGGATAACGTGTTTAGACAAGTGGAGCCGCATTCAACATATTATTGTTAAGAAAGTTTTTGGCTTGACTTCCCCTTTAAGATCCATTAAGTCCAACAGATCCAATAGTAGCAGTACTGTGCATCTGACCTTCTAGTTTTTTCTCCTACTATTAGTTTAGGTATACTCTTTTATATAACATTTATGAAATGCATTTTCATTGAACGGTTATTCCATTTAGGTTGTTCTCTTTTCCTATTTTACAGCGCCACGTTGTTCAAACGGTCAAACTACTGTGCAGCTGTCCTACAGCTGTGGAAAACCCTTCTGGTACCTTGAGTGAGGACAACAGATGCGCAATGTCTTTTCCAACCGCACGCGTGCTGTGAGCCGCTTTGGGGTAGTGCTGGTGAGCCAGGGACAGCCAGTCGGTTATCACGACGTTGACGTCTCGCAGATGAGTCTTGAGGACGGAGGCCAACCTGATCACCCAGTTTTCCATCATGCCGTCCACCTGTCCAAAGATCGCAACACAAACTTTTTGTTCTTCATGTTGTTGCTAAAGTCAGTTGATTTCAACGTTTTTTTAAATACATTATGTTTATAGTACTGTAAATGTACTGCTGGGCGCCGTTTCTAATAATTTGTGTCAGTCATGCTGCAAAATATTGGAAATTACTCTTGGTATCATCCATATCTCCGCATTTTGCTGAGATTTTTTTTACCCACAGGACAAGAAAACCAAATGTTGTCTGTCATTTGGATAAAAAGTAAAAGAACATTAGGAGAACCATGCTTTTCTACAAAGGATGGCCACACCAAAAAAAAACAACAACAAAAAAACGACTTTGGGCAAAATCCTCCAAAATCATCACATTTCAGGCCAAAGATAAATAAATGAATAAATAAATAAATGTGTGTGGTTGCTGAGCCATAAACATATTGCATCGCCAAAGCAAGCAGGCTATTTTCAGCACTTCAAACAGGTTAAAAATTGTAAAAATCAACCACTCATGGACTGACAAATAGTATAGAATTGTACCCCAAAAAAACCAACCACTTTTGATTGCTATTGAAATCCCGATTAATAAACACAACCACTACAATAAAATAAAGTTGTAAAAAGTTTAATAATAATAATAATGGAATATATCTCACAGATTTTGCTTCATCGTATGAATGCTTTTGCTGATGGTTGCCCTTTTTGATGGCGCTTTAGCACCTGCCCCCAAAAATGTGTTTGCGTGCCTGTTGAAACCGCGATTGCAGTTTACAGCATTGCAGACCTGAACTTCATCTTGTTGTTTCTAAAATTATGGTTACGTACTTTAATAATTAAATGAGAGGGACATTTAACACAGACAGTCAGTATGAACTACAAGCAGGATAATAAAACACGCTGTTCAATGACTAATCCAATCAAAAGTGAGCATTGTGATCTTTTTGATAGACCCTCATTAAAGTGCCCAGGTGTAGCCGCAGCGAGTCGTCCGCCGTTACGCTTCACAAGCGAGCCAGCCGGCAGCGTGACCTTACCGACCACCCGTGAGTGATGATGATGAGGGGATTAGTGGCGTTGAAGCCGCAGGACGAGAGGCCGTGCAGCTGCGGCGGCTCCAGTGTGCAGGTGTCCCCCCTCGCCACCAATAGCTGGAAGACCGAGCTGCTGACGTGGGGCTCTTTTGCCTTCACAGAGACCCTCTTGTCTCCCAGGACGGCCACGTCTCGGGGAGAAAACACACACACACGTACCCACACACACACACACACACACACACACACACGCTTATCTGTGAGTAACACAACACGGCTGACGCACACTCATGTTTGCTCGCAGGTGAATAGTTACAAGTCATATCGAAACAGCATGCAAGGGTACATATTGATGGAATTATGTGGTAGCGCAGCCATTGTATGAGGTCATTTTTTAAGCATTTATTCCATCGCCTTGATATCAAGCTTGAATTTCCAGCTACTAGTGCACTTCAGGTCCTCACGAACGCTATATTGGGCATGAAAGTCATCCACAGATGAACTGTACGTAACAAAAGTCCTATAATAGATAAAAAAATAATAATAAAGCCACCATTGCAACATGCAGTTTGAACATGTAATTCAGTGATGCTTTCAGGTACCACTAGAGGGAGACAATGTACCACTCTTCGAAAATAACTGTACTAGACAATTTGGCGCACTAGTATAGAACAATTGTGTTTCGCTTGTAATGTTTTTTTTCCACCATTCTGTGACAGTTCTGCACACGAGTAGGAAAACTGCATGTCACCAATGAGGCATACTACGCTAGTTGACACCTAGATGTTAACTAGTGCAATTTTATATCACTAGTAGCACACAGTTTTCAAATACACGTAGTTGTCCTACTGGTATGCAAAAGTCGTCCCACTAGTTAGGACAATGAGTGTACCAGTGCATAGAACTTAAACTGGATGTCATGGATCGCGAGTAAATGCTCAAATTTTTGGAAAACTGCTTGTGCAATTATACACAAGTACATGGACTTTCCAAAAAGCTGCCTTTGTCCTCACTAGTAAGACAATTCTGTGCACTCGTCCTTACTAGAAATATGTATCTCCACCTCGTGCCACTTTTGGTCTACCAATATGGAATCACGCCCAAAGAGCTGCCCGAGGAACACTACTAGGACTAACTAGTAGGCATTTTCTTGCACTAGTAGCCTTCTTGTATGTTTAAGTTATCCTACTACTGTGCAGAAATGTGTCATACAGTAATGAAATGCGCACCAAATCCAGTAGACACTTAAACAGCTTCTTCCCTCGAGCCATTAACTCCTTAAACAGTCACTGACGCAGTCACTCTTCTTGTACTACAAAATGGTACTACAAAACTACTGGTTACTCTAAAATGGTTCAATGATTTTGTTGTTTACGATGATACTAGTGTAGCGTGTTATACCGGAGACAAATTCCTTGTGTGTTCTACATACTTGGCCAACAAAGATGATTCTGATTCTGATGAAAGTCTGTAGTGGAAAAAGCATGCATTCCATATCCAGTTTAAGGTCGATTTACTAGTACACTCTTTGTCGTCACTAGTAAGACGATTCAGTGCATTTGTGGAATAACTCAGGCACACTAAACAAAATAAAAAATAAAAAAGGGCGTTGCTAGTAGGACAACAGCGTTACATGTGAGGAGAAAGTGGATTGGATTTTGGTGCTTGTAGGGTGCATGGAGTACCTATGGGTGATGCACTCCTACTAGTTGGCCCAAATGCAGCTCGGTATTAGTAAGGCTTAATTGCATATTAATATTCCAAAAGTGGCACTAGTAGTGGAAAAAACTATTATTATGCTAGTCATTCTACTAGTGCACCCTACACCAACAAGTTCCGTTAAGTGTAGCTCTGTCAGGTAGAGAGAGAGAGAGAGCAGATACAGATGTATGTGTGTTTACACGTGTATATACCTGTGTATACATTTTATCTGTTTATACCGTACACACACACACACACACACGGATTTGTATGGATGTGTGTATCTATAAGACACATTAATTCTGGACTTGAATTTGTCAGTGTTTCACTCGTGTGCTTTCGGAGCCGTGACTCACCGGCTGGATGTCCTCTCATCTTCCTTCCATCTACGGCGTGACACGTTAGGAGCAAACAGAACAGGACTTTCAGCACAAAAAGGCCGTCACACTCGCTCATCGCTCCTTCAGGTGTCACAGTCAAGTCTGGGAATGAGATCCGTTCTCTCGTTGTTTGTGTCAGAGGGGCCTAATCGTGGTCTTGTGGACTAAAGTAAAGTACAGTGGAGTGGAGAAGAGCGAGACCTGCAGCTGGCTGGATAAGAGGCACTGGGCCTGTGCTGATTGGCTGGCGGGTCATGACATGAGGATCGAACAGGTTGCGAAATAGCCGAGGTACGAACGGTGGGGAGGCCGTCTGATGCAATGCAACCTGACCCATGAGCCACCTAGAATACTGTGCCTGCAGTACTTAGTGCCCAATAAGAAATGAATGAAGATTTCAATGAATGTGAAAAAGTCCTTTATTCAGATTGTTTAGCGCTGTGCATGGGCCTCAATTATAAAATGTCTTTCTGTATTTCGTGTGACTATTGTATCACGATGTGGAGGACTTTACTAGTTCTTTCTGTTAAAATCAAAAAAAGAAAAGTCATACAGTATATAATGTCGTGTAGATTTATTCAAAACAGGACAATACTTTTGAAAGACACATTTCTACCAATTTTCCACTTTCCAACTTCTTAAGACTACAAATAAAATCACAAATTTGCTTTTTGTTTCATGCATATAAGTTGTATATGTTTTCCACCATTTTTGAAATGCACCTGTTTATATAGGTCACCATAGCAAGTCGTTATCATTATTTGCTGTCCTTTTTGCAGCTATTTACTCTTCCAAGTCTTGCAACTCTTCAATCAAGTAAGCATAGATCCAAATATAAACAAAAAAAAAGGTCAGCTGAATGTTGATACTTAGAATTTTTTTTTTCCCAAGATGGCGCCCGAGTAGGCAGCCTTCGGCAAGTGCTCTTCAAGAGCCTTGCTTTTTTGTTCTTTTTTGTTCTTTTTTGCTGTTTGTCTTTTGTTTTGTCACATGTTGTTTGTTGTTTCATTGTGTGGACCTGATATGGACTGTTTTCAGCGCTTTTTGGCCACGACATTCGTCAAAGGAGCAGTATCTGTGCTTGGTGGTTGCGCCTTCTCGGCAGCACGCCTGTACCAGCACAGATTTTGATTGGGAGGAATGTCGGCGCCATTGACTGTCGGTGCTGGATAGACCTGGGGCGCTTGTGTTTTTTGCGCCAGTAATGGGCAGCATTTTTCACAACCCCGATTTGTTCAGTGGCTATGTCAGCGCTGTTGGACAGTTGGTGTTGGTGCGGCTGGATGGATGGCCGCTGAAGTTGAGGATGAGGAGAGAGGAGCGTTGGCGAAGAGCGCCGATGCGTATTTGGAACCGTGAGTTGCCGCTTGGAATTGAAATGGATTTCCATGGGACAGGAGAAGTGAACCAATCTCTTTTCGTCAATGGATGCTACAGCTTCTTGTTGACTTTGAAACTTAGCTTGTAGCCGACGTGTGCATATTTTGAGCATGACGTCTCTGATCCACTGGTTAAAGGACACTTTGATTCTCTCCTCTTTCATCTCAAACCGCTTCAAACAACAAAGCGTGTGACGGAAAAGTGGTTAGGACTGCACGACTGTCCGTGTTTTATGTTATGTGTTGTGTTTATTATTTTACTTTATGTTAACTGTTTTGTAAAGCGCTTTGTTACAGCTGCCGCTGTTGTGAAAGCGCTATATAAATCAGCATGTATTGTATTGTATTGTATTGTATAGAACAATGCGCTCATTTCAGTCTGGACATACATTTACATTTAGTTGAACATGTGACGTCATATTAACATAATTGTTCAAATACAAACATTTGTGAGTACCACTATTGATTGGCTTACTTAAAATGATGTTCAGTAAATCAGTACAACAAATATCAAGAAAGAATCGTGAAGGTCAGCTCACGCATACTCTAATAGGTGTTATAGTGTCAGGTTGTTACTATTAGATGAGCTTTGGATGCACTCTTGGGACTACTTGGCTGTACTCTACATCCATTCCCTATGATCTTATTCAAGCTTGATATAATTGCAGTATATACAAATGAGCTGTGCATCCGGATGCTTCTGAGCTCCCTTGTTAGTGTTGTGGCGCCAAAGGCTGTCGAGGTATTTTTGCTTGACATATTTCAAAGCATCTGTTAATGTCCTGAAATGGTTTACTTTGTGTTTTTTTTCCTAAGGGAGTTCCTCAAGGTTACGTTTTAGGACCATTGCTGTTAATGCACTCATCAACATATCGGTGTTAAAGTGTGGAAACCCTTTTTTTCACAAGGTACAAAGATCTTTATCGCATATTAAATTTTCACACTGCATGTTATATCCATAATCAAAATAAGAATAAGGTTGTGAGTGAGTCACACTGAGCCGTGAACGTTTTTGGTGTGCCTAAGGCTAAGGGAGGAGGGTTCAAAGCTATTATAAGAAGCTTTCCAGACAAGCTTTTAACCTCTCACGTTGGAAGAACACCATTACCGTATGATATTCATTAAATATGAACTTTAAAATTTGATTCTTTATTTAAATGTCCATTAAGGGCACATGTTTATAAATAATGCTGCTCTTCCTTCCACACACACACATATACACTGTACACAGGAAATAACTATATGTCCGCGTCAACTCTCCTCAGCAAATAGAACACACATTCATGTGGGAATTCTTATCCATATACCGTCAATACATATACATACGTTTAATATTTCTTAGTCACACTTCAGTTCTATTTTATTACAGGTAAAGAACTACAATCGTACAGGCTCATTAATGACACAGTAGCAATATATCACCGAACATTTTGGTGTCACTTTGACTTTACAGCTCTCGGGCCCAGGTGGCAAACTGCGGTCCTCAAAGGCCACCAATACGCCCAATTTAAATGATCAGAATCATTTGCGGGCTCCAGCAGAGATTGTTCATGAGTTCATCATCTGAATCAGGTGTTTTGGAGAAGGGAAATATCTAAAACCTTCAGGACAACAGCCTCCGAGGACCAGAGATTTGACACCTGTGCTCTTGGGTGCTTGGATATGCAAAAAAGGGATGTGCATAGAATCACTTAAGGCGGGAGTTTCTAAAAATACATACAGGTATATGTAATAATAATAATAAAATAAAATAATTAAAAACAACGCCAACTACTTGCAGAGCTTTGAACACATGCAGAAAATAAAGTGAATACTACTAAACACATATTACTGTAATGCATTCATATACAGCGGAACTTCCATAATGCACACAGGAACATTATCTGCTTGCTAACTACAACATCATTGATACATTTGATAGAATTAAATATGGCAAGGCTTAATCAATACCAGCATTCCCTATAAAATGCCACACAAGGTTGGTACTTGTGATTAGCTTCCCTGTATACTTGTAGGTAGTTGTGAGGTTGCACAAGCACAACCAAATTGTTATCCTAAGCCAGTGGTTCATAACTTGGGTTCGATCGGAAAGGGTTAAATAAAATATGGAGGTCACGCCAATGTGTTTTCCATTCATGTGTGCTGCTTGTATGACACGTGTGACAAGTCTACTTAAAACTTTGCCTGTACACTTTTCATGATCGAACAAAGTGGCATTAAAATTCGCACCACTTGGAAGCCAACATGAGAAGGTACTGTGTGGAAGTTCCACCATACTTTACATGATCAAATATAAATATTTAGGTGCTAAGATACGTAATAGCTACAGTACGTACAGTATTATTTAATGGTCATGTTATTTAAAAGAATATGGATCTATCTCATTGTGTCCAAACAATACAGAGATAAAATGCACCCTATTTATATGAAAATATGAATCACTTGCAATTACAATGTTTCCACTCAATTGTGGTTAGAAACCTGACAGGTTTGCAAAAATAGATGAGTGTAGCTTACTTCGTTTTACTGATAACATCAAAGATTGAAAACAAAAAAATGCCTGAAATGAACGATTTCCATTGTAGTAAACACCTTGAAATACTGTACTTGATATAAAATGATTCAACCACAACATAGTAGTTGAAATGAAACTTTTTAGCTCGGAAGCTAAATAAGAAATAAATAATAACATTATAACACTACAGTATGGTAAATTATTTTTGAAAATAATACAATTTTCTTCATTATCATTGCCTTTCTTCATTGATTGTCTGGGAGAAATCCTACATTTCTTCAACTGCTTTCTGAGGAAACGTTTATTTCATGAGCATATTTGCTTCTAAGACAGAGTTATGATTTCATACTTTTGTTGCCCGTTGTTTTCTTCCTGCTGTTTGGGCTCGGCGTGGTGCAGCTCGATGAAAAGGAAGTAAATAGCGGCTCCCACTGCGCCGCCAACCATGGGTCCGAAAACGGGGATCCACCACCAGCACCCTCCAGCCCTGCAAGAAAAAACGCATAAACACACGAAAGTAATTTACTGGAGCCTCACAGAACTTAGCCTCAGAAATATGTGCTCAAAGTGAATTTACAGAAGAAAGTGAGCTTACTCTCCTAAACATATTCATTCATTTATTTATGATTTGCCGCTTGCAAATTGATCTATTAATGGATATTTACATTTTTTTAAAGCTATCCACTCTTATTCAGTGTTTTTGTGCTCAGGCCAGAGCCATGTCCAATATAAAAGGAATGCTCTGGCACCATCTTGTGGCTTCTTACTGCCAAGGAAGGGGAGTATGTAAGGACAAAATAATTGATTGCACCTCAGAAGATTAATACTTGCCTACGTTGAATTCTATTTCTAATAAATGTGCTCAACTGTAATGCGACTTCATGAACACCATGCGTGAAATGGCGCAGGTAAGCGGCCCGTCCTGATCCCTGATTAGTCGGGTCTTCTAAATAAGCAGCTCTGTGTCTGTTGCATGTGTCCTCATTGTCACTCTGGCTGACTCTTTAAGTGAGTGATTAGCGTCCAACATTATAGCACAGTAGGTGAAGCAGAAGCAGGTTTATTAAAAAAAAAAAAAAAAGTCAACAAGTTATGGGGAAAAGGGCGGGGGGCTCTCTTGTCACTCTTGGGGGCTCCCAGGAAGTCCAATGCTGTCTGCAGGCGGCATGCCACTGGATGTCCAGGACACCATTCCATGAATACGGAATGAAGAAATCCTCTGCCCTGATTGAACATTTTTCACAATTAAAATATGTTGGCCGTCCACAAATTTTAAAAATTGTATTTCAATAGAAGTGAGCAGGGAGGCCAGAAACTTTACTCGATCCTGATCTACCGGTAGATCTAAGAAAGGTCCCAAGTAGATCCGAGGAGTGTCGAGGACAAAAAACAAACAAACAACCATTTGTGTGTCTTTTTACATGTTAGTAATATATTGTTTTGTGTTAATGTACACCGCACCCTAATCATCTTATCAGTCTAATTTTCACCAAAAAAATATTATAAAATAAAATAAAGCAGGTAAATATTGAATTTACGGTGGCGCGTGATTACGTCACCTGAAATTGTTAGCTCTCAGCAGTCTGCAATTGCAGCTTGTGATCAGGACTGTTGTGCTCTATCTTTTATCGTCATTATTCTCATTCAGAGTTTGCTTTGTGTACAATTCACAGAGGGCACAGGCAAATAATAGGAATCTAGGAGGGCCCAGGGAAGCACTTTAAAACAGTATGTTTGAGCTACGCTAGTTAACAGGCTGCAAAAGTGCGTCGCATGCCTCAGTTTCAGGCTGTTTCTCATCATGGCGTGCATGTGCGTGCGTGCGTGCGCGCCGGTAAAGGTAGATCCCGGGAGGTTAGTTGATCGAAAAGTAGATCTTTGATCCAAAAAGTTTGGGCACCCCTGGTTTAGATTAACATGATTCAAGTAAATTTTTTTTTTTAAGTACTACAAATAATTACTTACATAAGAGGAAGTACATACAGTAATTAGTGAAAAAAAATAAGTACCGGTACTTTGTAACTGGTGAGTAATGTCTGATCTATTTTTTTTAATCAGAGCAGGAATGCCAAATGAAATAAAATAAAATAAAATAAAATAAAATGTGAATGTTCAGATATTGCATATCAATATGAAGTTAGCTGCTTTTGCTTACATATTTTTTTCACAAAACCATACCGTGGTCAAGCCCCATATGGGGCTGTTATTTTTGCTCTCTGATGATGCAATATCAAGGGCTCATCAAACAGTCTTTGGGTTTTTTTTGGTTTCCATAAAAGTGATTTTGGATTGGTTTTGGAGATGTAGGAAAATGATCTCCATAAAATCTGGTGGTATGGCAAAAAATCTGGAAATATTCAGAATTTAAATCCATGGTACAGTGAGTCCACAAAAAATGATAAGGCAACGGAAGACTCAGAGATACTCAGAGTTTATCATCGTGTTTCAATCAGGTCCTCAGATGATGAAATGCTTTTTGAAATAATCCTTAAAAAAGTCTACTCCTCAAGAAAAGGCACAATTTGTATTTCGGTTTAGCTACCAACTTTTTTTTTATTATTCGAAACAATTATTTTTTTTCCACAATGTGTCCGGACTTTCTCTCAGAAATAGAGTAAAAAGCTTCGTCTTAAAGGCTCAAAATACAACCAGTGCTCCTCTGCATTGCGAATGCCAAATGAAATGGGTTGGACGTCAGGGATCCAAGCTCTGACCTTTCTTGCATACGCTGCTGCCCCCATGGCCTGACCCCAGATAAATGGAAGAAAATGGTTGGATGAATTGGATATAGGATTAAATGCGCAGATGTTCGACAGGAAGTAGAAGCGAAAGCTTACATGAGCACGCATCAAGATGAGCATATTTTTCAAGTGCTTAAGCCATATGGTGAGCAACATGGAAACACACGCTGCATCATGGCCTTTCTACTGTCCTTCCATCCGTTCATTGTCTTTGGTGCTTTTCCTCATTAGGGTTGGGGGTGACTTAGAATCTGGGCCTGAGAAGCAAAGTACATCCAAGACTGGTCGCCAGCCAATCACAGGTCACATAATCAGAAGAACACTCCAATTTGCCTCATTGTCTTGCATGAAGATGGATGTATATGTACAGTACGTTCTTGTCGTTTTGATTCTTTTAATACATTGGCAAAAAAAAAAAAAAAACACATGATTTTCACATGGGGGAATAGGGTGTTGTGTGTAAAATTGTGAGATTAAAAAAATAATTAAATAAGTCGATAACATGAAATGTCGGAAAAATAAGGCATTGTGAATATTTTCCCGGACGTACCATAGTTTTTTGGTGTAATTACTCTAATTTGCCGCATCAAAACAAAGCCAACTTCAATTAGATGAAGGCGCAACATGACCCAGAGAGTGTTTACGCTACGTTATTACTTCAAAGCGCCTCTGTGGAAAGTGGCCAACAGGGTTTAAGAAGGTCTGGTACGACTGAGTCACTGACACACCAACATGTCGTCCATTAAATGGGTCCGGATGAATGCAGTCCAACTTTCCAGGGACGATGTCTGAGCGGGATTTCAAGCTTAACTGTGTGGCCCAGGAGACTTTTCTATCTGATCAATGTAATCAGCTCACTTGAGAGAGAGAGAAAACATGTTCGGAGTCACAAGAAAAGTTCGATTTTAGCATGTACGAATATTGTTGAGTTGCTTTGAACTTGCCCTTTAAAGACATAAATACATGCATACAAAAATAACATATTGTAATATCTCCTGTAAAAAAGGTGGAGAGAACCAAATAAAGAAGGAAACTTGAGTTTCATAGCTTCATGAGCTTGACTCATTGAGATTTTTCAAGGAACCAAAAAATATGCTTGTTTTCTACTCCTGTAAAATGCTGTGAATAACAATCACCAGTGTAAAATATGCTCGTTCAAATTTTTCCTTGGTACTTGTGTATAATACTAAGCACGTAATGATATCCTAACGTCACAATACAATAGTTCACGATATTGTGGGGAAGGCGGAGATATTAAAAAAGAAATAGGATCGGCCAATCATTTTATTGTCAATTACTCTTGGCTCAACGGCGCAAAATATCATGATTTACATAGTTCACAATGTTGTATTTGGCTGATAACACAAATAACACAGAATATTGAGGCCTTTACTTGCTAATGCACACACACACATCGTAAATCGAGTCAATTTGTGGAGGAACTCAAACATTTTAGGTTCCCCTTCATCTGACAATTCTTGTGGATCTTCAACATACTGTAGGTGGCCAAAACATGCCTAATTCAAATTAAACTGCACTAATAAACTAACCAGCAGAGGGTACTGGAACTGCACAAATGGAAAATAACTCAGCCTTTTCAACAGATGTGGTGCATTTAAAATTGTCACGACGACAACGATATTGTGGCAGTTTTAATAACATTACATCGGCGTATAATACACCCCCCACCCCCAATTTGGTTGGTAACCTTTATTATCGGAGTGAATAATATACATGATTATTAAGCCCACGTATAAAACCTCCTTTAGGATTTTTTTTTTTAATGGGTGTTATTTGCATGACTTTTACAGTCGTTAAAGCGCATTATGTATTATTAAATGAAATCCTACTAAATTCCCATTTGAACCGGGGACAATTTTGTGAAAACAAACGTGTACCGTGTACTGGATCAAGTGACTTCATAGTAGGTGCAGTAGTTTGAAGTCAGATCTAACTGCTGGGTCAAGACACTTGTGCTTATGCTCCCTGTTCTCCTGAATGCCACAGTAAGGTTTCAAAATGCACGAGTGCTCTTTGAAATATTAATAACAAAGGGATTCTGAAAGGAAAAGCTGTGGCTGTGAATTCTACTCCTCACATTGGGAATGTGCAATAATGCATTGAGGGAGTGTCAGCTCGTAGTGAGTCAGGGACACAAGACTACACTGAACACGTGCTAATAGCTTCAGCTTTTTATGCTCCAAATTCCAAATTCCAAATAAAATATTGTCTTTTATTTTATGGAATCCATGAGTGCGGTCAAAATTTTTTGTTGGTGGTTGAAATAAAGTAATCAACCAATACAATGTGACATGGCTAGTTGTAGTGGTTCACATAGCCCCGGGAATAAGAATATCTAGAATAGACAATGCACGGAAGAGCAAAAATCCCTTCAGTAGGGCTGCAGCAATTGAATATTTCACAAAGTGATTTTTCTACTCATTAAAAATTGGATTTTGGTTGATTAAACAATGAAATATGCATGTGACATGCAGCTATTGTTGCCTACTTGGTGTCGCCGTCCTCAAGTTGCACACTCTTATATCTGTGTCTTTAAGTGTGCAAGATAGGGCGCGCTCGGTGAGTGATTTGGGAGTCAGCAGACTGTAGACTTAGCTGTTATTGCATTAGCTCAGGTTAGCGTCTAGCTAACTGTGAGCCACTTAAAAGCCTGGGTAGTAGCTTATTTACATGTGTGCTGCTGATGTTTTTTTGTTTTTTTAACTGTTGTTCAACAGTGAATGAAAGTGGACCCGCGTCTCTGTCAATCCTTGAGTACAGGTAGCGGCAAATTGAAAAATACGTTAAAATCTTGGTCACAGAAGTAATTAAACTCATAAGTCAAGGTATCAGTGTACTATATCTCCTCGGCTGCACTTACCTGAAGACATTCCATCCCCATCCTGCCATTGCTGTGAAGAGTCGCGGGCTGAAGTCTCGTGCAGGGTTGATGGGATAGCCGCAGTTCAAGCCCATGGAGACGGCGATGGCCAGTATGACCAGGCCGATGCACAGAGGCTCCATGCCTTTGGGAGCACCGATGTTCCTCGAGTCCGTTATGGCCAGGATGCACAGGATCAACGCAGCACTTCCTGCCACCTGACAAAACACACAGGCGGTCAGTCCGTCATAACACCAAACCACAACTAAAATCTAAGACAAAATGCCGTTTTTAAACTGCGATCATCTGTGTCCTATGTTGTTTGGTTTAAGCTTATTACATTATTACATATATTACACTTATACTTATTACATACTTCCATTTTACCCTGCTTTATGGCTTCACGAGGCAGTCATAACCTAGATAAACATATGGGTGTTTATGTGCAAATCAGAAAACCAAATGACATATTACGCAATGAAAAATCTTCCTGGGTGGTGTTTCACGTTGCAACCCACATATACTGTACATATCCAGCACACGTGACATCTATTTTCAGCGTTGTGCGGAATTGTTCACTCATCGGCAAACAAGTCACATCAAAATTAACATTTATGCCCACGAGTGCACGGTATGTATGCTCTCAAGCATCTCCGCATGCTCCAGTAGGTTCTACATACAGTACAGTCAGTGTTGTGGAACATTGTTTGCACTCATTATCATCAATAATTCCAAATGGAAACCAAGAGCACTCAGAAACTATAAGTGAAAATTTTGTCGAAGCTTGCAAAAATACAGGTGTACACAACACAAATCACTTTGGCACAGTTACAAAATTATATCAATATATGATAATAATAACGAAAAACAAAAACTGGACATGTCATGATTTAGTTATTACCTGGTCAAGGAATCCATTGAGGGTGGAGAGATGCTTTGCGGGATAAGATGCAAATATGCCAGCTGTGGCGTTCTCTCCAGTAACGATAAATTCCCCGCTGCTATATTCCATTAAAGCATCTATGAGAATAACACATGCAGTAAAAGAGCTACTTGAAACAGTAAAATGCAAATTGATAATATATATATATATATATATATATATATATATATATATATATATATATATATATATATATATATATATATATATATATATATATATATATATATATATATATATATATATATATATATATATATATATATATATATATATATATATATATACATACACACACACACACACACACTCTGTATATATAATGTTTTCGGTAAACAAGAAAAAACCCCACCAAATTCAATTTGGTGGGTTTTTTTTAGCAATTGAATTCATGCTGATTATCGTGACCTGGATGATTTTTATTGATATCGTAAATAAAAATAACATTGGCAATTCTGCTACTAAAAAAATGATATTCAGCAGGAACCATTTAATGATATGTATTATATTAATCTGTGGCATCATGGATATTACGGTTAAGTAGACAATTTACTAAGACTTGTTTTTAGGGCAGCACTGTACCTTTAAATACCTTTAAAAGTGTCATGTTGACTTCCATTTTCATTTTTGTGAGCGTAAGAATTGTTTCCAAATATGAACAAATCAGAAGTGTGCCTCGACCCTTTGCACTGTACTTTAGGTGGGTGAGGAGACATTTACTCACCATAATTCAAAAAATAGACGCAGCAGGCCCCAGCAAAGGCCCCCAAAAACTGTGCGGCCACATACACGGGAAACTTCTTCCAGGAAATCTTGCCTAGCATCACCATAGCCAGGGTGACTGCAGGGTTCACGTGGGCTCCTGGAGCAACACAACCCCAAAGCACAAAATCATTGCTATGACTAAAAAGGGCGTGCTCAAGTTAAAAAACTAGTTGAGTCCTTCTAGTTTATATGTGTGTGTATATATACAAGTATGTATATACTGTATATATTTCTTCTTAATACTATTCTTGTTTGAAATTTTGTTCTGTATGCTTGTTTTATTTGACCTGACTCCAGTGTTCACTACAGTGGACCGCAATATTGTGGTAGCACTCTAGACTAGTTTAGATTCTATTTGGCAGGCAAGTTTTTTTTGTGTTAGCCTTGCTTGCTCTGACTCCCACACTACCATATGCCGTTCCACAGGGTTCCATTTTGGGGCCCCTACTGTTTTCATTGTATTTCCTTTCACAGACAGTCAGATCTATGTCCCACAGGCCAAAAAAGCTTTTTTCTCTCTCAGGAAGTGTTGTCCTGTCTGGAGGAAGTCATGGCTTGGATGGCACTAAACGCCTTGAATTTCAATGTAAAGAAACAAAAGTTGTCGTGTTTGGTCCCAGTGGCTGTTCTACATCTTAGTCCTGAATTTTGAGACAAACTCCATCACAGACCAAAGCTACAGAAATAAGAAACAGAACAGGAGTCGTAAATCTTCGATGAACTCCCTTGGCAAACAGAATGAGGTATGTTAAATATTGTTCTTATTTTATTAGAAGGTAGTAGAATGTTTCACTGTATTTCTGCTGCATTCCTGATCAATAAACTGATGTTGCCTTCATTTGTACTTAGTTTTCAAGGCACCCATCTGAACATGTCTCGCCTGTTGTTTGAGCTGGGCATAACTACAGCCTTCATAATCCCACCCTAAAAGAGCAGGGTGAAGAACATTCCATCCCAAATTTGTGGTCCTGCGCTGACAGTGTGGGCTCATTTATTTAACACTCTGGGATCTCCGTTTTGACCTTTCCGTGGTGACACCGCTGGGGGGTATCAACCATGCGGCCATTGTTCGTCTCCCCATCCTGTTCATAAACACCAGGCGCAACAACGGAGCCAGAAGCGGCGCGCCCAATTGCATGTGACATAATCTGTCCGAAGCGGCTTAAGGCACACGTAGAGCGCGGGTCATTAGAGTGACCAGGATGTGTCACACTTGCGCTCCGCCGTCATCCAAAATGAGGGACTACAAAGAGGAGACAATTGTGTTTTCTTCAGTGACGGGGGCCTCCCCGCCTGGGAAGCCTTGAAAGGCAGGCTCGTCACACCTGACCCCCCACCCCCCTGCCTTCCTCTCTGGAGACCCATGCCCCAGTAAAGCTCATTAGTCCAATACCTATGATCATCTTCAGACATGTCGTCCCACAGTAGTTTCCCACTGTGCTGTGGACCCCGGGGCCCAATGGCCCAGTCATGCAGCAGAATCTCTCCATATATTAACCTCCTTGTCCTCTCAAGCCTCACCACTACGACTCTCATTAACCACGGAGAGAGCAACTAGACAGCGCAAGCATCGTCCAGTCAAACCCGACCACATGTGTTCTCGGTTAGGGACCTCTTACACCGGACACGACATCGGGTACATCAGAATCCACATGACAATCTCTAATGGCAAACATGAAGAATGTGTCTCCCTCAGTTGCAGTCACTCTTCTAGAATTACAAAAATAAGACACTATACATTTTGGACAAAAAGACAAATTTTAGACAAAGTTTAAGGAGTCATCAGCAATAGATGTATTGTATGAATTGACCAATCGTGAGATAATGACTATCAACAACGAATGTTTAAATGATGCATGGCTACAAAAATGAAGATGGCAATAACAACAGAAGAGTGATGTGCAAAATGGCATAATGAAGTTATGCAAATATAGGAAGAAGGTACCTCCGATACTGTTTGATAAACTGAAAACTGGGTGGATATCCAGCTCACCTGCAAACTTGGTGAAGATAAGTGGTTGGCCCATAGAAAACAGGCGGCTCTTGCACACTAGGCTGGATCATATTCATTGCTTTTATTGTTTTTTTTGTGTTTTTTTTTTATTTTACTTTTACTTGCCACAGACTAACAGCAATGCCTGAAACCTCTGTCACCTTTTGTTCCGATTAAAATGAGATTTAATTTTTCCTTAATTCCGTCAAAATGCTGCGCTTATCTTTTTTTTCTTTCAACTTTGTGCACTGCTCCGACTTTGGGGAAATTGTGAATGTTGCTGCTGAGATTAATAGGCGACTAGCCCGAAGTGTATCCTGCTTTTCACGCAAATTAGGCTGGTATCGGTTGTGGTTCACCTGCAACCTGTATGAGGCAAACGTGAATTGTTATTCTCTTATCATTATACTTTGCCTGCACCTTCTACCTATCAATAGTCAGGATGGCATTCATTATTGATTTCAATATTTCATTTGGCGTTATTATCAATGTAGAGGGATGATTAAACAGACCAAATTTTTTTTTGATGTTTGCCTTTCTTCCCCACTGATTTCTTAAAGTTGCAATCCAAACATGTAGTGCAAGTTGTAAAAATGTCTTCTTCAATTTAAGCTTTACTGCCTCTGAGTGACGGAAACGATCGATGATCAAGGCAGCACAAGAAACTCGTTCACATTAACTCTAATTGCAGTTTCAAATTTAATGATGTTCTGCAAGCGCATAAGGAGCCGTAAGAGATAACATGTCATGACATTTTGACATCGCCGTGCAAGAGGGATGCTTTGTTTTTTTTTCACATTTTGGTATCAGACTAAGATATCAGTGATCGTACAGTCTGATATCATCCAATTGTGGAACGGCTAATACTTTTTAAAAATCTTAATTTAATTGCACAACAATAATCACCAGAGAACTACATTATCAGATGTTTGCATAATTTCATAATCTGAAAATAAAGTCGAGTTTAAAGGAGACATGGTATGCCATTTCTCCACAATTTCAAACACTTTTCCGGGCATTTCAATATCCATTTCTATAACATGCTTTCGTCCAAATACCACGATTAAGGTACACTTTACTTTAAAACACACTTTACACACAACATTGCTTGTCTTGTGGAAATTAGCAGCCCGACATCATACAAGTGTGTGACTTTAGCCAGGAAATAATTGATCCATGAGAAAATGTTAGGCAAAATGTACTAAAACGCATGAAGGCAAAAGAAGTTACTACCAAGGTCGTGTCACAGGCAATGCCCATTTTGAACATTTGTGAAATTGGTTAAAAAATTTATACCCATTTGAAAATTTGGGGGGGGAGGGGGAATTTGAATGATTTTGCACCACAAAAACTATTTAGTTTCATTTGCCAAGGACAGTTTGCCACAGCACATATTTTAATCTCACTGCAGGCAACCGAAGAAACATGTCAGCGTGTCCCAAAGTCACATACACTTCCTTTTTTTGGTTTTATTTCTGGTATATTTCGGACAAATGTGAGACAATCAGCATTGGACAATCTCAGCTTTACGGTTTTTATAAGCACCCCTTGCCTGTGGTTCGCAAGTTGACATCGAAGCAGCGTTGCATTTCACGCTTGGCAAGACGTCTGTCAGTATCGGACCCCGCCAGTTTGGGAAGCTTCATGGCCGCCACACTGCGCCACACCGCTGCAAGTTTTTTAATACAGAATCTGCTCCAACCACCACTAATGTGAACACCCGAACCTTAGAACAGGCCTTTTAGGAATTCTATTTGTAGGGTTGCACTGAACTGAACTGCAGTTAGGAAGAGCAAAACATCTTGCCGGGTGGCAATTTTGCAATATTGCTCAATGGTCACTTTATAAGTCAAGCAAGCTTACAAAACTGCAAAGCCAAAGTTGTCAAATGCTGATGTGTTATGTCTGTCCGAATTATACCTGAAACAGAATAGAAAAGTGACTTCGGGACACCGTGATATAAAAAAAAAAAAAGGAATCATATTAAACAACACTGGACAACAGGACATGTACCGGTAATTCATGTCACTTCTTGGGGAGGGGACACCCTTTTAAATCCTCCTTGTATCACATTTACATTTTTAAAGTAGATTTTCAGTGGCGTTGATTGCAGCCATATGATTGCCTCCACCACCTATTTCGGACGTGTATACAAACTGTGTCCAGGTGCTTTTACCTGAAACCCCTCCTGCAATGTAGGCGGCCATCATAAGTCCCAGAGTGAAGCCAAGGTGGATGGACAGGGGCTCCCCTAGAGCCCCCTTGCTCAGGACAGCCTGGGCCACAGAACCACATCCAAAGAGCTGCGAGACACACAGAGACAAGAAACCGCTCATTGGTTTTTTTTCCCCCCACCATTCCAATTATAGGCACCCTCAACAGTAGCCCCTTGTCTAACAACAGCCTCCAACTGCCAGCCACAATTTGTCCGAGCAAAATAAAGAATCCCCCCACTTAGTTAGGACAAAACAAATGAGAGCAGTCATCCACACATAAAAAGGCTGCACTAATGGGTCACAGTCATTGAACTTAGGTGGTGACAGGTGGAGGTGAAAAGAAGTGGGGGGAGGGGGGGGGGGCTCACAAATATATTAAATGTAAGAACATTTGAAACAGGCCGGCACGGCAATGCTGAAGATCTTGATCCACATCAAAGTGCGCTGTGTGTCTTAATCGAGACATGTATGTGACAGACAGCAGAGTCTCAGGAGAGATAGAGAGGCGCCTAATTAGCAGCCTTAAAGCGGCGGTTTAAGCTGAATGCCAGGTGCACGCAGGCAGACGGGACAGCTACTCACTATCAGGACAAATATCCCCAGAAACTCCGCCAGGAACTCCTTCAAGATGTCTCGCCTCAGGGCAAATCTCGCCTTCCACTTCCTTCGGCACTCACTCTCCATTTCCCCACGTCCCGTTGTGTGCTCCTTCCACACAATAAACACATAACGAGAAGGAGAGGCGAGAAGCGACGATGCTCACTGGAGGTTGCCGCCTCCCACTCCATGACTGAGCCTTGGCGGGATGCAGCACCCTTTGCCACCACTAGTGGGGCCACTTTTGACACCAAGTACCCCCCCACAATCCCCCCAAAAAATTTAGCTCTCCAAATACTGTATCACACTCAGAACGGTAGCTTAAGCGGGCATCAAAAATGAGACACTTTCTTTTTTTTTTTTTACCTCTAAAACATATATTTCATACTATTGTAAGCCAATGTAACTTCATGCCTACTTTGAACATCAACATAAATATGGGAATAAAAAAATACAATAAATAATGTTAACTAAAAGAATTCCGCATAAAAGTTGGATACTAATTGCACCTCAATATTTTTTTATAAACAAAAAATTAAATGGAAATATGTTTGCGCTAATAGTTACATATGAACTGGAGTCAGGCAGTGTTGTGATTTCATTCACATACTCCGAATGAAATCCAGTGATGTCCACGGCTCACATCCGCAGAGTGCCAAATCTGTCTGCCTTTGGCTCGATCAAATATATCCAAAATATGAATTACTTGATGCAAAATAAACCTCTTTTTAGCCACCATCAAATGTGGCCTACTTTTTGTAGCCACATTTGCAGATGCGCTGGGGGGTGAGGCAGCAACATCAAGTGAGGCAGAACTCATATATTAAAATTCACTAAATGAGTCAATGGCGACGCAAGTCCATGTGCCGGTCCGCCCAGACAGGCGCAACATGGCACCAAACGTGGTGGACAAGACTTCCGCTGGCGTGAAAATGAAGTTACACTTGTTCTTATACCAATTGCATGGGCGCCAGTCAACTTAAATAGGGCCCTTCATGTTCTGCTATCGTATTTTTGACTTTGAGGGTGTATGGCTTTAAACGGTGGGTCCTGCTGTGGTGAGTGAAACGTGTGTCAGGAAATGATGAGGATAGATGGAAAATGGATGGAAAGGAATGTATAATTTCCAGGTATTTGTATTTTGTTATGCTATGCTTTGCTCTGTGTATGAGGAGATTTTCAATGCATCTATTATGACAAAAAATCTCCATACTTTCTCGATGTATTATTTAATTTTCTGATATATTTATATAGAAATGTTATAATATATTTTTATGATATACATTTGTAGAATTGTTTTTACTTCGTTTTGACGTATTATGCAAACATTATGCTAGTGACGATGTCTCCTCGGTAATCCATGGAGGGTATTAAAAAAAAAAAAACGAGAAGTGTGCTTTCCTCGTCGGGGGCCGCGTCCATCCAACAGAGGGAGCTCCATGAATACGTTTAACAGAGCCGGCTGAGTTTTGTCACCCCCGTCAAACCGCCGCTCAGGCGACAGGCTCGAGGATGTGTTTGCAATGCATTCGTCATTGTCACTGAGTCCATGCGTGCTCTTATTTGAAGTTGTGCACCCCCCCCCCACACACACACACACTCGTACACGCACCCACACACGGGCTCCCTCGCACTCTTGCTTGGTGTGAAGAAAACGAAACGATGTCTGATGCGCTGATTGACAACAAGCGTCCTTTGGGACATTTCATCTTCATCATCATTATCATCGTCATTCTCTTTCTCAGACGTTGATTTGATGGAAGTTTACATGACTTCGTTCAAAGCGCACGCGTCTTCTCTCAGTGACACACTGAGCTGGGTAGTAGCGTTGGTAGTGCAGTAGTAGAATCAGTGATAGTAACAGTAGCTGTGGAGGCAGAAATATCAGCATTAGCGTCAAGTGTAGTAAAATGACTACTACTTACTGGTTGAAGATGTGCTATTATTATCAGTAGTAGTGGTAATAGTGAAAGAAAAGGTATAAGTGGGATGAAGATATAGTAGTTACTGCTACACTGAAAAAAATAAGACCACAGCTACTTAAAAATGTAACTGGATCCAGGGGAGTTTATTTCGTGCAATCACTTGATGTAATAAAATTGAATATATTCAGCATTTTCCCCCCAGTGGTGTTGGTGCTGGTAGTAGTACTACTAGAAGTATTACTGAAGTTAATAGTAGTAGTAGGAATAGGATTAGGCGGAGGAGGAGTAATACAATTAACAGTGGTGGTAGAAATATCAGGGATACCGTAGTATAAAAAAAAATAACACTGGTAGTCCTAGAAATAATAGTGTCAGTAATAGTACAAGTAGGGGTAGTGGAGGGCGTATCATGGGCCTCTCGTAGTTGTGGTGGTAGTAGTAACAAAAGAAGTAGAAGTTATACCCACTAATGTAATTAATTAGTATAAGTAGTAGTAGTAGGAGTAATGGGATAGTAGAGGAATAGTAGAGGTAGTATCAGTAATAGTACTAGTACTAGCAGCAGTGGTGGTGGAAGTTTCAAGTGTTGTGTGTATCAGTAGTAGTGGTGGTGGTGATGATATGATAGTGCTAAAAGTGGTGTCAGTAGTAGTTGTAGTAGTCAAGGTCGTGGTAAAGTGAGTAAAAGTACCAGTACCAGTTGTAGTGGGACTGGTAATAGAAGGAGCAGTAGTAGTAGTAGCAGTAATTCTACCACTGCTACAACTATTTAGTAGTGGTAGTAGTAGTAGTATTGGTAGTAGTAGTGGTGGTAAATGAAGTAGTGGTGGGAAAAACTGTAGTGGACGTATGAATAATCGTAGTAGCACTGGTAGTAGTGATGGTGTTACTGTCAGTGGTAAAATGAGTAATAGTCGATGTGATGATGATAGTAGTCATAGAAGTAGTCCTACCATTACAACACTTACTTATTAGTGGCAGCATCAGTCATATTAGCAAAAGTGGTTGTAGAGGTATCAGTTTAATACTGTTTCAGTATTAATAGCAGTCATAGTGGTATCCGTTTTAGTACAAGTACTTAAGGTGATAGACGAATCTGTGGTAGTGGAATTATTGGAGTTGTCATGGTAGTGTTAAATGTAGGAGTAGTTCTGCCACTGCTATAACTTAGTAGCAGGAGTAGTAAACTTAGTATTGGTAATGGTAGTAGTAAAAGTACTATGAGCAGTTGGAGTAGTTGTATCAGTAGTAGAAAATGTTTCAGTGGTGGTGGAGGAATCAGTCGTAGGATAATTACCAGGACTGGTAGGTAGTAGTAATAGCAAACTACCGGTAAGTAGTATCAGGAAAACTACAACTCAAGGCTGTGGTTGTACTGCAAATGGGATTATCACTTCGAAACGTGCTACATTTAGTCCGTCAGTCACATTTACTTAAGTAACTTTTGGGATACTTATAGTGAACCTTTTTTGTTGTTGTTACAACAATGTGCTACTTTTACTCTGTTACCTTGAGTAACATTCTACGGATGACTTGTAGTTTTAGTTTTCACTGATTTTACTTTTATAGTTGACATTTCAACCTACAAGAAAGTTCACTTTGAATTTGAGAAAACACATTGCAGTTCTCAGAATTAAGTCATAAGTGCCCCATGAGACTATTGCATGGTTTTACAAGTGTAAACAAATGAATTCATTTAAGGCCATTTTTCTGGGGCTAAAATTTGTTATTTTATTAAATATTGTTTATTTTTATTTTTTTTGTTTGTTTGTTTGTTTTGTTTGTTTATTATTTTTGACGATATTTGAAGTTGCGCATTCTTTTTTGACATTTGTCTAGATGACGTTCGCACTGATTAAAAATCAACAGCTTGGCCCTTCAGTAGTTTTCACTGAATATTTATGTCGTCCAATAATTATTTGGAAGATTTTTAACTTTTACCGGAGTCACATTATTCTGAAGTAAGATTACTCCTACTTGAGTACGATTTGTGGCTACTCCACCCACCTCTGAGTAATAGTAAAAGCTGCAGTGATGTTAAAAGTAATGTGGTGTCATCAGTAGTAAAAGTTGAGGTGGTGTATGTGGACAATCTGTGTATCTTTTTTCGGGAGTGTGTGTGGGGGGGGGGCGGGGGGCGTCTGTTGTGTATGTTTATTGCGAGGGTGGATGGAGGCGCTACGTGTGGAGGATTATCACTTGCAGGAGTAAGTAGTGCAGAGTAGTAGTCGTAGTAGTGTCGTATAGTGCTCATTTACATGACATTTTAGGGAGGTCGATGGTCGTTTGGCACCCCCGTGTCACTGAGGAAATAGTGGTACACAATGAAGGTGTGGAAGAAGTGCGCGTGGAAGTAGGAGATTAAAAATGCGCGCACGGAGGTGCAGGGGGTGGGGGGACGAACAAAAATAAGATGGGGGGGGGGGGGCTAATTTCGAGGAAGTTTAACGCAAATAGTTTGGAAAGTGAAGCGGTGATGAGGAGTGAATCACCGATGAGTGGGTGTGGTGCGTGTTCCTCCTCTAACTTTATGTAAATGCCTGTACTGGAGTGGAGTGGAGAGTTACTTTGCAAAAAAAAAAAAAAAGTGGAGGAAAAGAAAGGACAGCCCTTCTGTTGCCGGCCCAATGAAAGCGAGCCTCGGTTGACACCTGGCTATAAACCCACGGAAAGAAAAGCCCAAAGTCCACAGCAACGTTCACTTACTTACTCGCTCGCTCGGCCGTGGGGGGACGCAAAAGAGACGCGAGAAGCGACGCAGAGATGACTTCCAGTGAGATCCACATGCCCGGGGAGGTGAAGAGCGACCCGGCCGCCCTCATGGCATCCCTGCAGCTCATGCCCACGCCGGTGCCCAACCCGGAGATCAAGTACACCAAGGTCAGTCGGTCCACCTTGCGTCGTCCGCTCCCGACTCTTCCTCACTCTAGCGCGCTTCAGTCTGGCGAGCGAAACTCCCAAAACAAAACAAAAAAAGAAGTTAGGATTAGCTCGTATTTTACCGAGGAAAAGCTTGACTTACATATTAAATTACAATAAGTGTAAATTGGATACGCGAAAAGTTGAAAGAAATTACATCAACGTTCCACAAATAAAGAGAGTCATGCGCTCATGAGGAAAAAATGGTTACAACTAATAAAAATCAACTAAAAAAATATCTGATTATACTTCTCAAATGTATTAAATACACTAAATGTTATCATGTGTTTTCATATCAATTAAAGCCGCAATGTTTTAACATTCAACAATCTATAGACAGTCAATAAAGTCAGTCAGAGATTCACAGTGCTAACTATTGAACAACTTTTATTACTAAATGTTGACCTCTTCATTTATCATAATTTTTTTTTATTGCATTTTAGTTTGCTGTTGGGTCGGAGTGAGAGCTGCCGCAAATATTTTGGTGAACTTATTTTGCTCCAAAACATGAGAGGAATCAACAGTACATTGCCGTGTAGTTATATAATTCAATTACTAAAGGTTAAAAAAATGCACAGATTAACACTGAGAAAATAAATACTATCTAGAGTAAATCACAGTATCTCAAGAATGATAAAAAGAAGCATAACAGTGTCTTTTAAGTTAGAAAACAACAGCCACATCAACAAACCTCTCCGACAGGTGCATAATTATGTTTACAAAAGTAGAATTGTGACATCTTGTATTTGGAGTGTGGACCTCAATATTTTTGGTCCCTCATTTCTGCATTACATGCTCACAAAGGACACTTCATCTCAAAAAAGAAACAATTTGAAAGCCTTAGTGAGTGAATTATACAAAGCCACCATTAAAGCGTCAACTTTTAAATGACTAGCAACAAAAGTCCAGAATGATGACAGGGTTTCACCGCAGTCGGAGCGGTGTGTGTGTTTACGCTGATCACTGGCTCGTAACGTGTTCATTTTGCGTAACTAAGGTGGCTGTCAATCATTTAAAGCATAAGTGGGGAAAGGTGAAAGTGAAGTCTTTGTATGTGTGGTCTCTCCGTTCACAAGGGAGCCGACAGAGAAATGCTAATGATAGAGCGACAAAAGTTTAGCCGGAGCGTGGGGCGATATCGCAAATGTTTCTGGAAGTGGGAGGAGGACAGAGATGCAGAAACAGCTGGAGAAAGGAGTCACGCGAAGATGTTGATTTGAGCTGTGAAGCAACTCGGGCTGCTTGCAGTGCCAAAAGAACATTCGCTTTAACAGTAATGCATATTTGTGATGAGCAATTCAATATTTTGTCAACACCGTGGCAAGCGTGAACGGAAGATTTCATTTTAATCTGCGTTCTGGGCTCAAGTACGTATATCATTAGCCGAACAGCATCATTGACAAAGTCATTTTTTGAACCCTTTTGGAAAACAAGAAGAAAAAAAAGAATTTCACGAAGAAGAACATTTTCAGTTTCTTTGATTTGACCTTTGCAGATGACTGTGACCTGCACGACTAAGAGACATTTGGGGGGGGGGGGGGGCAAACACGTTGGTCGTTTTTGTTGATGTTGTGATGGCAATTACTTTATTAGGGTGACTTTATGTTGTTATCTTAATAGCATACTTGCCAATATTACGTAAGGTAACGGTATATTGTGAGCCTAATAGCACAATTGTTAATATGAAGTATTTTTGAACTTTTTCATGATACAAGAAAAAACACAACAAATTTAACAAACAAGATGAATCCAGGAAAATAAAAACCACACAAAATTTTCACCACAACGGCATTTCAATAGATATTGTGATGTGAGAAGCAAATTAGCGAATTCTGCTATTTGGCTAACGATACCTTCACACTTTAGTAAATGAGTTTGTAAATTAGTTTTAGAGCAAAGCTTGCACAAAGGACAAGGCTACCGAACTCATCGTTCAGTCGGGAACCAGAGGTGACAAAGTACTCACGCTCGACTTAAGTCGAAGTACAGACTCTTGTATTTCAAAAGTATTTGGCCAGAGGAAGTAAGAACAGACTCTGACATGTGCAATGTAACAAGAGACAAAATTAATTTAATTTGTCAACTATATACAACATCCCTTGTGATAACTTGACAAAAAAAAGGAAATGATATGAGCAAAAACACTTTACATGTCACATTAAGAGCTAGCTCGCATTGACCTGACTTTTGTGCGGTCAAAACAATGCGTTCTCATATTTTTGCTGACATGGTGAAATGAAATGAGGAACAATAATGCAGAATTAACTAATGACATTAACTGAAAAATAAATTCCAAAACATACCGTAATTGTTTGTCAATAAGTGCACAAAAGTGTATGTGATACTCATTGAGAGGACACTTGACATACACGGTCATATAAACTATTAGAGGGTCTATCTAATAGCATAGTTGCTTCAAGCGTTGTTGATTATTTTCGGAAAACAAGTCGTGTTGCTTTGTTTGATTCAACCTTAACTGATTAGCAAGTTCTGGATGACTGAGAATGAACAGAAATGAAAAAAATTAACATTTTTGCAAGCGCGTTGCTACTTTATTGGTATTGTGACAAGAAGTTTAAAAGGACATTGTCAATTTTGCTATTTGCCTGATGGTGGGTTTTCTGGGATTAGACAGACTTTTTGAATGCCAGAAGCTGGTGTTTTTTTTTAGGCTGGCACGGGGGCACTACATTGCACGCAGTAACCCCCCCCCCCCCCCACACACACACATACACACATCATCATTCTCAATCAATGAAGTTCTCAACAATGGTTGACTTTAACTCTCTTATTTGTCTTTTCAACGTTCTGTCTTCATCCGTAGAAGCAGAAAAAAATTAACTATTCATTCATTCATTCATTCATCTTCCGAGCCGCTTGATCCTCACTAGGGTCGCGGGGGGTGCTGGAGCCTATCCCAGCTGTCTCCGGGCAGTAGTCATAGTTTATTTTGACAAAGTAAGGAGAAAAAAAATGACCGATATCTGTTCTCAAATCTATGGACTTGAAGTACCCAAGTAAAGTACAGACACCTGAAAATTCTACTTAATTACAGTATGGAAGTATTTGTACTTTGCACTTAGTTACTTCTCATTGCTGTTGCGAAGAAGTGATTTTTTTATGATTGTGAGATTAAAGGGCAGTGTTGGATGATAGTGCGGCGTAAGTCTATTCAGTTCCATAATTGCTCTCTTAACACATACCTCGGTGCCACAAGTGCAAAGGTCACGCCGCCGCTGCGCTACAAAGAGGATGTTGTGTGTGTGTGTGTGTGTGTGTAGGCCCCGAGCCACTCTTCCTTTCCCTCGTACAGGAGGACATGTTTGGGAACGACTTGGTGAATTAACCTCAAGGAATTTGGATCATCCAGTCCCGGATGGTTTGGTGGACACAGGGGGCACAAGGGTCCTGATTTATGGGCACCCCTGGCGTGGGCTCTCCTGTTGTCCATCCCGCTGACTAGGAGGGAAACAGCCCAGCGTTGTGGCTGACCGGCCCGCAATGCATCCATATGCCCCATTCACAGATTGCTTTCGGCAGCCCGAAGTATATGGGTCATTTCAGAATAGGAGGACAATTTGTGCACGAAGATTTTTGGAAAAAAAAGAAAAAGGCAATTTATTTATTTATTTATTTATTAATTTATTTATTCTGTCATGTTTTCAAGAAAAGCAGCGAACAAATTATGTAAATGACCTGTCCAGCTCAGTCGCAGCTGTACACTTTTTTGTGAGATATTCTATTTGTCATATCATTTTGCTGTGTTTGGTACAACCCAGTTACACATAGTCAGGCATCTTAAAAAAAAACATACAATAACGATATTGCCAAATAAATCTTTTGCAATTAAAAAAAAGTTGAATTACCTGTAGTGCTCCAATTACATGAACAGGTTTGCAAATTAACAAGACTCTTTGTTCAAGATGACATGCTAGCTGTGTTAGGTGCTGTGCTAACTGTTCACAGAAATAATTAAAAACAAAAAAACGTATTAAATTTTTAATGAATGTATTTTTTCTGATAATATGACAAACAGGGTGGAGTTGTTTTATGGTTGAAAACAAAGACAATAGATGAAAATGAAACACACGGTCAAGTGCAATTAGCTTGATGATATAATTTCTGCAGAGTCATGCAGTTCACTTTTTTTGTCCTCCTCGAAATGGGTAAAAAGGTTTCATAAAAGGGTTGAGAGGCACAACCTCAGAGCACAGTTACATCTCCTTAAAATGTATACATAATAAAACACTTTTTTAAACATTTACAAGGATGTCCTCAACAAAATCACACCAAAAAAGATGATTGAAGATATATTTTATATTTTATATGTAAGTAGATCACAATAAGAAGGGTTGCTCAAGAAAAAAACCTATTTTCAACAATATTTAAGAATCACTTTTTATAACGCGAGACACATTTAGCCTCAGGACATCTAGATTCAAACAGCATTTGAAGTGCAAGCCTCAGTATTTTGCGTGTGGTTTATTTGAAATTTCACAAAATGTCCTCTAATTCTGCAATGAGCCATACACCATTGAGATGTTACAGTCATTGCCCCGCCCAGCCGTTACACAAACAATGCAGAGCAATCCAACAATGACATCTGAGTGACCCTGGAAATATCTCACATCAACCTGATAAAGTATCGTGATCGACGATAAAGGCGGTTTAAGGCCGTTGAGATTTGCTCCTTGTCCTTTTCACCTAGTCGCGAACTGTGCTCTCAGATGCGCACTTGTAACGGCTGATTGAAATCTTTATGGAAAATATATATATATTATATATATACAATGAAGTAGCCATTCTTCGGGTTAATGGCGCACTCTAAATTGTCCCGATGTGTGAGTGAGAGCACAAATGGTTGTTCGTCTATGTGTGCCCTGTGATTTGCTGGGAACCAGTTCAGGGTGTCCCCCGCCTACTGCCCACAGACAGCTGGGATAGGCTCTAGCACGCCCCACGATCCCTGTGAGGATAAAACGGATAAGAAAAAGGATGGATGGATGGAAGTATTCTTTTTTTTGTCCCTGTGTTCGCCCCCACATTTCCATGGCATGAAGGCTCCAACAGCTGGCTTACAAGACGCAAACAGTTTAAAGGTTGCCGGGACCACGACGGAAGCCATAAATAAAGGGAGCCATGATAGATGATACTGATGCTTTTTGCTGGCAAAAGAAGGGAGGGGAGACGCTCGTTGGAAGGATAATTAAGGAATGCCGAGGGAATGTTTGTTGTCTTTGGGTGATCTAGCTTCCCCCACCCCCCCTTTTTGGTAGAGTTGTCAATGCGACACAATTCACAGATAAAGAAATATCAGTGATTCTCAAAGTAGGATTTAAGTTGACACTCTAGTGGAAAGAATCAAATTAGAAATAGAAAATAATTAAATCCAGTATGAATAACATTTGCAATATTTATAAGATGCTTGAATGAAACTTAGTAAAGGCATATATGCCCTTTTAAAATGTCTTTAAAATTCTGTATTTTTGTAACTTTTCAAGAACATTTTTAAGCACATTATTTCACTTTTACATTTAAACATTTGAGTACTCCCCCCCCCAACACTTTTTCAATGAATATTGGGACAATAAGTTAAAAAGTGACTTGGGCTTGTGGTTCTCAAACGTTTTACTCAAAAGTGCTACCTCCAAAAATATTGAGCAAATGATCGCCCTCCTGACTAACATTACATTTGATGATAATACTGTAAGTGTTCAAGAAAAACTGCAGAAAAGTTTGATTCCTAAAAATTATATTCATCATTGTAATCCACAGTAACATTATGCAAGGTTTGAACATTAACACTGCACTTAAGTACAGGAAAATATCATAAGAAATACTTGTAATGAAAGGACTGTAATGACACCACCCCCACACCCCAAAAAGTTTGACAACTGGTCTACATACTGTAATTGCATCCACCCATCCATTTTCTTATCCTCACGAAGGTCGCAGGTGTGCTGGATCTTATCCCAGCTGTCTTCGGGCAATAGGCGGGGGACACCCCGAACTAGTTGCCAGCCAATCGCATGCAATAGCATAATCATAATAATAATTATTAGAGTTATTATTATTCGTATTATTATTTATTATTGTTGTTCTTAAATTAAAATTAACTCATTATGAGTGATTCATATTTTTGGGTGAGCACTTTTTTTTTTAGTATAAAATACAAAAAAATAATTCACCAAAACGATGAGGAGAGATTGGGATGGGCCAGTTTCAGAATACAACTGCAATTTTTGTGATTTTGTGATTCTTTGTCTTCTTTTTTTGCATCACGCACGAGGTTTGGTGATGATCCAAATTAGGATTGCTGTACCTTTATGGTAAAGAGCACGTGTGGAGCAAATCAGCTGGCCACTGTTGACAAATGGGCAATTGAATGTGTACTTTCAATGTGACTGTAATGTGGGCTAGACAATAGTGTCCCATCATGTACCAGATCTGTTCATCTGTTCAACAGTGATAAATAGTGAGTGCACGTTCACCACAGGAACCTGCGCTGCGCAACCTGGCTGCCCATGCCGAGTGTGTGTTTGTACACAGACACGCACTGACTTTGGATGAAGAAGGGGCTCCATCAATCTGTCACTGATTGAGATAGTACAGGCAGGCGGGGGTGCGGGCGGGGCTCCATGATGCTCGGTGCTGTCCACCGGGGTGTAAATTATGAGGCCGCTTCACCGTGTGGGTGCGTGGCCCTGCTTCGCCAGAGCCTGACCTGCAGTTCTGGACTTTTTCACTTCAAAACCACCATCTTACTGCCATCAAGATCAAACGCAGTGCAAGTTAGGGGATACTGTGCAACTCAATGATTTATCACAAGCAGCACAGTGAGAATCCCCCCCCCCCCCAGTCCTCCCCAAGTCTCTCTTCCCTCCACTTGCCTTACACAATCTCCTGTTCACACACACACACACACACACACACACACGCGCGCGCGTACGCACGCAGCCACGGCCACATCTCAAGTCTTAAGTATGTCTCCTTGATTGTGACGGTTTAAGTGCTCAGCGTCATTTAGATGTCCATTGGTGTGAAATGCCCACTTTGTGCAGCCAGTGTAAATTTTAGTCGAAGCGCACACATGTCAACATGACGTCTCCGCTCTCTTAATCACGTCTGAGGGGAAGGCCAGTGACATGGAGGCTGCTCCATTCACTTCTTATGAGACCCCGCTTCTGCAGGCCGCCTGACAGGGAACGTGTAAATCCTCGAGGTGTGCTTAGGAAAAACACTGGGCTTCATAAATCTACTGGAATCGGTTCCTTCCCCCCGACGAACACGAGACACAAGTGCTTTTCAAGATGTTTATTTGTCTGTTGAAAAGCATCACATGTCTTCAACATGAAATGATTGCTTTCACCCCCCCACACCCCCAATCCCCTCCACTGATCCGATGTGTAGAACAACATCTTTAAATATATCTTTGACCTGAGCTTTCAAGAATGATCTAGAGCCATCAAAACCCCCATGCGAAAAATAAACAGCAGCTGAGAGTCGAGCTGAACAATTAATCAAAGGCGATTTCGAATCGCAAAGGCGATTTGGGAGGGGGGGGGCTGCTTCATTTCGGCCAGTTGTTCACTTTTTATTTTTTGATATTCTCCTCTATTTATTTGAAAATGTATAAAGTGTCTCGGTAAGCTCAATGCTTCAGAAGTAAAGTCGACATGATTACGTGTCATTATTTTTAATCCCACACTTTGGTAGAATATTGTGAAGTTGATGTAGCGAACGCTTAAAAGACCTCAAGTCAAAGTGTTTAGTAAGTTAACAATGCCGATTGAAGTTGATCAATCAACTGTCTTTCATAATAATTTGTGGCTCATCTGCCTTTATTTTACCCTAAGCCTAACCTATAAGACTAAAACAAAAGATATTGTTTATTGTGAAACAGAATAATTTGTAGCAGCAATGTTGTTATTTAAGTTTACTTTCAAAGTAAACATAAAATGAAGAAAATAACATGACATATTGTATTTATTGCTTACACATGACGGGAAATGCCTAAAATGGGCTAACGGATAGCATCGATGTGGCGGGATGATCACAATTCAAGCAAGAGCCATTTGAACACAAACAGTGCAGCAACACATGCACACAGACAACCTAACAATTCTCACTGGCATATATCCTTTCTCCTCTGCAAACAACGAATTATATTACTGCAGCTTACTGTAGTTTACAATAGTTGTGAAACTCTTCATTTATGTCTGACTGTATAGAATTGATTGTATTGACTGTATTACACTGCCCCCAGGTGGCCAAGTCACATAGATTAATGTCATTTCCGTTCAACTGCACTTGATCTTGTTGGTTGACAAACAAGTCCAGTTGCCTCGCATCAACTTTTGTGGATGATCGTGACCTGCATGACTGGGAATCGACAAACACTAGACAAAATCTCAGGATACAAGCTTTTCACTGGGAAGACTTTTTACTTGTGTCAAATGTGTTTTCTTCCACCAAGCTGGAACTACTCAGATCGACAGACAGACAGACAAACAGAGAGTCTAGACAAAGACGCCCAGTTGGTGACAGTGGGCCCGTTATTTGCCAAAGCTCCCAGCACCGGGTGGCATCGTCTGCTGGGTCAAATGCGGTGGCAGAACACGCTCGCTTGTCATGGCGGTAATTATGAGCAACTTATCCACTAACCAGGGAGGAAATGGAGGTCACGTGAGCTAGGAGGATATGAAACTTCCTGCGCAGACGACTATCGCAGGTGCTTGAGTCAAAGACTGTGGAATCTTGGCGTGTTGTGTGTAAACGCACACGTTTGCATGCTTTGACTCCCCTTACCTCCGCTCCAGTGTGTCCATTTAAAAACACAAGACAAAAAAGTGTGTACCACTGCACTTTTTTTTTCTGCTCAGAGCTGCCGCGCTTGAGCAGCCAAACAGATGTTTCGCTGGCTGCTTCGGCTTATTTTCACTTTCCTTAATTCTTCCCATTGCCGCCCACTCATAAAAGCAAATTATCCCACCAACACACACACGACGCCTGGTTAATATTAAAGACGTGAACACGCTCAGAGGTGATTTCTCAATTTGAATGACGTATTTGAAGCACACAACGTGCCAAAATACTTTTAAACATGATTGTGGACATTTAAAAAACAACAACCTTTTGTGATTTCCAAGGTGCGAATGATGATTGAAAGCCTTTGGAGGGATGCGAGGGAGTTTTCTAATTGTTTGTAGTAACCCTGTGGCCTCTGGAAGCTGTTTCTTTCCATACAATAACGCTAAAAACATACTCATATTAATATTTACTGTAATAATTAATTGGTAATCTTTGGGATTGTTTTCTTCATTCATTAGCATGAGAACGGGTGGTGTCCAAAGAATGGCCTGGGGGGTCATTCGCGGCCCGCTGTCCGCCTTGTAGAGAGCTGCACCATATTAATACCAGTTTTTAACTTCAGCAATTGGCTATTTTTGTTTACTTACGGCCAAAAAATAAAAAAATAATGCAAATAATCTTGGTGAAAGTTTTTTCATGTGTCTGCTTTAATTCTTAAAAATCCATAAAGGCTGAATGGAGGTAACTGGCCTCTTCTTGTTAGTTGCATTTGTTTTTTTGGTTTTTTTTTTTCAGGGGGGGGGGGGGGGTTTCTCTAAATGTTTTGAAAATGACTTAGGCAGTTAAGTTTGGGGGGGGGGCAGGGTGGGTCCCCAAAATTGTGACAAAAAGTTTGTAACAGCCACGTGCTCCACATGTGACCAATTCTCCTACTACGAATAGTCAACTTAAAACAATTGATTCGTTTTATAACGATCATTTCTTACTACGCACAACACAAAAATATTTACAGCAGCACCTCGGTGACAAAATACAATTCGGTTTCATGGGCAAACATTTTTTGTTCCACTTTGTGCTTCATGCCAGGGTCCAATTTGTGAACACCACCACACAAATGCGAGGGTCACCAACATGGTGTCCACTGGCACCATGTAGCCTCCAACGGCCACATGAATAGGCCGGGGCCGGTTACAAAAATGTAAGAAATTTAAACACTTGAAGAGATGCACCATAATGGGACTATTAGTGTTGGTATGGCTGTTGTTGTGCCCCTCTTTTTCCTTTGCCTCTGTCCCCACGTGCTGCTCATGTAAGGTTCGGTTGGTTTTCTTATATAAACAGAGATGAGACATGCAGGTCCAGAAAGTGAATCCCTGGCACAATTTGGATTTAGCCACATGTGCTTCTACTCAACCGGCAGACAGTCACATAGCTTTTTGCATGTATACCAAATGCACAATTTGCTACAAATTGCCTGTGAGTGTGACTATTTGCCTCAGTTGAATGAACTTAGTAAAGTGTCTACAAGTGTCTACACGATACCGAGTGTATTATAATACTACAGGGGCGGGGGGTCCTTGACATATGATGTAGTTTCATTCTCACGACATGTTGTAATTCAAGTTTGTACGTAGTTTGGAAGACACCTTTGACCTCTCTCCCTAGCTTATGCTCACGCATGCAATTAAGGCCCATATATTACAGTAAATAGATGCATCAAAAGCACTTAAGAGGCCATAAATATAAAACAATGACACGAAAAACATGAGAAAAAAATTCTAACTTCACTTGTTTACTAGAAGGAGGTCAAGTGTCGTGCGAGGATTCGTCCTTACATAACTACACAAACTAGTTCATCCCATTGTTATGATTAAACCAGAAATTTATCAACGCAGTGATTAATTTGTACATCAGTGAAAGGCAACTTGCAAAGGTGAGATAGTGTGAATACGTTTGCAAGCAACATATTTTATTTTCTTGCGGGATTAAAAAAAAAAGTTGTGGCTTAAGATGTCAGCCAAAGTATTTTAGGATCACTCATCTAATCACAAGATCCGGTTTACTAAACATCTGATTTCAAGAAACATCCCTACTAAGTTAAGACAACAGAGGCAACTGGTCGTATGTAAGATTTTCAAAGGTTTTAGTGGTTGTATGTGAAGGGAAACCGAGTGTGAGAATTTGTTTTTCCCCGAAGATGAAGGCATCATGTGAATGCGTGGTGGCAACTCGGCAAGGGATGGGAAAGAAAACACAATTTGTCATTTGAAAATGTGCGCCCTTGCTCTTGTTTTCTCACTCTTGCGCTCTTTGCCCTTCTTCCAAATGATCCTAAAAGTAATTTTCGTCAACCTCGAGAGTTGATTTACTCGGCGGCCCTGTCATCTCAATCAAGCCCTTCAATGGAACCAGACAAAAGTCTTAACGCCAGTCCGAGGCCGAAGAAGGGCCGAGCCAAACGTGTCCTTTTCTTAGCGTGATTTAGATGGCGGCCCGCTCCGCTCCTCTCGCGCTTCTCCTTTTTAGCAGCGCCTCGTGAGAGGGGTTACGCCACGCACAAAGCTACCCACCGTCTGCATTCTTGCCGGGACTGTTCAGGCTGTCAGGGGGGCTCGGCTGATTTAGGACTCCCCACTTCAGTGGAGCCTATAAATTCAAAAACTAATTCAGTGCTCTACGGGACTTTGTGTTTTTGTAGCTGGCCCCGCTGCTACTTATCGTTCCTGACAATTTTATGAAGTGCTCTTAATGAGCGGCAGATTAAAGGTGGCCTCTGATGGAAGGCGCCTGAGAATACTTGACTGGTTGAGACAAGCCTCACTGGCCTGTGTGCCAGGGTCACCGGCACAAAGGCGCCCGAAGTAGAACGGTCCGGTAATGGTACGCACTGATACTGAACATCTTCATGGTCTGCATGACACTTGCAGAAAGAAGAGGAAGGCACAACTTCGAACTATTAACACTCCCTAGCATGTTAGAGTAAACTCCCATTTATCATTGGGGGGGGGGGGGGAATACATGCCGGTCCCACCCCCACCTGTGGAAATCCACGAGACTTACTGTTTTTCTTAATGTATGGCCTAGAAGTTTTTTTCTCATCCAAATATTTACTGCTATTGCGACATTAGCATTCTGACTTGCCTTCTGAGTGACATTGCTGCTGTAGGACAGCAACGCCATCATAGGGCCTGTTCAGGAAGTCGCTCCCCTAACCTTTAATACCATCCTTCCTCATCTTCTGTGGAAAACGTCATCGGACCAGGGCAAAATAAAAAGGCGTTCCCCTCAAACACAGGGAAAGACAGCACGGCTTAAAAATGAATTCAACTCAATCTTTCCTAATCAATCTCCTCAGACGACAACAAACTCGAGCATATTCACATAGTGCGCAAACTAAAGAATTATTTGTTACACACTTTTTTCCTTTGGTAAAGTTTGGTCCGGAGTAATCTATGCTAAAGGTGGGTTAAAGGTTGCAACCGGGGCAAAACAAAGAAGAGTAAAAATCTGCATTTGAAAAGGCTCATCAGTTATTCTTCTCTCAAGCGCTTATCTGTGCATCCTTTGTTGATGCTGATCATGCCCTTGGAGTTAGTAATCGGGATGCTCGTAGCACTGAGACCTGGCAAAGTATGCTGAGGTCTTGCGTAACATCATGCATGACTGGGTCAAACTTTGAGCATTGATGGTGGCGTGTTTTTGCGAATATTTCTGTCAAATTCCAAATCCTGGCCTTGAGAGGTTCTACTACACTTTACTGTAGTGTTTCCGGGGGCAAACATGTCGAGTCAGAAACTTGAGTGGTGCTATCGGGTTTGCTCTGAGTCAGTCCACCTCAGTTTTTCCGAAGGAGAAAAGCAAGGAAGAGTGTATACACAGAACGACTGGTGCCAGCAGATGTTCTCCTTGCACTCCATCAGAGACTGACAGCTATTAAAAATAGTCTTCCTAATGGATCTAAATATGTCCAACAAGAGGTGTTTTTTTCCATATCGCAGTTTTCATGTCCTCATCTTTACATCAAGGTCTTTAGCGTGGAGCAGGGACCGCTTCTTGGGATTTGTTTTTGGTGATGCCCATAAAGGTTGCGTATCATATAGCATGTACAAAATCCAAGGCGGTTGTTTAACGCAAGGCTTGCTTTAACGCATCACAGAAACCAAGTGTGGCACGTGTTTTATGATCTCGTAAACGAACAGTGATGTTGTGAAACGTGTGCTTGAGTGGGGATGGTGGATGGGTTTCTGGTGTCTGATAGGGATTTATCTGACCCCCCGCCCCACCCACCCCTCTTCATCCCCCATTCTCCACTCCCCCATTCCCTTTGTCTGGATGGTGGAGTACTCCCAAGAGAGCCAAGGTGGACATGTAGGAATCCTCAGACAACATTTCCAGAGATTCTCCCACATCCTTTACACAAGAGTCTGGATGTGCAAAATAATGCTACATGCCGCAGCCAACATGCTGCCATCAATACTTCACTTGTAATCCATAACACTCACATGATATGATGACATCTAAGATTAGTGGTTAGAATCTTACATGTCCATAAGAAGTTTTTATGTTTGGTGGATTGCAATCATCATCTGCTTCTCTTTTACATGGCGTGCCCCAAGGTTCCATTCTGGGGCCATTATTTTTTTCCTTTGGACCTGCTTCTCCCTGCTGTTAAAAAGCATAGCATCTCATTTCATTTTTACACAGATGATTCTAATTTACCTGCCGCCTGAGAGAAATGACCCCAGTGCTTGTCCTCAGCACTTGCTCAACTGCCGAGCTGATATCAAAGTTGCGATGTCTCTAAATTTCTCTAAATTTCAACAGCAAAGGCACTTTTCCATTACAGGTTTCAAAATGGGCTGGTGCCACTCTGCCCGGCCTCGCTGAGCATGGCCAAGTCTCCTTTGCTTCTCCATTCAACAGGCACCAATCAGTTGGGGGCGGGATCAGCAGAATTGTGCGAGCCTTCACTGCATATTCGCTACAATATTTCACTAGTGTCACTAGTGTCCGAATCTGTGCAGTGATTTAAAATATTATTCACAGTTACATTATGCGGCAACATAGCAAATTATAGCCCATCAAATGAACAGAGGCTGTGACACAGACGAGAAATCAATTTCCGTGTGGTTGGTGTTAGCCTGGATGAATCTTGCGGTTGCGGTTTGTCCAGAACTGTGCTGACTGACACAAAAAGGAAAAAGCACATTATACTTGCTATGAAGCTCATAACTCCGTGATATTTTAAAACCGATGCACCGTTCTGTTCACCGAGGTCTGGAGAAAACACCCCTGCGCCCTCCCCCCACCATGAGACTTGCGCTCACTATGGCAATTTTTCAATCAATTCTTAAGACCCCTTTCTCCATGGCGTTCACAAGAGAGTTGTGACTCTTGCGTTTTCTTTCTTTCTTACTATGCTATTCAGGGTGATGTTTTAATATTTTTTACAGCCTGTGTCTCTTATATGGGTTTTGGTCAATGCTGTTGTATTAAAAAGCGCTTTATAAATATATTTGGATTGGATTAGATTGGAATTATTGGATTTATTGTGGGACTACTGTTATTCTGCATTGTTAAGTATTAATAAACTCGCAAATTCAAATCTGAAGCATGTTTGACATACATCCTATTGTGTTCTATTCTTTACATCTTTTTTTTTTTACCTTCCAGATTTTTATCAATAATGAGTGGCAGGACTCTGCCAGTGGGAAGGTCTTTCCATCTTTCAACCCAGCGACTGGGGAGCAGATCTGTGACGTCCAAGAAGCAGATAAGGTTATTTACTTATTTTCCATTTTTTTCGAAACATGTCATATCGGTAGGGGAGTTTCTAAAATTCAAAGGTGAAATCATGAATTTGTTTCCTCCCTCATAATCCCAGGCCGATGTTGATAAAGCAGTGCAGGCGGCTCGACTCGCCTTTTCATTGGGTTCTGTATGGCGACGGATGGACGCATCTGAGCGGGGACGACTGCTCTCCAAACTTGCTGATCTGGTGGAGAGAGATAGCATCTATCTGGCTGTAAGGGAACATTTAATTTATCCACTTAATCAAAATAATTTGCGGTCTTCATGCTCCAATGAAACCAGAGGTGATCCATTATTCTTGGCCCCCTGTCTGTTTATCTTTATGATGTTTTTCTACGCCATTTGATACTCTTTCATGTTTTCGAAAAAGCATTTTTGACTTACTTCTGTGTCAAGCAAAAACAAATCGAATGTCTTCTCCCAGCGGGGAAACGTTTGACTGTAACTTAGCGGCTGTGTTTGAAATGTAGTATTATCTTTGGTTCACATTTCAGCCAGGGCTGAGCTAAAAACCCAGATCAGTATGGAGTTCTGTGTGAGGAACACGTGGTTAGACAACATATTTCTCAACCGGGCCCTTCCTCCCTCCATCTCTCCTCAGACTATTGAGTCACTCAACAGTGGGAAGCCGTTTCTGCCCACTTTGTTTGTGGACCTTCAAGGGACCATAAAGACATTGAGATACTTTGCTGGATATGCAGACAAGATCCACGGCACTTCGATTCCCATGGGTAAGGACAAACTGTTAAATGATTTCACTGCACAATTCACAACAATAGCACCATTAAACTCATGAGTTACTGTGTCATACCGAGAGTCCCCAGACTGTGGCGGCTTATTATGAGAACAGCTTGTAAGTGTCATTGTAGGGGTGTTTTGGCATTGAAATACAATAAAAGTAGGACGGAAAAAGAAACTGCAGTTGATTTTATCCCACCGGGACAAATTTGATTAATGATCTGGCATGCCTGAAACAGATTTATTGCGTGCACAACACAGTTCATAGTTTAATCTGGAACTTGCTCACATTTTGTGTTTACACAGTACTTGCAACATCAACATGCACCTAAAATGGTACCTTTTTCTGCTTATGGATGAAGTGATGACATATAAGGTGTGTCAGAAAAGTTGCAGGATTGGCGTCCCAAAAGATACAAAGTTCTTCCCTTCAAAGTATCTTGAAAATGCTTGCGTATTTGATTTCAATATTTGGGGGGGGGGGGGGATCACAATTCCAATATTGTCCCAAATCGTTCAGCCCAAAAGTGAGCTATCAGAGTAGAAATCAATGTAAAGGCAAACATTTATTGTCTTGAGGAGGCTGCCGCAAGTGTTGCTCCTCACATGTCGGTGAATGGGATGAGTCTGGGGGTGAAAGAGGGGAAAGTTGGCGGCACAAAAGGGGATTGGGGGGGCAGAGAATAAGAAAGGACATGGGAATCCTTCCGATACCGCTGTATTGTCCCTCTCAAAGCTTCTCTTGTACTCAGCTGCCAAACCAACCAGAGTGAGCGCTTTCCCAGGGCTTTAGTTTAATCTTTATTCCTCTCGTAGACTTCCAGCGAAAACAAACAAGGGTATTCCTGCTGCCTGAATGATCCAAGTGCTCGTTATTTGGACATCTGTCTGTACGAGGAGCCGGACGCAAGCATCAACAACACGTATTCAGGCTTTCACTAATATTGTGTTGATCAACACAGACAGTGTGAAGCGAATGGGCGTCGACCTTACGTTCAACACATTTGCCCATCCAGTTTACTGTCTAATCTCTCAAAATGAAGTCAAGCAACCAGCACCCGTCCAACTGCTTATTCCCCAAATGACAGCGGCGTGTTTTGGGTTTTATTTTCCCATGATTTAAACCATGCTCACCATTGATCATTCCTGTCCAACTGTATATTGAGGCAAGGCGTCAGCTGAGGGCTGTTTTAGAACATTTATACACACATTTCCCAAAATCAATTGTATGCCGCGAGTGGCACACCCTCGAGTAATGCAAGAGGAATGAGAGAGTCCTTCCAGCATGACACCACGTCCGTGACCTTAAAACACTTACACACATGCCTTGTGTTGTTCACCACGTAATCTCTCACAGGGTTACGAGGAAGCGGGAGTGTTGCGGGTGGATTCACTTACAAATGAGCATGAAGGGGCAACGTGGACTGACCACATGTTCCACTCACTGAAACCAAAGCCAGAGTTGAATAAACTTTGTTTTCTCCTTGTGTGTGCACGTGTTCCTACGCAGATGGAGAGTATCTGACCTTTACCAGATATGAACCCATTGGAGTTTGCGGACAAATTATCCCAGTGAGTATAACAGTCTCTGCAAATGACAGGCATCATCATACAAATGGACGAAGAACGCGACTTGGGAGTTTTTTTGAGTTAAGAGCCGATATTCGGACGATTATTTGCTTTGACTTGCAAGCGCAAACTTGACTTCATTCAACTCAGTTCACAATTAAAAGCGTTTTTGGAAAATATGGAACAAATCATCCATCCATCCATTTTCTGATCCGCTTGATCCTCAAAAGGTTCGCGGGGGGTGCTGGAGCCTATCCCAGCTGTCTTCGGGCGGTAGGCGGGGGACACCCTGAACCGGTTGCCAGCCAATCGCAGGTCACACAGAGACGAACAGCCATCCGGGCTCACACTCACACACAGGGACAATTTGGAGTGTTCAATCAGCCTGCCATGCATTTTTTGGAATGTGGGAGGAAACCGGAGTACCCGGAGAAAACCCACGCAGGCCCGTGGAGAACATGCAAACTCCACACAGGGAGGCCGGAGCTGGAATTGAACCCGGTACCTCTGTAAGGTCAATGTTCTAACCACTGGACTACCGGGCCATCCTGAACATATCATCAACAAAAAAAAAATGGTGTCATGTGACATGACAGACACACCAACTAAATTGAGTAACATTTTAATGTCTTTATCATGAAAATTGCTACAAACAAATAAATAATTAATACACGCATACAAAATCTTCCTTACTAAATTTGTATGCGTTATTTCCTAGTATTTATGCAACCAATCGATTATCTATTAAAATGATTGCATTTCAATATATGTTGGAGATATGGGCACAGATAGGCGTTGGATCATCAAGATATAAGTCACAACACACAACAAGTTATAACTCAGTTTTTTTATACATATTATAGAGTTCTTGTTGTTTTTGTAAATGCACAAACACAAAATAAGTTTCTTTAGGAGGATGCTGGAATGAATTAATGGCATTGCCATTCATTTCAGTGGGGAAAATGATTTCAGATACGAATATCGTTAGTTGCAAGTGTGGTTCCCCAACAAATGAAACTCAGATCTTAAGGCACTACCGTAGAACCGAGAAAGTGCTGAGTTTTCTCTAAGTCTCACACAGTCGGCATTTATTCGAGTATGTAAGGTGTCCGGCTCACCGTTTCATGGCTTGCAAGTCCACCACTTGGCCGTGACGCAGCAGGAAGAGAATATTTTTTCATGACGATGTTTAGACGAAAAGAGCAATGACTTATCGTGCTTGACTTATGACCACCCAGCCTCTCATTTGAATGTGTGATGTCTTTTTCTTGCACGCGTGTGTGTCATGCACAGTGGAACTTCCCTCTGATGATGACGGCATGGAAGCTGGGGCCGGCGCTGGCATGTGGAAACACTGTCATCCTCAAACCTGCTGAGCAGACACCACTCACTTGCCTCTACATGGCAGCTCTTGTCAAGGAGGTAAAAGCGTGCTGTTCAGGTCAATTCGGACCCTTTCTTTCTCCACACTTTGGCCTTTCCGTTCACTTTGGCGGAGGTTAATCTTGGTCTCATTTGTCACCAAAGATTTTGTTCCAAAACTTTTGTGGTTCATCTCCCTACTTCTTTTGATGAGTGGTTTGCATCTTGGGGTATGACATGAATGTTTCTTCTTTTTAAGACTATTGATGGCTGCAGCAGAATGTATTCCAATGTCTGCAAAACCAATTTGTCTGCCATTTTACAGAAAAATGCATCCGGCAGTCTGGTAAACTCAACGGGCCACAGCCTTAATGCCGTTCTTGCAAGTGTGGGTTATGCCATGAAATATGACCTGTTATTGATAGGGCAGGATTAAGAAGAAAAAAAGATGAATTGAAACGAACAATGTTTCCTTTATATTGCCCGATATCCATCCCGCCATCCATTTTCTGATCCGCTTTATCCTTACAAAGGTCCTGGAGAGTGCTGGAGGCTATCTCAGCTGTCTTCGGGGAGTAGGCGGGGTGCAAGTTAGAGTGTTTAATCAACTTGCCATTCATGTTTTTGGAATGTGGGAGGAAACCAGAGTACCCGGAGAAAACCCACGCAGGCACGGGGAGAACATGTAAACTCCACACAGGGAGTCCGGAGCACTAACCACTTGACCACCGGGCCACCGTTGCCCGATATTGCTTCATAAAACTCGAAATCAATCCTTTAAATGTCTTTTCCCCGTAAATTCATGTGCCATGCAATGACAAACGTAATGATGATGACATCAATAGCATCAACATATCATTTGGATCATTTTATTCCCTCAACCAGAATTGAGAATCGGATCGAGAACCAATATCCATAATGGAATCAGAATCGCAATATTCTTATGACTTCCCAGCCCATCCTTTGGGATGAATAAATCTGCGGGACGATTCACTGAAGGTAGCGAAAGACGAAGAAGTAGAAAAGCTCGGAAGAGAATGAAGCAAAATGAGAAATGGAAGAAGGACTGCAAATGTCATCCTTGATGTGGCTGACAACAGGATTAGCGCCTTCAGATCACAAGTATGGTGATGAAATTAGAACAATATTATCCTGGTCTATCTCATCCTGCAAATCTGGAGACTATCAGTCTATGTCCTTCCTCTCGTTTGACGTTTTCTGCTGGTAGGGAGGTTGGGTTGGGTCCGGATTCTCCCGCACTGCCTGTGGTTTTACTTGGCTCTGCTGTCATCCCCACTAATGCTTGTTTCCTCTCATATTGTTTTGACAGGCCGGCTTTCCACCGGGAGTCGTCAATATTTTGCCGGGATTCGGGCCAACAGCGGGAGCGGCGATCGCTTCGCACATGGGCATCGACAAAGTGGCGTTCACAGGCTCGACAGAGGTACGTTTGGATGTGGAAGACCAGCCAATGGTGACACAGTGACCAACATGCGCAACGCACGGGAGCGTGCCGGCTAATTAGAGGACATTGTGCCGGCATTGGAGCCTAAATGACAAACAAATGGAGTCTTATATAAACGGCGAGCCCTGTCATTATTCCTTTTGGCAGCCATCTCTGATTTTATCTTGCACATGTGCGCGCATTCGTTCTGTCAAGAGTATACAAACACATCTGTCTAAAACACTGGTCCTCCTCTGTTAACCCTCCGCAGGATATCCACGCACTGTTGTTGCCTATATGACAGGCAAACGGTTCCCGGCAAGCTAAATTCTCAAGAACAAAGCATGTTAGCAAAAGGATCCAACGGCATTCTCTGGCAACTCAGCAGATTCTTCTCCGGCAGACCGTGAATTCATATCTGATCTCTTCAACTGCGTACAAACCCAGATGATAAAAGCTTTTATAGTAAAGCCAAAGTAGAGTGAATGGTTTAATGTTGCCAGCCTGTATTTCGCAAACCCCTTTTTATCAAATGAGCCGTGACCACTTTGGATTACGGAGTCTATACGGTCTGTTTTGACTCTCGGGGTATTCATTGTTAGCTGCCCTATGATAAGCACCCCCCCCCCCCCCCCCCCGACACACACACACACACACACACATCAAGATCACAAGAAGCCAAAAGCCGCAGTTACAAAAGCAGACATACCTGAAGTACACTTCAGCATGTTTTCCATTGTGAGAACTCAGGAAGGGTTTCGGGCATCGTCTACGGGGTGAAGCTAGCCACGCATCGCCAGGATCTGGTCTAAATTTTCCATTCCTTCATCCATCTTTGAGAAAGTTTGTTCTCAGTATGGTTGTGAGTGAGCTGGAGAGAGGCAGGGTAGTCTGGACTGATCGCAAGTCAGTGACAGGGCGTATGTAGACAAACAACTTGCTCATATTTGTACCTGTGGACAATTTAAAGTCTTCAATTAACCTAACGTGCATGTCTTTGCAATATGGGACAGGAGTGCACACAAGCATGGGAACAACATTCAAACAATGCATATCTATATCTATATATAGATATATATCTATATATCTATATCTATATATCTATATATATACAGCGACCCCCCACCCCACCCCTGCGAACCTTTTGAGGATAAAGCGGATCGAAAAATATATATCGGATTATATACACACACATACAGTATATATATGGCGGCCCGGTAGTCCAGTGGTTAGCACGTGGGCTTCACAGTGCAGAGGTACCAGGGTTCAATTCCAGCTCCGGCCTCCCTGTGTGGAGTTTGCATGTTCTCCCCGGGCCTGCGTGGGTTTTCTCCGGGTGCTCCGGTTTCCTCCCACATTCCAAAAAACATGCGTGGCAGGCTGATTGAACACTCTAAATTGTCCCTAGGTGTGAGTGTGAGCGTGCATGGTTGTTCGTCTATGTGTGCCCTGCGATTGGCTGGCAACCGATTCAGGGTGTCCCCCGCCTACTGCCCGGAGACGGCTGGGATGGGCTCCAGCGCCCCCCGCGACCCTAGTGAGGATCAAGCGGTACGGAAGATGAATGAATGAATGAATGAATGAATATATATATATATATATATACACGCACACACACGCACATTGGCCAGTCTTAGTTGTACCCCGCCTCTCGCCCAAAGCTAGTCTCCTGCTCAGCTGGGGAAGCGCGATAGAAAACGGATGGATGTGGAAAAACAGTTCTACAGAAATAGACGTGAATTAAAAGATGTTGCCCAACTTGGTTTCCCTCTCACGCAATCTTGCATCAAGGCACCTACACGTAGTAAGACAAACATATCTTTTGTTTTTAATCATCCCCGTCATGATTGAACATTTCCCATGAGAGTGGCCAGCATGTTTCCCCCCCGACAAGTTTTCCTGTTGTTTCGCGTGATCTGGAATCAATTAATGTGGAAACAAGCCAGTGCTGTCAGAAGCTGTCCATGCCCAGACAGTGAGTCACCGCAAAAGTAGTAGCGGGATAACACAGAAGAGAGGAGCATCTCCTCGCTGAGTGCAGCTTGGTGCTGTGCAAAGTGTGTGGCTGCAGGTGGATTCGGGTTGAACTCCCCCGCGGCGACTCACGTGAGGCTGTGACTCCTCGTGGGAGAGTCTGGCAGCGCAGCACGTTATGTTTACTTCTCATTGAGGACACGCTAGCCCGCCCTTAGTCAGCCACTACTCTGATCAAAGACACATGAGTCCAAGGAAAATGTTATGCTGTCTGATTAAACGTACGGTGCGGCGCCAACAACGCACACCTGACAGCTCAGGGGCCATGCTGAGAGAATGTCTTTTGTTTACAGAGGTGGTTTTCTTGGATAAAATAATTGTTTGCTTTCGCTTCACTGGCCCGATCGAAGGGCAATAAATCTGCCTTTACAAAGACAATACTCTTTCCCTGTAGCGTCTCTGATATGTGGACCCACACACTGACGCAATATCAAGTGACGAAGTGGCTTATTGACCGAGCCCGTCACTGGTCGGCTCGCTAGCTCTCTAGCCCTTGAGCTCGTGAACCTAATAAACTGTTCACTTTTTCTAAAGTGCCTCTGTTTTGGGGGATCCACGCGCAGCACATGGAGCAAGATGGTGAATTGGAGGGTCCTGCTGCCGGTCCGCGGGATAGCTCTTAAGCTAGCTAGTGGACATTGGAACACATTGACGATAGCATTAATATAAATAAAGCATTTGTTCGCGAGACTCAATGGCACAGGTGTTAAAACTAGATTTCTCAAATTTCAAATTCTCTTCTGTAATAAATAGCAAAACCTCGATATTGCAAGGATGTTCTTGTTTCCAATCCCCACTATTACAGTCACTTAAACAATAGTTGAACAAATCTAATTTTAAAAGTAGCTTTGCATCATTTTGTTGTGCAGTGTAAATGTAAAAAATATAAGGAGATGATCAAACATTTATATAACGGCCATCCGATGGAAAGCGTATCTACAATGTGGCCGGTGACAAAAATGAGTTTGACACCCCCGCTCTATGGACTAGGCACACATCTTTGCTATGTAAACGCAATCGTTAAGTAAGAAATGGAATGGTGATTGTTTCAATTCACAACTTCTATTGTACATTATGTTTTGTGGCTCCCAAAGTTGACACGAGTCACGTAACTCGGTAAGAAATACTTTTACAAAAACATGAGTAACTCGTTCAATTACTTGTGTTATTGCCTAAATGTTACTTTTGTCACGCTTTCACCCCAACACTGAATATGAGCACGCCACTTCTTTTGTGGCAAGTTGACAAGCAGCCACCCACACGTTGTTCTCGCTTTCCTCCCCTCCTCATTCATATTGCTTTTCAGTTTGTACCTCCAAAACTCATTGTGCTTGTGCAAGACTGCGGAACTGAAGGAATTCAACGCCGCCACTTGATTTAGTGAGGAGGCATTGGGCCTGCGTCACTATCGTATATATTTGGTTTCCCTTTAGGTTGGAAAACTGATCCAGGAAGCAGCTGGGAAGACTAACTTGAAGAGAGTGACGCTGGAGCTGGGAGGCAAGAATCCAAACATCATATTTGCAGATGCCGACAGTAAGTTTACGAGTGATGTTTTCCTCATTACTGCATTGCCGGGCAACCGTGAAGCCGAGATTGGGTTGGATTGGATACAAATTTATTGTCAAATTCCCTCTCAACATAAAACAAGAGGAGCCGCTGCGGGTGTCCGCACCGCCATCAAAATGCTGGATGCTACCTGGCATAAACGGTGACAATAACAATGAATTTTCAGATAAAATTCAGATCGAGGAATTTTCTCTTTGTTGCCTTTTGATATACAAATGGTGAATTCCCAACTATGCAAGTGAACGGCAAACTAACAGAAATATTGTGCTTGATTATTTTGGGACTTTTGTTCATCAGTTGTTTCAATCTTGATGAGTCTGATGAATCCCGTCTTATGTCGTTGTTGAAAGTAGCCTGCGACAAATGAGTATAAATACAAAGTGCCGCAATTTGTGAGAGGAATTTATTTTCAGGAGTTTTTTATTTATTTATTTATTTTTATAACAGGTTTCATATTCAAAAAATGATATCATCCTGCATCCAGGAAACGTGGAGGTCACCACACTCTTTGGGGACAAACAAAGAGTATTTTCCGGACCCCCCCCAATAGAACAGAATATGCAGAAGGTGTGAGAATCCTAGCATGGGAGGGTTTTGGAAGGATGAGTTTCAGACAGATTTGAAGTGGCTCAACAAACTGTCCGAGGCGAGGCGTTCAAATGCTTTCAACAGCCGTGAGAGGTTTTCCCCGAGGTCTGTAAATCAGGAAAATAGACCCTGACTCAGTCAGTGCTTTGGGCGAGACTCATAAATCACGGGGGTCCGTTAACACTTAACAGCAGGGTCCGTTAACAGCAGGGTCTTGTCTCTCAGGTGTCACATTTACACAAGGTAATAGTAGCCTCGCAGATGTGGCGATTTCTGTTTTTTCATCTTTGTTGCCGAAGAAGGTTAATCAAGATTTGAATCCTCTTGAAACTGATGACTTGACTCGCTCTTTCCTCAGTGGATCTGGCGGTGGAACAGGCCCACCAGGGCGTTTTCTTCAACGCGGGCCAGTGTTGCACCGCAGGCTCGCGCGTCTTTGTGGAGGAGCCCATCTATGAGGAATTTGTGCGCAGGAGCGTAGAGCGAGCCAAGAGGAGGACGGTAGGCAGCCCGTTTGATCCCACCGCGGAGCAGGGTCCACAGGTGAGAGGGCAAACGCTTTTCTTTTTTTTGGATTGGAGCTCGTATCTTTTGGGGAGAATCCGACTTCCTCGCCTTTTATTGCGTGCCTCTTTTGTTAACAGATCAGTCGGGAGCAACAGAATCGCGTGCTGGAGTTCATTCAGAGCGGCATCAGTGAAGGCGCAAAACTGGAGTGTGGAGGCAAAGCTCTCGGCGTCAAGGGCTTCTTCATTGAGCCCACCGTGTTCTCCAACGTGAGGGACGACATGCGAATCGCCAGAGAAGAGGTACGGTTGCTCACAGGCGGACAGCTTGTATGTCTAACCACTGTCCATTTCCTATTTTGGGGGCCCGGGGACACACATAGATATAGTGGTCTGTCCCCACGTGTGAAGCGTCGTAAAACTACGACACCTCTTCCCTCAGGCGGCGGGAGCCATGCAGCATTGTGTCACTTAAAGATTGAAAGTCCCACAGTGACCATGAAGTCAAAGTCAAACGTAAATTATGTGGTGCTTTCATTTGGAAAGTTGCGCTTTTGTTATATGTGCACAAGCGGGGATGTTAAGTCCAAGCGAGTGTTGCGAGAATGAGCTACGACTTGTGTCTGCCCGTGTTGCCAATTTAGTGACATTTTTACAATTTGTAGTAACTTTTTTTTCGGACCCCTCCAGCAACTATTTTTTTCTTCCAAAAAAAGAGACAGCTAAAATGACAACACTGGTCCTAATGATGGCAATGTTCCTTTTCCTGCACGGTGTAGGGAAGAGGGCCAAGAAGATTTGGCCTGATAAACTTGTAATGCTAATCTACAATTTTGTTTACAGTACATAATGACTGTATTATAAAGGATCACTGTATGAGTATACATCACTGCCAATCATATTATACGTTCCACTTTTCTATATATTTGGCAGTCATGACTTGAAACGGCTAAAACAATTTGCTGGTTGGTGCTCAAAATTCATGTTAGCATTTTTAAAGTGGAAAGATGTCGTTTTAATGACTGCTTATAATGTTGAATAAAATGTGTATTTCCCAATTATAACAACACATACCAAATCGACACCCAGAGCAATTTGTGCAAGCAAGACAATATGATTTTTAAAAAAAACTCGCAGACAATGAAAAAGCTGAACAAGAAAAAAATGCAGTATTTGGTCCCCATTCAAAGAGGGTTTTTAAAACATCCCTTTAAATGCCAACATGTGGCAACATGGTATCCCATAAAATTAATAAATAAATACATTCACAAAATACGTTTTCAGCTGATGCTATTATTGGACCCCGATATTTTCTGTTTAAAAAAAACAAATAAATAAATAAGTAAAACACGTGCTACACTGAAAAAACATACTTGATTTTCAGTTGCACATGACTAAAATGTGTTCAACTAATACATATCACTGGTTTAGTTTTGAGTAAAAGCATTTGCCACATTTTAATCATGTGCAAGTACATCCAAAGAATCTTTTTTTTACAGTGTACATATGAAACATATTGAAGAATTGCAATGTGCAGTGGAATGTATTTAGGCCTCATTCGACAATGCACGTCAACAGTGGTTGCTATAGCAATACAGTTTTATGATAAAATAATACAAAATTAATACATGCAAAACAGTAAAACAAATGAAGAAAGTTCAAAAGAAAAAAATAGTGTTTCCATGAGTGTAATAAAAAAGGTGAATGAGTTCTTCCTTGCTCCATGTCCCTCGCCCTCCAACAAGTTTCGTGGAAGGCGTTTATTTGCATATTCTCGCTACCAGACAACCAAACTACGTCGAAAATATAACCGCCTTGGCGGAGGTCGCAATTCAGTCAATCACCATTACAAACCTCTTGAGTTGAGCCATGTGTATGTTTTGAAATGCTTTGCAGATTTTTGGACCAGTACAGCAGATCATGAAGTTCAAAACGATGGAGGAAGTGATTGAGCGGGCCAACAACACAGATTACGGTTTGGCCGCTGCGGTTTTCACGAGCGACATCAACAAAGCCATGACCGTCTCTACAGCCATGCAGGCTGGCACCGTTTGGTAAGTTTCCTTTCCACCTCCACTCATTCACTCCGCTCCTACAGGCGGTACCTGCCCTTTGTACACTTGGCGCTCACTAACTCCATGCTGGCCATTTGCCATCTTATTCATTACATAAGAATTTTTTTTTTCCTTCTCTAGCCCGCAGCATAGACATCCTGATGTAAAACACTGCAACAGAGTACAGCGACTCACAACTACAACACTATTGTACATGTAAATTGAAACTTTAATATCATGACGTGTACTGAAATGGCTATAAAATGTTACTTCTTGATTTCACCCCTAATTGTGCAATTTTTCTTGAACAATTATGCGTAGACCGCTTTGGCTCAGGGGAGTTTTTTTTTTTAAGCTAACAATCACAAGCCAACGTTTTTCACCACTTGTGATAATTCACTGCAATCGTGCCCACTAGGAAAAGCAACATTTGCAAAATGTCCCCGGCGGCCACGCAGCCCCATTCAGGCCACAGTGAACAAAATGGAATGATCGTGATAAGCCGTCTAATAAAGTCTTGAAACATTTGCCTGGACAGTCACTGCGCAGCTGAGAAACCTATTGGGCCACAGTAAAATTGGATGCATGTAATCAAGCCGGACAGGACGTCTTTTTTATTTTCTTTTTAGATTCAAACTTTTGCTATCAGAAAATTATTCCTGAACTCTACGGGCAATGTTTTAGAGAAGCTAAGTGTAAAATTAAACTAAAATGAAGTGCTATTCCTCACCCTCCGATGAAAACATGGAGATCGCAGGGAAGTGTTTGCAGAGTGAGTCAAATTCAGATTAATTAATTCATGGATGAAATTGATTTGTATTTTAAGTCATGGTCATGTCATTCCTCTTCTCATGTTATCAACGGTGAGCTTTGGGAGTGACAAAGAAAACTAAAAATAGGCCATTGTGAGGCGTAAAAGCACATGTGTGATTTGAAGTCTGGTGAGATTAGTTGAGGAAGTTATTCCAGGGAATTTTAATTCCAAATTGTGCCATTTTTGAGAGTTTGACTTTAGAGGTTCCACGGGTTACTTTCCCAAATCTTTCATTTGAGGCACCCATTAGAACACCAATTAATGTGATTCATGGTTGTTGTTCTTTACTCTGCATCTTTTAATCCATCATCTCTGAAGTCAGATTGGTGAACTCACAATTACGGTTTCCTTTTTCAGTTTTTTTTCTTTCTTTCTTTTTTTATGTTAAACAGAATGTACAAATTGTTTTATTTTAACCATAACTGATGTGACATGACATAACAAATGTCGGCTTTTTCAGCTTTGTCTCAAAATATTCAAATCCAAACGTCCTCAATGAACTGGCACCAAATTGTGACGTTTAACCCGGAATGAAGTCTTTATTTCGCTTTGGAATTTCTCCTGCATTGAATAATTCCACGTCGTCTTTCCCAGATGGCTGAAGTTAAGCAACTCCCAAATATGCAACTGACTACTTTCAGCTGTGTTTGCAAAAAAAAAACCTAATGGGATTATGTTATCAAATCCAGAGGGTGGCTAAAATAGCAATGGCGCTGGTGATGACATGTTCCTCCATCCATCTTCATGAACGCTGCTATGATATTCTGCTTTGGCCAAAAATTCAACGCCGTGAGTCCAACGCGCAAGAGTAATAGTGAAGAATGTTTTGTGTACTTTTTAGGATAAACTGCTTCAACGCTCTCAGCACACAGTGTCCATTTGGAGGATATAAAATGTCTGGCAATGGACGTGAATTGTAAGTATGACTTGTGAGGAACTGTCCACTGAGTGTACACAACGAACTACAACATCACTAATATTGACTTTAGGGCTTTTTTGAGAGGATATGACCAAACTCCTGTGCCAATAGTCTCTCGCAGTTAGCCATGAAGCAAAATGTGTTGAAATCCAAATCGGATTGGAGAAAAGTCTACTAAATATTTGTAATGATGAGGACCGGATTTGTGCCTGGGAACAAACCTTATAACTAACCGATGCTAATGCTGTAATAAAGTCATAATTACAGAAATATTTGTCTGAAAAACACTGCTCAGCCATAAAGATTAAACCAACAACACAAACGGTGACAACGTGCTCTTACGTCACTGAGCAAATTAGCTCATCACAAGACATTCGTACGATCCAACTGCGTAAAGCAGTCATAAACAAAGTACGGCCCGGGGGCCATTTGTGGCCCACTGCACGTTATATTGGCCCATCACATATTCTAATACAATGATACCTCGACATATTGTACCAGTGCGCCAAATTCCACGTTTTTTTCCAGTTATGAGCCATCCATGAGAAGACATGACAATGAAAAACCAAACCATCCACCCAACATTCTTACGATTTCAGATCAGAGTAAATTCAGTTACGAGCTCAATGGGAAAGGAATGAACTCATAAAAGGCACCACTGGAGTGCAATTAAACAATATCAAATATCAAAAGGTCACAAAAAGAAAAAGTGAAAACGTTAAAAGATGGCACACTAATGTTTTTATGAAAAATACCAATGTAGAGTTCACACTTTATTGTTCCAGTCATTTTTCATAATAAATTAGATACCATTTATAACATCTAAAATGAAAAATGCTGTTTTTACACGATGTTTTGGTTTAAAATGTTTCTATGTTGATTGTTAAAAACTATCACACAATTTTTCATTGAAAAAAAATCGATACATCACACTCCAACTAAAAGCATTTTGCCGAGATGAGCTGTTTGCTATCGTGACAAAGCCAAGCCAAGATGTAGTACCCCCCGCGCCCCATTAAAGTGGAAGTCAATTCAAAAACTTTCTTTGCAATAATGTATTTTATGTGCCCCAACTAAAACAGTGTCTTGATTACGTGCCGGAATATGAATGAAGCAGAAAAATCCATCCATCCATTTTTGTCCATCTCAGTGGGCTGCCATTTTGCACTGTACTGCCAACTGCTGACGAGTAACCTCCTGGCTCACCCGTTTTCCAGGTTTAGTCACGCGACGCTGGCAAGCCGAGCTCATGGGCACTGTGATGTAAATTCCAATCAGTATACGCGCTTGATGAAAACTGCTGATAATGTGCAGATGAGGAGATGTAGCGTGAAACAGTTTTTCACCATTTCCTCATTTTGGGGGCATGGCTAAAGCGGTGTACAGTGCCAGTATCGATCATAAGTCCCTCCTCCCCCCACTATTTGGCAACTTGAACATCTTCCTTCAGATCAGAAGTTATCTGCCGAAGTCGTCTCTATGTTCTATCTATTTTGAGAGCGGAAGACAGATTAGCATCTGGCTAATGCTTGCTGTTGCGCAGGGGAGAGAGCGGCCTGAGGGAGTACTCCGAGGTGAAGACCATCACCATGAAGATGGTCGCCAAGAACTCGTAAAGCAATCCTCGCGTTTTCCGAGGAGGAGGAGGAAGCATCTTTCTCACTACCGATGGGTGACAAACCATTGAAATCTCCATGTGACTACAGGCTGTGACCGCTCTCTGATCCTCGACCACGCTCACTCAACCCCCTTGCACCCTTCGGACAGTCAGCCGGTCCCAATGAGGTGACTTGCAGCTGATCTGAGTGTGTGCACCGGATAACCACTGAAGCACCCCCGTTTACATCCTCCACTAACTCCACTAAAGCACTCACAGAGACAATGGGGCAAACCCCCAATAACCTGCAACCGCTACACCCTGAGCTCCATCTCCACTTCCCCTCTTCAGAGTGTGTGTGGAAGCTGCTGCCAGACTCCGTCGCCGCACTTGCAATCAACCATTTCAATGCCGCCCGTGTTGGAGGCTAGGCCATCAAACCTCACGCATCGCATTTTCGCTTTTCGCTCGAATTTCTGCAAGCATGTGCCACTCGGTTTCAAGACATTCTGATGATGTCATCGGCCTCAGTTATGAATGGACAAAATGTTAATTCCGAATTGATTTCTAATTGTCTTTGTTTTAACTTGACTTAACACTGTATGACAAACTGACTTTGATTTGAACCTCTTAAAAAAAAACTTTTACTCTCACCTGCTAAAAGAGGAATAGATGTGTTCTGTTATGTAATGAAATGTTATGTAACTGATTGTCATTGATGTGCATCTATGTTATGTTTATACGACCATATGCTATAAAATTATAAAATGACCAGTTTTTTTTCAGTAAAAAAGAAAAAAAAGATTTTTTTTTTCCTGTAAACTGTTGGTCTGTGTGTCATTACTGGAGCTTGAATTCTAAATGATGCATTGGCGGGACTGGCTGCTCAAATTCCATCAAAATATTTGGGAAATGCACCAAATAAGTTGAAACATTTAAACAATTGTAAGTGATAAGTTGGTTCAGATACGTGATTTGAACAGAGCAATAGTGACATTCCAACACCGGGCATCACTCTGCAATCTGTCATGTACTCAGTACATACAAAATTAAACTAGCTGAACGCAACATAATGTAGCAATTCGACTTTGAAAGTTAGCCATTTCAGTTTCCCTAAACGATGAGAAATTTTGCCGATTCAAACTGAAGTTATGACGTTTCACCACACTACCTCATTCTCAACTCAAGTCTTCTTTATGGAGCGGAGCACTGAAACAAAGGGACAATTGACAAAACATCATTTAAAAACATCCAAACTGTTTATCCTCACAAGGGTAGCGGGATGTGCTGGAGCCTATCCCAGCTATCTTTGAGGTGTAGGCGGGGTACATTCTGAACTGGTTGCCAGCCAATCAATCGCAGGACATTAAAATAGTAACAGAGGTTAAAAGCTACTTTTCAGGCACGTTTGAAAATAGACAACGAAGCGGCTTGCCTAAAGTGCGGTGAAAGGTCGTTCCATAGTTTGGGGCATGTGACAGAAAAAGTGCCGTTGCCTCTGAGCTTCACTTAGACTTCCAAACTTGAAGTTTACTGTCAAGCTAAACATACAACAAAGAGAATTACACGTATATTTAAAAGAACCAAGCGACGTTGCCTGAAGAACATCCCCCTCTGACTTAACGTTAACATATGATGGAAGATACCATTGCCATGCTAAGGGTTAGTATCAACACTCGTGGCTTTACCCAACAGATATTTAAACACAGATGCAGACAAACAAAAACAAAACACATGTAGACACCCTCCATCCATCCATTTTCTGATCCGCTTTATCCTCACAAGGGTCGCGGGGGGTGCTGGAGCCTATCCCAGCCGTCTTTGGGCAGTAGGCGAAGACCGATTACCAGCCAATCGCACACAGAAACAAATTGTGCTCACACTCACATGAGGAGCAAATTAGAGTGTTCAATCAGCCTGCCATGCATGTGTTTGGATTGTGGGAGGAAGCCAGAGTACCCGGAGAAAACCCACGCAGGCCCGGGGAGAACATGCAAACTCCACACAGGGAGGCCGGAGCTGGAATCGAACCCTGCACCTCTGCACTGTGATGTTGACGTGCTAACCACCAGATCACCGGGCCGCACTACATGTAGAAAAGAATATACTAATTTCCCAGTGGTTGCGGCAGGTGCACCAGAAGCAGCCCAATGAACTGGACTGCAGCATTAAACCATGACGCGCAAACTGTTTCATACTGATCTAATCATGTTATCACTCTGTTTTTATGACATAAAATACTACAGTGATATTTTTCCAAATTGAAATGAAAACGTTTTGGGAGGAGGTGGCATTTCCATTCATTTTAATGTACATTTTTTGACAGCGGTCCTGGAAATTCTTTTTTGACACACCTCAAACTTTTTCTTTAGTGAGAGTCTGAAACAGAAGTTTTATTTTAAAACTCGGGGGCATTCCCCTGCGCCTCTGTAACTCCTTGCCTTGGTTACGTGATAACAGTATGGCCTTGTAAAAAAAACTAGCAACAAAAAAAAAGTCTTTGGAGCGCTTCTTCGGAAAGAGGTAAATGGCACATGATGAGAAAGAAGAAGCGGAGAGAACATCCAAGAAAAGGAAGCTGCATTTAAGAGACAATTCCAGCATTCCTACTTAAAATACGGGTTCATCACGCAGCCAGACAGCTTTGCGTAATATGTGGCGACAGGCTCGTGAATGAGGCAATGAAGCCTATAAAACTAGGGGAAAAAAAGATGAAAAGAAAAAGCACTGAACACCTCGCTTCCATTTCCAACATCCTATCAGAAGGATTTTTTATTTTCCGGGAAGAAAAGAGCCTCGTGACTGTGAGGCAGTCGCGCTAAGCGCCGCCTTACCTGCTGCCCTCATCCATACATGAAAAAGTTTGATTTGAACGACTTTGTTCGACTGTTGTCATGCAAACCTTTCATCGTCTGGCGTCAAGGATTCAACGGTCCACGCAGACTTACGTCAACAGTTGCCATTGCTGTTCCTGGCACTGCACATTATTCCACCAACATGTTGTACAGTGTTTTGTTATGAAAGGCTTCAAACATAATTGTGTCAGGCAGGGTCAAGCGTTGGTGGTGGGGGGGAAACAAGAGCCGCTCTCGTACTACCACATGATCATAATCGACTTCTAGACATCGACGACTTGAGTCTTTGCGAGACGGCGTTGACAAGCTTGGACAAGACAGAAACAAGCCCAATTTTGGACAATCTGAACTGCCCCGATAATAAAGTCATAAGACAGTCGCCGTACATAAAAGATACATCCGGTAAGAACCTTTGGGCTTAAAAGGACCGCGATGCCTTGTCGCGAGTGCGCCGACGTGATAGATAGGTCACGAACACCTCGAGTCGAAGCTATCACATAAAGCATAGCTTACATTAAGAAGTGTTCTTCTTAAAGACTGGTCAAGGCGTTATGGGACAGACAATCTATTGAATGATCGAAGCCGTATCTTGGATTGACGCCAAGGTTAAGTGCTAATCCCGTATCCATCAACACTTGAATCCCGATACAAATGACCCCCACTATGTATTTATTGGAAGGAGCACTTATAGAGCTTGATAAGTATCATTCAGCGGCCATTACCCTCTGGTCAGAAAAATGATCTACGCAGGCCATTTCATGCTAATCTCCGCAATCAGCTCAACAGCCTCCAAGGTTCCATTTTGCTTTGAATGGAACTTTGGGAGGAAAAGTCTTAGCGTGGTGATCTATTGGTGCTCTGCGGTGTGCCAAATTCATTGCTGAAATGACTGCTGCGTACCTTGGGGACGTCAATGAGATGGTGACATTGCAGCTTCGAATGTCGTCATATAATGGGATCTTGACACATCTATTGCCAAGACAGCCATCAAAGTGACCCGCACGGCGACGGCGACGCAACGCCGCCACCGCCGCGCTAACTGCGACGTGGGACGACGCAACGTGACACGTGCGATGCCGTGCAAAAGGCTTGACGTTCAGAAGATTGTCCATTTCTGAAGCATTACCAAAAATAATCACCAAAGCCTTCTCCCAAGGATGATGTCATCGTAATGATTGTAATTCTTGCTGTAATTATGTCGAAATTGTTTCCATCTGTCCATCAAGTGAGTCACAGGGGGTGGAAGTGTGATGCAAGTTGCACAAATTGAGTTGTCTCTCTCATTTTGAAAGGAAATAAATCCATCTTGTTTCTATACCACTTATCCAGAACAGGCTCACATGGAACTGGAACAAGGAGGCCACCTGGAACCTCCAGTACGGTGGTTCGTACCTCCACCCTCCAACCTTCCCCCAATTTTTTTCCCCCTTTTATTGTAAGTTTCAGGGCAAACTTCAAAATATGAGAATGAAAATGAGAAAAGTCTCAAAACCAACATAACCAACATCCACAAGAGGTGGATTGGGGATGATCAAGATTTAAATGGTGCTTTGTGTGTAATAATTGCACCCCCCCCCCCCCCGACCCCCCAAAAAAACACGATAAATCAATTTGGATTATTTTGAGTAAATTGATATTTTCATTGGGTCAATATGAACATCCATCCATCAATTTTCTGACCCGCTTATCCTCACAAGGAAGACGTTTGCGGCGTGCCAGCCATCTTTGGGCGGTAGGCAGGGGACACCTTGAACTGGTTGCCAGCCAACCCCAGGGCACGCATACACAGACAACCATCCACGCTCATACTCACACCAAGGGACAATTCAGAGTGTTCAATCAGCCTGCCATGTATGTTTTTGGAATGTGGGAGGAAACCGGAGTACCCGGAGAAAACCCACGCAGGCCCGGGGAGAACATGTAAACTCCACACCAGAAGACCAGAGCCGGTCTTCCTGTGCGCGGTAAGGCTGACGCGCTAAGCAATCATCACACTGAAAAGGGAAATAAGTCATCATAAAATGGCACATGGTGCTGTAGTATAAGCGATAACAATAGAGTTCATCATGGCAATGATGCATCGTCCCGCCCTGACATGCTACATACAGTATGTTATGGTCCACATCAATAGTTCATAACTACAATATCTTACAAGATTATTACTGGAAATGGCCAGTTTCTTATTTTGGCCCGAAGGAATTACCAGCACAATACAAAGCAATGGAACAAATAAGTAAACTGTGAGAAAATGAGCTCCGCAGTGGCCTTTGCCAAGTCTTACCGTGCAGTTCTTTGTACCTTGGTATCATAACATGAGCCGGACCAACAGCACCTCAATAATACTGATCATAATACTTTCCAAACTTGAACACAATAAGTTCTGCAACAATTTAAATCATTTGATGATGGGAATCGCATTTCCGCTGTGACTTAAGGAACAGTGCTCGGATATGTACCAAAAGGCCAAAAAGCATGTTCAGCATATTGCACCTGCAAATGATCTCGACCCAAAATATCCTAAATGGAAGCCTTTCTATTTTTCTAGTTCTATTGTAGCCTGCCAAATGCAAAAACGGTGTGTCGTTTCAAAAGAAATACACTGTACTTGAAGTAAACAGGTGGTTAGGAAGCTAGCTGAGTTGCCCTTGAGCAAGGCATCGAACTGGCCCATTGGCTCTCTGGAATCTTAATATCAGAATGGTCTGCATTAGATCATCTGTCATTTTTTTGCCGAACAATTCGATTTATAACGCAAATGCATTTTATTGTTGTTGGTGGTACTTGATGAGCTCATTATTTTTTGAGGTGCGACCTGGTTTATTTCGACAGCAGTGGTTCTCACAGAGACAGAGCTCCGCTTATCTGTGCACAAGCATGTTTTTACATCTGCACATCTAAAATAGTAAAAATATTAAACAACTACAGTTACTTCACAAATGAACACAATTAAGACCAGTAGCTCCTGCTATGTTGGGGGTGTGGGGGGTGGGGGTGTAATGATTATGAGTGGACAAACAATTCCAACATTTAGCTTAAGAAGAGAGGTAATCGAAACGAAAAACTCCAAGGTGACAGAAAGCAGTTTTCTCGAGGTAATGAAGACCTGGCTTTAATGTGGCCAATGGAAGAGTTTGTCGGGAATATCCATTTGTCTGGTCCATTTACAACAGCGTCTTCCATCAGCGTAGGGGCCATTTCATAGGGGCTTCCATTTAAAAAAATCTTTAACCCCAAAATGGCAACTCTTCTCCATTAAGATAAATCAAAGATATGCCAAAAGGAGGCCGCATCTTGGCCATGCAAGCCATTTGGACGCTCCAGCGCTTTTATGCTTTTAAGGAAAGCGCGAGGAACAACGTGTACGGGAAGTCTTTAAGCCAGAGCGGGTCTTCTGCCAAGTGTCTTCTAACCTCCGCTCTTCTGGTTTGGGAGTTAGCGAGTTTCCCTTTTCCTCTGACATCACTCTCCGGGATCCACAAAATGATAACACGGCCTCGCTTGCATGACATTAGCGGTTCCTTGAATACACGCGGGAGTGTTGTGTTAAAAAAGACCTCCCGACGACGGCCTCGCTGCAGTTTTCCAGCAAGCGGCGGCAACAGCGCAGCCGGTGTCCATGGGAGAGACTCAACGGATCCACGCGGACACAAATTCCCAGACTATGGCAAGGAAATACATATTCTTGGGCAAGCGTCTCTTACCGCGCACTTTCTGAAGGCATGGATTGAAGGAATGACAGCTGAAAAAATAGCCAAAGCGCATTTACATATGCTGACATTCGGTTCTTAGAAAACACTTTATATTTTTTTACATTGCAATAAATCTGAAGAGGCACCTAAACCTGAGCCTTTATTGGATTCAAACTCCAAAAGTAAAGCAAATTACAACCGAGCAAAAAACGTTTTTTTTCCGCTGCTTCATCTCTGAGAATAGTTGCTGTGGCATATTTTGTAAATATAAAATAAAAATAAAACACGTACACAGAGGAAAGAAAAAAAATACACCTTGTGTTTTTGTTGTGGTTTTTTTTAAATGTCAGTAATGCAAGCCATGTGTGAGCAGGACCGTGGAAACAGGTGATGATAGCATTATGCTGAGATTGCAAACAGATGGAGGAGGGCTTGAACCTACTCTTGTGTCACTGTCGGGGTCATTAATAAAGATTTTCCCCCTCTGATGAAATGATTTCGCCACACTTAACTTTGTGGAATATGTAAACAAAGGAGAGGCCTCTCTCTGGGGTGATTTTTTTTTTCATGAGAATCACTTGAACGAGTTAAATAACTTGTTTCGTTTGGGTTTAATGGTCCTCACTGCTGTTTAACATGGAAGCCCGTTCTACCTCATTGGGACTGACTGAGGTGAGGTTGAGAGGATTCACTCGGCGCTAAATGGCAGGTTATGGCCCCTCACTGTACTGCGGGTGTGTCTATCCAAGAATATGACACAAGGGCTTTGTCACTCTTTCTCAAGCTGTTTTTTTCACCTGCGGGTTTTGACAAATTGGACACTTGATTTTCCACCTCCTTTTTCACCGGCCACATAAATGCACAGGACGCGTCTGCTTCACATCAGGTGAGCATATTTAGGGCCACCAGAGGAATGTCGACGGCAATCAGACTTGATGAAGCGGCCCCAGAGACGCAAAGCAAAGCCACTGTACGTGTTCGAGTGGGACAGGACACTGTGCAGACGTTTTGTGAATGGCAGCCAGGCCCACCCCTGAGAGATGCTTATTTAGGGAGCAATTACACTCAGCGGCACTGGGAGAACCAATGGCTGCCACCCCCCCCCCCCCCCCCCCCGCCCCCCTAGCCCCAACAGACACCCGCTTGAATGCTCATCTTGACCTCAAGTGTTGAAGTCGGACATGTTGAGAAAACAATGACACTACAAAACAAACAGAACCCAAGTCAAATACAGCCGGGCCTTGAGATACGAATTCAGTCCGTTCGGTGACCGCACCTGTGACTTGAATCACTCGCATATGAAATCCTCCCCCCATTGAAATGAATGCAAAAACGCTACAACATTGTACTTTGAATTTAAAAGATAATGAAACATAAATGACAAATAATTTGGTTTTTCCTCACATTGTTTTCATAAATAGCCACCCAGGGGCAGTATAAAACAGACGGACATATTGTACTGTATCGTACATCTGTTCAGTATACACTTGTCAGCTCCTCGCAGAGGATAAATAATAATATGAAACTGTTATACTGAATATCTGTGTTACTGAACTTTTTTGTTCAAATATCACTTGTTATGACCGTTATATAGATGTGCTTCACATTATGTGTTACCGTTAATGGAGTAAAGGCTGAGATATGTGCTGGTTTTCAAAACACAGCCAAGAGGGCGTGGCTGGCATATTGTTATAACTTGTAAGTCAATTTATCCATTTTCTATACAGGTTGTCCTCATGACAGGATGAGTCACAGTTGAGCTGGCTTTGGGCAAGGCGGGGTACATACCCTGGTTTGATCGACAGGCAATCAAGCATAAAGCACATTTGGATCAACACTATCACACTCACACCTGCGTACAATTCACAGACACGGTGTCCGCAGGCAACAGGTAGCCCCCAAGCACCACAAGTAACGGTCATTTGAAAATGCAAATATTTACAGAGATTTGTAGAGATGGGTTTCTTACATTGATATGATCTGGCTGTTATTGTGCCCATTATTCTCTCGTGCCTCTCAAGCAGAGATTCAAAACCAAAATGTGAGGCAGCCATGCTAACCATTACATCGTTCCACGGATAATAACGACATGACTCGTGAAAAGAATCCGAGCAACTTTATTGATCGGCTCCGTTTCTTATTCATTGTTGTTCATGAGCTATGTCTCATGACTTTATTTAACTTTCACCGAGGGCAATTGAGAGCACATTCTCATTTGCAATGCCAACAATGCAGCAGAAAACGGAGTCAAACAAAGAAAAATAAAAGCTAATATAAACTATTTCGTGTGGTATGGTTACCTACCGTTTATTATCTACTACTGAGTTGTTGGTAATTGAATTTTTTTAGATGTAAATGTTCATTTCATTTTTAGAGAGAGAGCACTTTTTGTGTTATGATAGTGTAAAAAATATTTGATTATCACGCCGTATATGTTGTGCTTGAGCAAGAGTTTATGACTCGACTTACGACTTGCTCGAAGCACGTAATGACTTGGCTCGATTCGTTTGAAATTCTGTGGCCACTCAACTTGCTTGATATTCCGCGCTCCCACCCCCGCAGTAACTCGGTCGAACTTGCTTATGACTTGAAGGTTATGACTTACTACCACTTCCGTCTGACACAATCTCAACGGCCCTCCATTGAAAAGATCGTCGAAACGAAGCAACTCGGGAGAGAAAGGAGGGTCTCGTGGATTCATATCTGAGCATGTTGTTGTTGGCCACCCTAACGGGTCATTGCAGTAACGTGAAGACCGAAGTAAAATGCAGCGGCCTGTCCACCCACCCCCAAAAAAAACGGACCGCCGGCCTGATTGGCGGATATCCCTTTGTGAAATGATATTTTCCAGGCTGTCCCTGAAGCCACCGCAAGGGAGCACAGCTGGCCGATCCTTGTGTCACACACAGGTGTAAACACACGGGACATGAGCACAGCTTCAAGCGGCCACCCCAAATGGGGCCCTCTCATTCTGCCATTTGGGAGAGCGGACTTTCACAATAATGGACACATAAGAAGGCGACACCTCGGCCCAGCGTGGTGCCACGTGACAATGTGACAAATAGTGAGCGACTCGCAGAGTGAAATGATTCATTGGCCCTCTGGAGCGGACCGCGTCACCCGGGGAGCATTAAAGATGCTCTGTGATTTCACACATTCTGTAACATGTTTATGCAGCTGGATTGTTTTATGGGAGCCGCTGAACGAACACGTGATAAGTTGAGGCTAAATAACAAGCCGGAGCATTCTCCAGAAATCTTTTGAGTGGCCAACATTTCAACTTTGAAAACGCGGGGCTCCTTTTTGGATGTATTTATCGCGCTTTACATGCTGAAAATGGACAAAGCCTATTTGGTTCCACTTTTTTTCTTACCCTGTCTCGAAACTGTGGATTAAGAGCTACTATGCTTTAAAATAAAAAAGGCAAAGCTTAGTTATGGTCTGCTCAAGAGGATCAAATCAGTTCCTTGAGTACACAGCACAGCGCGGTGAGAGCAGAGCTCGCCTTCAAAGATCAACGTCGACTCTTTTGTGGCATCGGTCATGCAGCTCCCGCGTATCACAATGGCATCGAGGGGTTCAGCGGAGGGGAGGGACGCGCCATTCCAGAGCGTGGGGGACCACCTGACTACCTACTGGTGCTTTAGATTTCACCTCACCCTGCCGCTCCCCCCCCGCCCCCCCCACTCTCAAGGTACGATTTTATACAACAAAAGAGGGAACACCTTTTGAGAAGGTTTCAAATGAAAGCCACCTACGAGCCTCGTTCACACTCACGTGCAACAACGAATGAGAATGCTGTAATAAGCATACCGGCCGGGACGAGCTGGACTTACTATGAGGCAATCGTAGGCCGTTGCCTGGGGGCCCCCCCTAAATGTCTCCTGAAAGCGAATCAATCAAGATCTCTCAGGAAAACAGACTCATACATTTTTAAAGCAATAATATAATTTCAATCTTAATTCACGTGGCTGAAAAACACAGAAGAAATGCTCATTTGTGGACCACTGCATCTTATTGCGCATGTGCAGATAAAGAAGATGATGTGGGGTGGGATGAAAGCAGTCAAAATGTCAATTGTATCAAAGTTTGCTTAATTATTTTATGAATTCATGCAAAAGGATTTAAATGTTACTTCACTTGTTAGTCGGGGGTCATTTTTGTGTTAGTTTCACTCGCAGGGCCGTAACAACTGTGAAACCATATAAATGTTACATTTTGTCCTCATATTATTTCAGATACACTAATTCATTTAGAAATATATTTTTTAAAAATTAAAAAATATATTTAATATATTATATAAATATATATAAAATATATATAAAACTTTATTTAGGTCCAATTTTCATGAACTTTTACGTGCAATATATTTCAACTGAATTCTAAGGTACCATACATCGTTTTTAAATGTCTTATATCTAAGCACAGTGTTAATGTTCCAACAGTGTATAAAAGTTACTTCGGACCACCAAAAAACAAAAATCTACTTGCTCAACATATTCGATTCCGATAACTGCAAGCGACTTCAAAAGCAGAACAAAGTGAAATTAATACTCAGCCTTTGTCAAAACAGAACTCGAGTACAGAGCTACAGGAAATGCATTTCGTTCCACACGGACGTGGAGGGCCCCGTGAGCGGATATGCCTTGGGCCCCCAATTGACAAGCTACACCCCTGCATACCAGACCAGTACAGTAGTTGGTCCCCACTTTGTGCAAGCACAGCACAGCAAAGGATTCCAAAAGAAGGGCCGGCTTCAACATACGGACTGCGAGGTGCATCTGCACACAGCAACACAACTTGCCTTTCGCATTCCCCTTTAAGTGTAGACAATAAAGTGGCGAGTTTATTTGAGCACTTGCATGATAATTAAGAACGTTTCAAAACCTCCTTTGAGGTCTTATCAGGACAGAGATTTGAAAAGAATTGTTCCATTTGTGTTCTTTCCTACGGGGAGGTGAACAAATCAGAGGACAGCATCGGGGAATGGAGTGGGTTAAACCATGTCATGTCCTGTATTGGATGGCGCTGTAAAAAACTTTGCTGGAGAAGCATTAGAAATACAAACACATCAAAATCTCATTGGTCCACCATCATTATTTTGGTTGTGCTCGCAATGACCACGCTTACAAGGAAATGATATGATGAGGTGTATGAGATCACATTAAGAACAAAAATGCTGACGATGTAAATGAATGAAAATGGATTTTCATTTCAAACGTGTCACGTAAAACCTCCAATGATATGTTTTTGCAGCTTTGTCTCTCTCCCCGACACAATTCAGCCTCATACCATAGTGTCACAATCAGAGACAACTTTGAATCATCGAAATATTTTATTGTCTTGGTGAGGTCATGGTTTGCTTTTTCTCTGTTGACCAAACTGAGGCCCCAAATTACTGATTTGTTGTTGTTGTTTGTTTGTTTTTTTTTGTCAAAGCTAAACCAAAAAAAAAAACAGCTAACAAGGAGACACAGCTTCTCTGCACCTTCCCGTTTAAAAGGGGGAAACTCAAGACAAGATAGCCAAACAAAATAAACAATCACCCCTGCGCCATTCTTCATGCGGACCAAGAATGTCGGCGCACCGGGATCCAGGGGACGATTAGCGATGACACTCGTGATCTATTCACTCTGAAGCCTCTCAGCCTTGACAAAGTCCAGCATCACTTGCTCAAACACACACACACAAGCCATTTGTTTTGTTAAGTAGGTGCTAAATGCTACAAGGTGATTATCGGGGAAAACTAGTCATTGTCTCCATTTTCTGCTGGAGCAAAAATACTTTACTTTCACATTAAACGGTTTACAAAAAACCAAACAAAAAAGATGGGCCTTTTCCGATAATAAAAACAATGCAAACGTCTTATTTGCAAAATAAATAAATTTATTTAAAGTTTGACGAGCAGAGGCTGCTGTAATAATCCAGATCCACAGATTCATTTGCATCTGAAATGTATGTTAGCCATTTTTAAGCAAGTGATGAAGCGGTGGGAATATACTATTAGAAGTTAAAGGACATTAGCAGTGCATGGGAGTCCAGTGGATGAGACCAGCACTAAAACAAGGCTCCCAAAGAACTTTTTTTTCTTCTTGTTTTTATTGTGCAAGCGCATTTATTCAGATTTGCCAGCATTGCTCTTTCTACACATCACCAAAGGACTACTTTTACTCTGTCTACACGCATTACTGCCATAGTCCGTTGAAGGCTGATCCTGTCACCCACTTCTCTCCTGCAGCCGGGCCACCCAGCCTGGATGTGCCTCCAACATGTCATCCCTCTGTGTGGTCCTCAACAAAAGAGGAATACTCGGAGACACAGGGAAGCAAAGCCATGCCAAACGAGAGAGAGATGTTGAAAAATATGACATTGACGTCTCTGGGAAGGGAGACGTGATGGAGAGCGGGCTAAGTAGAAGAACAAGGGAAAAGAGGTGGGGGGGTGGGGAGGAGAAATTACAGTACAGCCAAGTAAGGTAAGGGACTCACAGCTGTGCTTGAAGGGAAACTTTAGACTTCTAAAGACAGTACACTCATATTTTAAGCAGTTCAATGCGCTTTATACATCCAGGGGGGCACATAAGTGGTGCGCAGGTGCATATGTGCACTGAAAATATGAAAGCTTAACCGGATTCAAGCGCATCACTACGCATTTGCGTACTACCAGTGACTTTTTTCATTTGTAATTTTGGTCGGTCGGCCGCTCCTGGGAATGTTTGCCACTGTTCCATGTTTTCGCCATTTGTGGTTCACTGGTATCTCAAAGCTTTCGAAATGGCTTTATCACCTTTCCCAGGCGGCTCGATCTCAATTACTTACTTTCTCTTTTGTTCCTGGATTTCTTTTGATTTCAGGATGACTTGTCTCGCGTTTGAAAATCTTTTAGTCTACTACACTTTGTCAGGCGGGTTCTATTTAAGAGATTTCTTGATTGAGAACAAGTGTGGCAGTAATCAAGCCCGGGTTGTGGCTAGAGAAATTGAACTCGGGTACGATAAAGTACAGTTATGTTTTTAATGGGGGGCGGGGGGGTAAACGGCTTTCACGCTTGGCCATGCACAGTAGGTTTGGATTTTTTTTTCCCACTTTCATTACAAAAACTTTCCTTTAAAAACTGCATTTTGTTTTTACTTGAGTTATCTTTGACTAACATTTGAATTTGTTTGATGATCTGAAACAAATAAGAAACCAGGAAGCGGGCAAACACTTTTTAACACCGCTGTACAAGTACTAGCGACTTCTTCTATAATGTCTTACCTCCTGGCTTTGACCGATAAATTAGAAAATAAAGATCTTTTATAAAGTCCCAGTCAAGCCACTGCACTCACTCTGGTGAGGATAAGCGGTTCAGAAAATGGAGGCGTGCATTGAGTCTGGCTTTTTTCACCTCTGGCTTAACTGGAACACGCAGGAGGGAGCACATCCCGAACCCCTCCTCTGGCGTGTACACTTTCGAGTGCCTCAAGTCATCAGAGCAGTTGTTTGAGAGGGTTGTGTCACGTTCTGTCCGGAGCGATAACTATCGCTCCGTGCAGAACAATGAAATAAAGGTTGGATCCCCGGAGAACAGACAACGAAAAAATCTTGTCAAAGAAAAAGTGTCTTTAATGACAAAAAAAACAGAAAGAGCCCGACAGGGAAAAACGGTAACACAAAACGCTGGTCAAATAAGGACCAGGAAATAACAAGAATGGTACTATAACAGAAAACGCTCGCGGAAAACAACACGACGCGAGGAGGACCTGAATTTGGCGGAAATAAGAGCAATACAAAATCTAGGAGCAAAACGCGAATAACAAGGGTAACGGCCGCAAGGCAAAAGGCAACTGGTCAAATGACAAAAAGCGAGATCGAGCGCGAGAGCAATATGACACGGCGTGGAATTCTCCGGCAGTGAGTAAACTGCCGGAGTCTCCTAATAAAGGAAGCATCATCATCCCGGAATTAACAACAGGTGTGCAGTCGGGGAAAAGAAAGCCCGCCCCCTGCAGGCAGGCACGGAACGTGACAGGTTGAAGGCTTTTTCGATCGTTGGACCCAAATTATGGAATGATCTACCGGTGGCACATTAGACAGGCCTCTGTCAATTTGTAAAACCCACCTTAAATTTTTAGTCATTGGCTTTTGAGACAGCGCAAGTTTCTCAATCTTTGACTTTGCTTAACTTACTATTTTGTTTTAAAATATGTGGAATTGTTGTATTTTGATTGTTCTGTTTCGAATTATATAAAGCACTGTCTTAGCTGTGGTGAAGTGCTGATTAATAAAATTGAGTTGAGAGAGAAACTATTTGAATACATATCATGAAGCCATTCAAATTACCCCCCCCCCCTCCCACCACCCCCTCACCACCACTCAAAACCACTTGATGGTAATAGACAGCTGCAAGGAAGGCCAATTTCAAGATCCTGCAAGTATTCCTGCTAATTGAGGTTGGGTAAATGATTTTTTAACAACCGTCAGACACCAACTCCCAAAATGTGTTTGGATAAACTTGAGCTAAATCCTGACTACACATGTGAGCAGTGTCAGGCATATGCAATTACAGCCACTCCATTACTTCACGCAACGCAGAGTCTTAAACTAACCGATCCACATGGGAAAGTGGCCGCACAAAGAGAACACCAAAACATGATTGGTGAGCAGCTGGGTGACTTTAAGACATGTAACCTTGCTGCTCTGGTCTTTGGAGATCTTGTTAATGACCATTCATGCGAAGTCCATATCCTGTCCCCAAACCACCAGTCCATTTATGTTTAGATGTTTTCAAACACTCCTTTTCTTTAAAAAAAAAAAAGTGAGAGGCCCTACGTGCACATCTGAACACAATAAGTAGTCATAAGCGCTCGAGATTGCGAAGGCTATTTTTATTTTTCTGCGAGAACTCTCATTGACAAATAAGTTATCCATATGTTAGCAAGAAACACACAATAAATGCTTGGCCTGCGAGAAACAACAACGTGTTCCCCATCATTTGTTGTGAAAACAGTTCCTCTGGTGGCCTCCCTGCCCCCAGACTACATTTCCCCCACTGTAAATCATAATGAAATGGCTTGCAGGTGTCAGGATTAAAGAATACTCTCGGAGGACTGTGGGACACAGACACAATCCCAGCTGCTTCTCTACTTTTGCCAGGTCTTTATTGCCATGTGTTTGTTTGTTTAGGCTGATAGCATCTTGAGGTACAACTGCTGCCTCTGCTCTCAAATGGATGACGACGGTAGTGCGTGGAACCACGTTATGATAAAAATAATTAAATAAATGAAATGCCCAAATACTTTTCCCCGTCCATTCCAGGCGCCAATACAACATTTGAGGCAATTTTTCATTGCATGTGAGAAACAGAATTTTTGTCTCTGCCAGACCTCTGGAACCAATAAACACCAGTCACAGAGCATAATAGCGCTGTCTTCAAGTGGTTTTACGCCCTTATCTACGGACTGGCATCAATAAGCGCTCGAAAATATCATTCGAAGCCACCAAAGCATTCCAGAAGTGACAGGAATGGCAAGAAGTAGTTTGCAGCGATGAGGAAAAGAAATAATCAAATAAATAGAACCTCACCCGGAATGACCTGCCGTTTTCTTCACAGCGTGTTTTTGCTGTCTGAAGAATGAGCTTTACGGATACTGAAAGAGAAGCGAGCCTCTATTGATCATATGGGAGCTGTCACCGTGGAAACAGCCGTACGTACTCATCTGTAATGAGGCAAATTCCTCCCGATTTAACAGCCATCGTGCAGCCCAAAGTGGAAATGACCGCATCCGCTGATATAGATCTTTCTCCCAGCAGACGGTTGGACTTGTCAGGTGTAACTAATAACATTACTGATGGCTCCGTTCCATTTAGGTGGCCCAGAAAACGACGCAAGTGAGCCAGCATGCACAAAAGAGAGCCCTGGCACTGGGCAAGGCCTCCAGGAAATGCAGAATACTGCTGTGTTGGACAAGACAAACTGCTGTGAGAAACAAGAATGGCTCTTAATGGAAAGCTTCCTGAACAAAATAAACAAAACAAAACAAAAAAAATCACACACACAAAGGGGGGGAAGAACCACTATTAAAACTTTCCATATCAGACTGCTGAGTACACGGCTTGACTTGCGGGGGTCTCGTCGTTCCAAGATACGTTCCAAGCACGTAGCGGGCTCACTACACGTGCAAGTTTGATGTAAATTTTCTGGCCTAGTTTGATCACAATTGGCCTTTGAAGAACGATCACCTTGCAACACAAGCGCAAACCGCGCCAGCTAGTGTGTGCGCCTGTTGGAGAATGAGCTCGACCTCAGATACCCCCAGTCGTCCGATTTCAGATGAGTTATTAGTCATTCCGGCGCTCGCCTTTGTTTGAGGATAGAAAATGACACGGAGGAGCGCTGACAAGGAACTTGTACCTACCAATCAACAATTGAGATCTTGCGTGAAGAAACACTGAAACTTGGATACAATAGTCTTATATAGAGTGCTTCAATAGGGCTCTCAAGCCCTGAAAGTTGCTATTATAGCGGACCGTGATTAAAAAGCAGACCCTGCGGACAAGGCCTGAACGCAATCATAGCGAGTCGTTTCCAAAAGGCCCTGCAACAGGTTTATAGGAGTAAGTGCAGCAAGTAGGTATTTATTAAAGGCACTGTATTGGGCTGAGTCAGGCACGTTAACTTTGATTTCCAACTTGGAAGAAATAACTCGCAGGATGTTTAATGGCCAGAAAATTAAGGGCAGCCACATGAAAGGAGATTCAACTTCGGCCTCCAGATGGATCATGACACGTTTACTGCCTATTTACAGCATGTGTCTCACACAAAAAGACAGAGCGCAGTCAAACCATTCTCCTTTGACTACAGTACAAGCTCAGTAACGCAGACCAACAGCAGATGGGTACACCTGCTCGACAGCAATGCATCACAGCTTTAAACCATTAAGCCTTACTTTTAAGAGTCACTCAACTCCTCTATAACGAAACTAAGACAGTCGTTCATCCGTACTTGCTATGTGTAGAATATGGGAAACGTGTATCCTCCGAAGAAACATTGAATCAAGCAACAATGTCACCACAAGACATTGGTTTTGAAACTCGGGACCATTTGGTTAAAATCACATCGTACTGGTCTCTCATCTTGCAGCAAAATAAACAAACAAATAAAACAAGCTCCTTCCAGGGAGTTCATCAAAGTCAAACTAAGACCTGGATCTGCATCTTTATCCAGATCCTCAGCAAAGCTTAATGGGTTTTTACCTGGTCCATGCCCCAACCGTCCGCCATGTTTTGAGGATTGTTTTTTTCTTCAAATGCCATTGTACTTGAACGTGTACGATTAAAAGCAGCTACAAAGTTCATGTTGGTTGAGGTTTGGTCCAAGAAATAGGCGGATAAAAGTCTTTGTGAAACAGCTGTAGAAATAGGATGCAAACCACGCCTGAAAGACAGACATTTCACGAACATAACACTACGAAGGCACAATGCAAGCGGTGGTGCCCGCTTGAGGTAGCACGCATGATGCAGCTTGGAAAACAAGTCAGGGGGGACCCCCGCTGGTTTGCTACTCAACCTCTTCCTGCATCCACACTATGTTTTTCATTAGCCGGTGGCGTGGCACCTGCAGGGTCTGAGAGAGGGATGTAAAGAGCAAGTGAAGCAGGACCATCTGCAGCCTGTAAATATTCGTTCCAGTGTGATCCGCTCTTCGTTGGTCACGGCCTTATTTCAAATCTTCCTGTTTTTATTCTCACAGCCCCCCGCCCCCACCAAAAAATACAAATTAAATACAACTGTGGGCAAAACTAGCTTCATTTGTGAATTTCCCTTCTGGATGAACAAAATATCAATCATTCGAGCTTGTGCCATGAATCCATCAAAGCAGTTGATCTTCATGTGGGCTCGCTATTTGTAAAGCAGGTACTGTATCGCTTGTTGTTGTAATGTACTGTAAATATAATTTATTCGGTCAAACATGTGACAAACATTCATTGCGACTTAAATGTACAGTATATAGTTTTGAAACCCTTAATAACATTGCCATTGTCGTGGTTTTCCTCCGTCTGTGTTTTTTGTTTTTAGCACCAGCTGGGGTGGAGGGCGTGCCTCGTCAGCAGGTGCACTTGCGCCTTGTTACCAATCAGGCCTGCCATGTATTTAGGAACTACCAAGTCGCCTCACCACTTGTCTGATTATTGACCTTGCTCGCTTGTCTATGCTCAAGTGATGATATTTTCCCGACCTCTTGCCCACTTTCATCGACGTGTTGGTTTTGCTAGATTCTTGTTTCGTAAGTATTTTGATTCTCAAGATATTTTGGACTACTTTTGAGTTTCATTTTGAGTACTTTTAAATGTCAAATTTCCCTTGCCGTTTTCGAGCACTTTCTGTTCAGAATCGCTTTTCCTGGCTTGTTGTTGCCAGCGGTTTCTGTTTATACTTTGGCGGTACTTCATTTTTCTATAAATAAATATTGTTTTGTAACTCCGTTTATTGGAGGCTGCATTTTCGGGATCCATACTCCAGCTGGTTTGTTTGGACTATGTCAGCCATGATTGTTCCTCAAGTAGTACCTTGAATGGCTCGGACAATGTTTATATATAAAATCGATATCTGACCAGACAAGGAGCCTGCGAGCAAAAAAAAACAAAACCAAAAAAAAAAAAAACAACGATGACCGGTATTCCTAAAAGCTTATTGTCGGCGGACTCTTTTGATCTAATTGTCTTGTTCTTTGAACATAAATTGCTAGCCTAAGGTATAATCATGGAATCAAGACAAATCAAAAGTCACAACATATTCTGAGAGTCATAGATTAATTTGAGTTAGGACCATCGGCCATCTGAGGACGACAGCATGTTTTTTAAAGTCCACGAAGGACATGTATGAAGGTACTTTTATAAAGTGCTTGTCCACAAGAATAGTTCTCAAAGTACTTTTTGCCTGCGCGATGATACAGGCCTCCGTGGCAAGAACCAGCCATCTGAATGACACTTTACACAGTCAGCAGAGACAGGGAGCAAGAAACTAAATATTAGATTTGCCATGTCACTCCTGATCAGCACGTTTACACACACAATTATCGATACCAGATGCAACGACAATGATAAGGCAAAATGAGGGCAGGAGATACTGGAAACTCAGCAACAATGATGAATGTGCGTAGCGGATGTAGTCGTCAGTTGGGGACGCGCATGAGAGCAACCCAGTTCCTCATTGGAAGGCCATACACTTGGCGTCTTGAGGCTGGTTCAAAAGCTTTTTGCACTTAAAAAAAAGCATTCCTTCATGAAGAGGGGGGATATGTGCCTAGTATTTATCGTACGACAGCTCGGCTCAAAGAACATGGAAGAGAAAAATTAAAAAAAGAGGAACAACTTGAGCTGCTTACTCCCACTCCTCTGGTTTATCGGCGTCCTCTCTGAGCGTCCTGTGGGGTCAGAGCCGCGCTCTCCAACATGCTGCAGGACAATCAAAAACACCTGGCTGGCGGGCTTGGAATTGTCGCAACATTACAGCGCATAAACCAGCCAAATACTTCATATGGAGGCCCCCTAATTGTTGGGCTGAAGAGGATTTCTGCTTTATTTTACTGTGGCATTTTACAATTGTTGTTCTGGCACAGAGCCCGGCGTCCGGCGCGCACACACTTCATGAATATTGTATTACAAACAACTCGGGATGGTGGACTAAAACTGCAAGTCCCTCACTCTCTGAAACTGGAACTTTTCTCAGCATTGTGAAACACGGCTTTACTCCATTCCCACCATTCACACTTCACCATATCACTACTGCAGCGCAATAAAAAAATATGACATTTATAAGCTTCTCAATATTTTAGTTTTTGTTTTATGGAGTATTTTACAGCATATTGCGTGTGCTCCGTAGCCGGCAAAGCCGAATCCGACTTGGAAGGGATGAGCGTAAACATGTGGCGCTCTTCGGGTGTTCGTATATGAAGAGGACTTCAACACATGTGCGCATTGTTTGAATGGCACACATAACGCTACACGGATTTTTATAATCCTCTGACGATGTAATTGTGGCGTTAAGTGCACTCGGGGATAATCAGCTGGTCCTTTTGGGACTGATAATGAAAAGGAACGTGAAGTTTGGATTTCAGACTCAAGAGTTTCTTATATGTATATATTTATATTAAAAAAAAGATATGTGTTTCATTAAATGTGAAGCCATAATTCTCATACTATAAAAATAACAAAGGGTTCACATTTCTTAAAGACAGTAAACAAAGAAGATGTGAAGTTTAAAAAAAAGCCTGAAAAGAGCGAGAGAGAGAGAGAGAGAGAGAGAGAGAGAGAGAGAGCAAAATACTTGGACAAAAGTGCATTGTTGTTGTAAGCTTAATGGGGGTACAATAATAAGAATTTTCCTCCTCATTATGAGCAAGCGGCTGCGCCAGGTCTCCGGTTGCACCCCTACCCCCAACCCCACCCCTGCCGAGCCCTGGCAAACCGGCACATCCCCACAGAGATGGCTTCCTTGCTGTGATGAGCTTTTGACAGGCTCCAAAACAGGGCGCTTAATGCCGTGCCAGGCCAGACATGGAGCGCCTGGGACACTGGCAGCTTCTTGGCCCGCGCCGCGCATCACGGGCCTCAACCCATTTTACCCCTCCTCTTCCTCTTCGTCCTCCTCTGTCTCCGACTTTCCTTCCTAGCGCCCGAGGAGTGTTATGCATACGTTTTCCGGGCATAGATGGCAAAGGCAATTTCAAGCGCAGATGTACGCGGACTATGTCCAACTTGTGATTGCACAGCATCAGAAGTATGACCAGATTGAGATCGGCCGCTTCTATTTGGTCTTAACCACCAGGTGTGAGGTTGAAGCCGCAAATGGGACATGCACCACCTCTTTGAAACTGGTAGTGCAGCGGGTCACAAAGTTAGTCTGGAATTATTTCTTGTAGGGTAGCAGATATAACATTATCTGGGAGAGTTTTAGATTTACCTAGGGTGTCAAACTCATTTTTTGTCGTGGATCACTATTGAGTTACATCTTCCCTCGAAGGGCCGTTATTACAGTGAAACCACAAAAATGATTAATCGCATTATTACTTGTAGGGGTAACAAAATTATTGCAAAATCTCAACGTCATGTATTGCACATAACAATTTGACATTTGGGTACATTTTTTAACAAGGATCATGCAAGTTGACACACATGAATTTCTTTCTTGGGGCCAACATAAAATGATGCGGCTGGCCAGATCTGGCCCCCGGGCCTCGAGTTTGACACCTGCGATTTACAGGATCGGGACTTTACTATATATCGGTATATGTGTACTAAGCATTTCTGCCAATGTTAAGCAATCGTTGTGATTTGAATATGAAAACGTTTCTTTGTTCACAAATGAGCAGATCTTAAGAGATTTTTAGTAAGAATTTGCTTTCACAGCATGCAACACATAAAATTACAATGAAACAAATTTAGTTGGAACCTTTTCAAAGTTATTCTAATGAAAAAACTAACTTTTGGATTTATGAGTCGTATGCAGTGAAGGGATGCTGACGTTGCCAAGTGGTTTAATGGCAACGGGACTTCTGCAATATGTCTTTGGAGACAGCGACAGTGTTATGAAGAGCGGTTGTCACATTGGGTGACAGTTATACATACATAACTTTAGAACTGTGTCACTCGGGACCGAGTTCCAGTTTGAAATATGCACCTCTGAAGGGGAGGAGTCAATCGTCAATCTTGTGGTCAGTTTGCTTCCTGTAATAGTCTTTGAAAACGATGAAAATCTTGGCCAACGTGTAGTATAGAAAAACATCTCATAATAAGACATAGGTATTTCACATCATATTATCAGGTGCGCCACATTTCTTTCTGTGATGTTCAATGCTTTGTAATTTTGCGAACAAAATAGCACCTAATCCCTCTACAATGCTTCATTAGATGGGAGAGTATCTGTCCTGAATTCCTCTCCAGCTCACTACACAGGTTTTCAATGGGGTTGAGGTCTGGGGACTTGAGATGGCCACGCGAAGAGCTTGATTCTGTGTCTGGTGAATACTGTACATTCTTTGTACTGCCTGATGCACTGAATTTCTGTATTCTTTTTTTAAGCAATCTGAAGAACTAAACAACACATTTCAATAAGGTTCTGAGTTTCACAGTCTCGTTTTTTGAAAAACAACCACAAAAGCCCCTCCAAAACAAAACATTTTTTGACTGTTCCAACTTAGAAGAAAAATAACAAGAAAACCCACAAGATGACATTACGATCACAGATGAAAACCCACAATAGAGTCATGCCACAATAAGTGAACCGCAAAGTAGCCTGGGAACACTATATCGTGAATTTAGATAAATTCCTGTCGTACAGCTGATAATTTCTCACAACACACAAAAGTACTGTAACCCAGTGATTGGGCATCACTAGTATAGAAAATGGATAAAGAATCAGACTTAAAGATATTGTGGTGTGACAAAGTATTTCTTAGAGCGGCCATTGCGTCAAATTCCCTCATTGCTGCACAATTATTTGATCAACTTGATGACAGCTCCAGTTTCATGAAACCAGATTTTTGGCAGGGCCGAGAAAATGAGCTGCAAAGATACACGACTGCCATCTAGTGTTTAATTGCCGCTACTACCAAACAAGCTTGAACATGAACAGAACGTGCAATGCGTCTGCTGCACGAAAGATGGAACAAGGATTAGCAGTCACAGCTTTTTCCGATTTGTGGTCTGTTTTGTGGCTTGTGAATTGTAAACATTGGTCCAAGGAAGAGGAAACACTCAATGTGCGTGGGGGCATCGTTAACCTCTACCGTCGCTTGATTTAGTAGATTTGTTGGAAGAATAATCCCAACAGTGTAAAAAAGAAGAAAAAAAAAGAACAGACTGTGCATATTGCACAATAAATACAAGCACGCGTTGTCTTTCTCGGACAGGAATGGAAGAGCAATAATCTTTGATGATCAATGTCACTGTAAATGCACGCAGGGAAACAAAAGACTTTTGGGGAGGACAGATGACGTTTTGCTGTTGTCGTTCCCACATTCAGGGCCCCGCCATTTCCAAGTGTGAAACAAAGCGGGGCACCGCAAATTGTCACACTTGACAAGTTTAACACATGTAAAGTTAAATACACGCTCACACACAATGAATACAGCTGCCACGCACGGCTGAGGCTTTGAGGGGCTAAAACATTTGAGACGGCAGAAACATTTGTTCGAATGATGCTTGCTGGTGTTTTAAACCCGCAATAGGAAGACAGATAACATCTGCTAAAGATGCTCTAACACGGTCCTTTCAACGTAAATTTCAAAGCGCCGGTCCTCCTTTTCTTCCAGATTTAAGAGTGTGCATGCACATTAAATATCATATTTCACTTTACGACTCTAAAAGATCTCTGAGATACTGCTTGGCTTTACTTTCATTTGCTTCTGCCATGTAGCCATGAAAATTGAGGGGCTTCTCTGGCAACCTGTACATAAATCACACTCTGGCCTGTTTATAATTCAGACGAAATGCGTGTGATTTGTTTTACGACACTGTAACGTTTGATTTTGCTTCATCTCTTTAGTTATGATTTCATTTAACGGAGCCAAGGAATTATACTGTTTCATGTGAAATATTTCTTAAATGGTGCCAAATCACTACAAAGTCTACCCAACTCTGTCACAACGCCAGGTGCCACTCAATAAACACACAAACACACATACAAATATGGTTTCACTATTAAAAAAAAGAAGTTGAAATTATTAAAGGGCCAGCGCCGGCCAAATCTTCAAGCGTACTTCTGGGGGCCCATTTCAAATTATTGACGGAGAAAGGAACTTTTGTAAGGAAAAAAAGAAAAACGAAAATAATATTGCAAAGTTTGGTGAATACCCAGTGCTCCCATTTTTGTGTCTAGTGTTGTCCATTCATCCATCCATTTTCCGAACCGCTTAACTCATTCACTCCCAAAGATGTTTTTAAACGTCTTTTCAGACTTGGTCTAGAATCTGCTGGTACTGGATGAGTTAATCCTCACTAGGGTCGCGGGGGGTGCTGGAGCCTATCCCAGCCGTCTTCGGGCAGTAGGTGGGGGACACCCTGAATCGGTTGCCAGCCAATCGCAGGGCACACAGAGATGAACAACCACAGGCGCTCACACATACACCTCGGGACAATTTGGAGTGTTCCATTAACCTGTCATGCATGTTTTTGGAATGCGGGAGGAAACCGGAGCACCCGGAGAAAACCCACGCAGGCCCGGGGAGAACATGCAAATTCCACACAGGGAGCTGGAACTGAACCCGTTACCTCTGCACTGTGAAGTCGACGTGCTAACCACTGGATACCGGGCCGCCGTGTCTAGTGTTGTATTTGTCAAAATAATCCCCCCTGGCTAATTTTATCACGTGGCACCATGGTAGGAATGGACGTGATGAGAAGTCATTAACCCACCAGATGTTATTGAGTGATACACCGGATCGCTTGCCTATGGACATCATTTGTATTTTTTTCTTGCTGGGTTATCCTAATAAGTTGTCATTGGAAGAAAGGAAAAAGATTGCTAGGCAGGCCATGACCGAGCACGTCAGATCTACCATTCAGACTTGGATATTTATTTCAACTGAAAGGATCTAACCTGGCCCGCACCAGCGTCGTCTGACACATGGAGCAAGACAGGCATCGTCTGTGACAAATTGACGGACCTGCTATCAGTAGCGACGCTGGAAAATTGACAGTATGACTCAGATCTGTCAGTCATGCAGCGTTGAACCGAGGAGGCGGCCGGGCCGGGCCAAGATGGCCCTACGTCACGGCTCCGCCTCTTGCGATCAATTATGGCTGTGCGCATTTGCTGTCATGGTGTCTCGACAAATAGGTTCCGTGAGCTACTATGAGCTGGCTTTAATACAACCAGTGTAACCCAAAAACGTGATTGGATGCAGTTTTCCTTTTGACCACCAAATGTAAAATTTAGTCCAATTGAAAATGTGTTTGGTGACTTGGTGACTGAAAGGGGAATAAGAGTTAAAAAAAAAAAACAAGGCAAAATGTACCATAACGATAGACTCGTCTCCAGCCAGAAACAATCGCTGAAGACAGTTAACATGAGTTTTGCATACCACCAGTCACAATGAACACTTCCTTTATTTAATTTTGCTTCAGCAACCATATGGAGAGACAGTTTGACAGTTTCGGCTTTGCAGTACAGTATTTCTAAACGTATCATTTCACTATTCCATCTGTTCAGTCCATTTCAGCGCTCTAGATAGACTTTCTCTGGCTTTGCGCCCAACGCCTGCTGGAGTTGCTTGGGGTTTTCATTAGCGGTGGTAGCTGTGTGTTTGTCCTGAACAAATCCTGTTTTGAATAAACAGGATAAACTGTTCTGTGTGTTGGAACAGTGTGATGGCCATTAAGCTTTTCAAACTAAAGTCCCGGACATAAAAACGGCTTGCCAGGCGGCAATTTCGCAACACTGGTCCTATTTCATTTGCTTACAAAAACAGCGACGCCTAAGCTATCAGGTTCTTGATGGCCTTGTGTTCAAATGATAACTCAGAACGAAACGAACAAAAGGAAGTGGATAGTTACTTTCGGGACACTGTGTCATGTTTACAGGAAAGCGGTTCTATCTGGTTAGTTTGGGTGTGAAAAAAAAAGTAAAAAAATAAAAAGGTTAAGAGTCATTCCCATCAATGCGTTCTCTCTGAAGGCAATGACTTGTCAAACAAGTCACATGTTCATTATCACGAGCAATCGTCCTATCATCGTCATAGCTACCTCCAAACATATGCGGAATCAGAAGAACAATCCAAACAGTATTGTCTCCAATATAAAAGTCATCGTCAGCATCTGCTTGGAGTGAAAAATGTAGCGCATGAAAAATTGGACAATTCCTCAGTAAAAAGAAAAAAATATGAATGATAGAACTGATAAAAAAAAGGGGGGGGAGAACAGCTTTACTTGACTCATGTCTTGTGCAATAGGTGGAGGGAAGGCTAGCACTGATGGAGATGCGCGGATAGGCTGGAACCCCAGCAGCACAAAACGGCTGCACACTACATTATTTCATTTACTTGTGTGCCCCCCCAAAAAAATGACAAGCGGAAAATTGTATGAGCTCAGACTCCGCAAACTGGCAGATATAATCCAATCACGGTGCCGAGGGCCCAACTCGATGCATACATCATACTTCATATCTAATTTAAGACTGAGCTGACTGCTCTTGATCATCACATTCCACTTCCCGCTCCAAAACATCAAATTATTTCTATTCCCGCGTGACGTGTAATTTCGGACGCGAGAGCTGGAGCAAATCGCTTGCAGACTACTTCATGGGGTGCTTATGAATGTGAGACAAGGGGCCCGGGGACCTGACTAGAGGTATAAACAACCTCATCAGTGGACAACGTGAAAGCTTTGATAGAAAGTGTGTGAACAGTTCCCCTTTAACGACAAAAAAGTGCCCCATAATTGGGAACAGTCACCGAGGTGGGCTGTGATTAATTCCAGCCCAATGAGGATCCTCTGCGGAGCTCGTTTGTTATTGGACGTCATCCACACGGGTCACTCTGGAGCCTATCAGCAATCAGAAGGATGATTTCAGCAACGTTTCCTAAAGGTTATCACGGGGCATCTTTAGACGTCACTCTGACCTGCGTGATCTCGCTCTTCGCGCCACGTTGTTTGAATTAACGTGGCGAGCGCTTTGAGTGCTGGATGAAGGATGACGGGAAAGGTACGGGCTGTAGCTGGCACGTCTTATCTCCCACGTATTAGCAAAGCCGAAAGACGCTATTTGCCATGTTGCCCGCCCACCGCGGCGGCCGCAGCCAGCAACAACACCGTTCAAATGCAGTCCAGATGTTTCAATATTTCACCCCCTCCTGGATTGCCGTTCTCCAACGTGCCACTGATCTCTGCGTGATAACGCCGCACGTGATCTTACACAAGCGGGGCCCTCATCTGCAACTCTTCAGACGTATACCAACCCGCATATTTGCACTAAACAAACATTATAAAATGATATTTGAACAACAGTCAAATACATGATAGCAAATTTACGAGTCACTTGGCAAATAAAAACAAAAAAAAAAACCCATAACATTCCGATGTGGTCATATTTTACTCCGTTTCAGAAGAAATACCGTTTTTCTTGTATCAGTTTCCACAATGAATTCTCCAGGTAGGCTGACCAACTATAGGCCAAATTGGGCAATCAGCATAAAAAATAAATAAAACCCAACAACAGTGACGCAATCCTGCACACCAGGCAGCTGACCCTCACACACGCACCAAATCACTGCAATGTAAAACTGTGCCCCAGGTGTTCTTATTGGGTAACCACGTCGTGAAGCGGTCCGGCACAATGATCGACCGGTTAGGACGTCCACCACACAGTGCAGAGGTGCAGGGTTGGAGTTTGGTTCTGGCCTTCCTGTGTGGCGTTTGCATGTTCTCTCCGTGCCTACATGGGTTTTTCTCCCGAGTACTCCGGTTTCTTCCCACATGCCAAAAACATGCACAGCACTCACTCTAAATGGTCACTCGGTGTGATTGTGAGCGCAACTGGTTGTTTGGCTAGGTGAGCCCTACAACTGGCTGGCCACAAGTTCAGGGTGCATCCCGCCTACTGCCAGACGACAGCTGGGATAGGCTTCAGCACGCCCGCGACCCTCGTGACACTATTTATCAATGAGTCATTGATGTATCAATGACTCATTGATTTATTATTGTATGTATGCAACTCAAGGAGTGCAGTTTGGGTTTCACACTAGTGGAGTGTGTGAAAATATGACTGCAACTCGACAGTCCAGAGAGAAAACATGTTGATTTAATACTGTCCTTATATCAGAATTAGGATAGGCCAATTAGTAGCATGATATAAGTCAATAACTTTATTAATTTTTTGAGAGGACTTCCAAGTACGGCACAATATGATTGGCTACTTGCAGAGTTGCGTAAATGATCCACTTATTTGCAGAAGAGAAATGAATGTGCACTCTCGTAAAAATAAATAAATCAGTACAGTAGGAGCAGCCCAAAGGTCTATTCTAAAAATAGCTTAACATAGTGACAGGAGGCTGTGACTTCGACAGTAGAGTTAAAACAGAAGACTGTTAATATTTATTTTTTAAACTTAAAATATTAAATGTCTCTTCTGCACTCAATATTCTAAAACCTAAAATAATAACAATAATAATACAATAGATTGTGTTCAATGGAAAAAAATATGGCGTTTTTATTTATCCAATACTGTCGTTCAAAAAAGGTCACTTCAGATAACACGATGTTTGATGACGGCTGTCATGCTATCAGAATCGATCCCTTGCTTATATTGCATACTGTGTTGTTATGCCAGGAAATTCTGATGCTAAATAGTTTGAAACGCTGGAATGGAATTTCCATTACACTTGTTTATTTTAAATGTAGCACCGGATTTCAACAAGTTTGAATCCTTCAAAGTTCATCAGTGGGCATTCATCAAGTCATCAACCGTTTGCACCAGGCAACGCGTCCTCTCAAGAATGAATCCCCTTGGAGTAAAAGCCCTTTCGGAACAACCAGGTCTTCCTCCCATCTGACCGTGCAGGATCAGTCTTCTTCTGAGGAGGGCTGCGCTCCTTCATCACGAACCTCTCTGTAGGCTGCCATGGGGCCGCCGTCAGGACTGTAGCTCCCCATGGACATCTTCAACCCCTCGGCCAGTTTCTGTGCTGCCAGCTTAGCCCGCAGCTCCTGCCATGAACCACAGCACATGGCTAAGCTCGACACGCTAGGTTCAATGCGCGGACCGAGGCTTGAGAAACGGTCACGGACATGCTAACATGGTCTGCGGGTTTCCATGATTCGGAGCACTGCTTTGTTCAACACAGAATGCACTCTCTGTGGATGCAGGCTAAATGCTGCCCCCTAGAGCTCGAATGACAGCTTACAGCATACCCAAATGTTAGTTAACTCACTTTCAATAAAAAACTAAATATATGTACCGGTATATATACCTAGGTATATGTGCGCACGCGCACACACACACAAATAAAAATTAATATATTTAAAACACTGTACAAGAATTGAGTCCAAAACCCTTTTTACAAATCTCAATAGTTGTTTTTTTTTTTTTGCAAAAAATATATAAATAAAAACAAAACAAATGAAGCACTTATTTGCTTATGCTTTTACCTTACGAGTTACAAGCCGGTAAATAGCAATGTACTTCAGACATATTTGCAAAGGCTATTTTTGAATACTACTTTTTTTTCACGTTCTTAACTTCAACAAAATTGGATCATGACTTGGCGGCAACGCGAGTTCCATGGTGACAAGTTACAACAGTTGAGAACCACTGAGTTGGAGCATTAGTTCAAGTTGGAAGAAGCTCGTGATGGGTCAGTATCACAAACAATAGTCTTTGGAGTCCTCGTCAGAATCACTCAATCGTCATGAAAATGTAGCAGAATGAAACTGAGGTCTTCCTGAATGTTGCTTGTTACTACCTTCCTTGTAAAAAAATTCTTTCATAGGATGTACAAGATTCTGGCATGTCCCGGTGCCACACACTGCTCTGCTCTTGACTACTATGGCATGTGTAAAGAGGTTAAATGATACCAAAGAAATACAATTTACATGAGTTTTACTGTCCACAAGAAGTTTTTTGATAAAACAGGTCATTTTGATCATGTATTATTTTATGATTATTAATGATCATGATAACTGATCTATTTGCATTTTACCCCCCCCCCCCCACACCCACACCCACACACACACACACTTTGAGCAATCCAGCTTTTAATGTGACACGGTTTCATTTTGAATTTTTACTGACGATCATCAAGACGTCACATCTGACCAATGAAATCACCCAACGCAGCCCAGTGGACCAATGGAAGTGTCCCGACTCTGTGCACATACTGAATATTCATCAGCCATTTGCGGATGGCGCACGCATGCGGGGCTGCATAAGAAATGTGCAAGTCTGTATGCATAACGTTAAGCAGGCTGTGTAGGAGTGAATATAGAGGATATAGACTAAAAGAAAGCAAAAATAAGTATCTTGACAAAAAGAGTGACTGAGAAAGGTTCTGGAACACCGCTGCGTAACTTGGTGTGGTTTTGGGGTGGGGGCTTATGGTAAATAAAAGGTGGGTTTATATATATATATATATATATATATATATATTTTTTTTTTTTACAAAAGAGCGCTTTTCTTGCCAAAAGAGGCTATGCGCACACATTGATTGCCGTCGCAGGCAGTTGACGCGTGCCATCAAACAAGAGACATTGCCGTTTGTCTTTCTGCTACCAATAAACACGTTTTATCAAACAAATTCTGGCACTCAAAAATATATACAGTATATATTGAAAAGTTGATCTTAATCTTCTATTTTGGGTTCTTATTTTTGTATACGACTCCAGAGGTACCGCACCAGTCATGAAACTGAATTTTAATTTCGTTTTTTTGGTAAAGAAGAATGCAGAGAAAGTGTGTGATACCTGCAAGAATGGACTAACCTGTTGTATCCTCGTCTGTGCTGTCAGGAGGTCAGCGGAATCCTGCAGAGACAGAAGCTGGGCCGGAGTGTGGTGGAGAGGAGGCATTCTTGCGGCCGTGATGTCATCCAGGTGCTTTTTGTCGCACTCCCTCCGGGCCTGCCTGGAGAGCGGAGACGAGCCTTCCGACGACGGTGATAAGGAGCCGGATGGAGAGTTGCCACCTCGAGATGGTAGCCTGGAAATGTCACCAAAGGAAAACCAAGGTGATTGAATGACATTAGCGACGGTTGTATTGTTTCAATACTGATTCTTCGGATCTGCTTACTGGTTCGGTTTGAATCTTTGTCTTTTGGGTGTCAAGGTGTTCTCTGTCCGTTCCAGGACGGTTATAACATGAGGCTTCTTTGGTGTCTGCTGCCTGAGAAAGTAATTGTCTGTTGCAATGGTTTGTACAGCATCCTTGCCTTGGTCACCAGCGCGAGTGGAGATTGTGACCCGTTCCAAGGCCTCTGCAAGGTCACTTTCTTTTGCTCCGACGGAGTTTAGAGAGGCCACGGAGGCGGCCAACTCCATGGTTTCAGCAGTGTCTTCTTCCTCCTCCTCCACATGAACACAGACAGGCGAGGCTTCAGTCTGTTGTGATGCGGTTGGTGCACTTTGCCCAGCGAAGGCTCGCCGGTACTTGGACTGAAACTCTGCCCTGGCTGCTGACACCAAACTCTGCTTGCGCTCCTCTTCATCACGTCGTTCAATGGCGAGGCGTATTCTTTCCGCAAAGTCCCTTAATCGCTGCCCCTTGTCAGAAAGAGACTCAATTAATCTCCTGCAAACGACAAAAAACACAAACTTAATATTGAAAGCAATCATTTAGGATGCACGTTGTTCTCTGGATATGGATCATGTTAATCGCCTTTGGTTTTTTTTCAATTCCTTTTTGTGAATGTATTGTCCCAGTTTGCTGGAATCATTTTGTTGCACGACAGGCTGCCAAGTGTGGCAACACCGGTATGTTTTTAACTGAGAGGACAACCTGTTTTGTATTCCTACAAACCAGTCTCACACCCCATTGTGGAACCATAATGTTCTATTTTCAGTTTAGGGAGATTTTACTGTCTGCATCAGAGTGATGACGTTCGGGGTTTCAAACACAGCCTTTTTGGGTGCCGTTTGAATGTTCTCCCTGTGCTTGTGTGGGTTTTCTACAAGTATACCGTGAAGCTTCCTCCTACATTCCAAAAACGCATGTTAGGTACACTGAATACTCAAAATTGTTCATAGGCGTGAATGTGAATAATTTGTTATCTATCCCATGCCCTTGGCTGACTACCAGTATAGGGGCATGGTTGTTTGAGCAGTGCGTCGAACTGTTTTCATAGTGAGGACAAAGGGGATGCCGGTACTGTACATGGAGCTGAGATGGCCATCAAGAATATCGAATAAATACTCCATATCCACGAAACTTTTCATGCTATTATACTACGTCCAGTCTGGATGCTATCGTGTTCATTGATGTCAAGTGCACTTATTAGGTCTTACTTGTCAGCGAGTATGTTGTTCTGTCGCAGTAGTAGTTCCTGGAGCTGCTCTCTGCTCTGCTTGTTCAAGTCTCCCACCTGTCCCTGGCGCTCGGACATCCTGGCGAGCTAAACAAGCTTAGCCACAGCTGCTCGCAAACAGCGGGAACACGCCGCACACCTCACCGCGACATTCCTCACGAGGCAAAGAGTCGTCCTTGAATCTGGATGGGTTCCTAAACCGTTTTGGTGGGGGAGGAAACTACTTAACGCCCATATAAAGAGACATGTTTATTTGGAATGGTGGATACCACATTTCAAAGTGGTATTCTTCTTCTTGGGTAGAGGATCAGGGTTAATTCGATACGATTGTATAGTGGGTTTGAGCGCCCTCTGCAGGTCAGAGGCAATATACGGAAACCGCTTCCTCTTATTTAAATTACCGTCTGCAATATCTTTTGAAGACAGGAATGATATGCAGCACTGTCTCACAAACCACACTTACCTGTATTATCGCTGACAACATCTCACTGGTGTAACTGTTATACTAGTCTGGATTGCAGAGAGGAGGGATGGGCAAATAACAAAATAAAATATTTAGAGTAGGTCACAGTAAAAGAATCAATTTAACTCGAATCACTGTAGTTAACCAATTACTTAAGAAAATAGGTCAAACATTTTAAATATGTTAAAACGTGTTTACGTAATATGAAAAATTAATTAGGTTTTGAATTAATTAACCAATTATTTCAAACAATGAACTTGATTTTTAAATGCATACACATTGTAACATTTGTACATTACACATAATTCTGTTTCATTGTTTACAATATATCGACTGGTCAGCTCAATCCGCCTCACAGTGCAGAAGTGCAGGGTTCAATTCTGGCTGTGGCCTTCCTGTATGGAGTTTGCATGTTACCCCCATACCTGCGTGCGTTTTCTCCGGGCACGCCGGTTTCCTCCTACATTCACAAAAACATGCATGGCAGGTTATAATGGAACAATCTAAATTGTCCCTAGGTGTGAACGCAAATAGTTGTTCGTCTATGTGTCCCCTGCGATTGGCTGGCAACCAGTTCAGGGCGTACTCTGCCTACTGCCCGAAGGCAGCTAGGATAGGCTCTAGCACACCCGCGACACTCGTGAGGATATGGACGGATGGATATTGAATAAGTGATCATCACCATCAATTTCATTGCGAACATGTTTAGTTGCATGTACAGTCATATGATTTTTAATATATATTCCCAACTCCAAAGGCAAATCACATGTAAATAAATATATTATGCATAATGTAAAAATAACAAAACATACTTTTAGATACACCCAGAGCCAATATACTGTACATTTCTAAGAAAATATAGACATAAAAACCTTTTTTTAACTTTCCCTCTTCAGTACATTTATTGTAAACAAGCAAAACAAACAACAGATTATTATTTACAAAACGAGTCATAATATGATATTATATACATGTAGAGTATGCAATTTCATGTTATAGTACTTTGTGCAAACATCACAGAGAATTACAGCATATGTTCACAAAGGCGAACAGAGAAATGCAAAAGTAAAAAAAAGGAATAAGTCAAAGTAAACACATACCACTGTTTTGTCTTATGCTAGCTTTTGATATTAAGCTGGAAGCTATCTTTGCACAAAGACTTGAAACGTGGGTCACAAAAGAAGCTGAACATAAAAAAATAGTCTATAAATACCTCGAGAGACATTGTCGGTACATTGACTATTTTGCGTACAAATATTCTGTAAATAGTGGATTGTATTTTGTTAAGTCACACAAAATAATGTAAAGTTTTGGCAGGGAAGGCTACATGTAAAACATTAGATATGGTAATGAGAGAGCTGCTGAGTTTTTGATTTTAAAAAAGTGATTAAAAAAATCTGATACTGATTTTGATTAATCCCCCCCCCCGCCAATATAATTACCTTTGTTGTACTTGGCTAAGATACAGAATTGCTAGCTGTAGCTTCCTGCTTCTAAATGTCCATGTACAGTGAACCCCCTTGTATCGCAGTGCCAGCATTATCGCAGACATTTAAGCGATCTTATTTTATGGGTTTTTACAGTATACAGGCCACTCCCCATTTGCCAAGCAGTCCTGAGCGCTGCTGAAGTAGATGCAGCGCAATTAAGAGAAGAGAAAATACACAAAAGGTCCCCTGCTAAGCAGCGAGAAAATATTATATCCCTGTTAGTTGTAATCTATGGTTTGGTATTTGGAATCGACAAACTTCAATTCCCTTTTGTATTATGCGTCATTTTCACAGTAAATGTCAATCCACTACATGTGGTGTGCCGCGTGACCAAACCAGGAATACAGGCTAGTGGACTTCCAGTGCATGCTACCATAATTAGCATAACAACGGGTTAATGCCATGATTGTTTCAACTCAAACTTGATTTCCTTTATAGCTAATGTCTTCAGACAAACCTTAAATACGTAAATAATTAATTCCTACATATATGATATGGTGGACGTAAACCTGAAAAAAGCCAAAACATGAGATATTGTCATCTTTGGTAGCTCTCGAAGACATCTTATGGAAAATTAAAGACAATGAAGACATTTTAAGTGCTGTGTCCCCTGCTATAGGGTTCTTCCATTTACACACGCCAGAAGGAAGTACTTTCACCCGTTTTGCCAAAATCAAAAGTTGGTTGTGCTTATACTAGATTGAGGAGCGATTAAAAAAGTAATAATTAAGGCACACTTTACCTATTATTTAGAGAACTGTGTGAGCGAGTGTGTGATAACTCAGGAATAAATTAAAAAGCAATTATCCTATTGTATTATCACGAATACTAGTAAGGAATACTTTAATAGTGTGTTTTAATAAAATGATTTTTTTAAGTGTGTTACAGAGATTAAATCCGTTGAATAATGTTTTGTTTTTTTTTATGGTCTCTATAGGTTTGGCCGTGATAAATGGCGGGGTTCACTGTCAAGTGTATCCTAAAAATGTTGTATCCTCTCCAATCACTCTATTTTGATATTTGCTGATATTTCCATTAATTTCAAGAATGGCGTGTCAAGGTACGCAATCCCCGATCTTGCTCTGGTGGAGGCGGTCAAACTTTCATCTTGATTTAATGCCGTCAGTGTGTCGGTTCCCACGTCCACCTCGTCGATGGGCTGGTTCTCGTAACTTTGGGATTCCGATGACATTCGGGTGGAGGAGTACGTGTCAATCTGCGGTGTCGGGTTGGCCTCCAGGTAGCGGCTGTACTCAACGGGCGTGTAGCGAAGTAAACTGGACTCCACCCTGCTGGGAGGAGGGATGTTATGCCTGAACGTCCTTGGTTGAGTAGCCATTGTAAGGAAGAGGGAAGGGCGGCGGATAATAGCCTCATCGGATGCTTGTGTGGGAGATGATGGGGATGATGGGGGTGATGTGGGTGACGACGGCGGTGTGGGTGATGAGGATGCTGTGGGTGATGAAGGCAGTGGGGGCAAGGGAGGTTGTGTGGGTGATAAAGGAGGTTCGGGGGGTAGTGAAGCATATGCGTATGGTAAAGCGGAATCTGGGGGTGGTGGAGGTCGTTTTTGTGGCAGAGGTGGTATGACAAACAAGTGTTCAGATGGGGGGTGTTCTTCTATAGGATAAAGATGAGTGGATTCATGCAGAACAGGAAAGTCAACCTCATGCCATGGTGCTTCTTCAACTCTGTTTGGACAATCGCACGTTAAGCAAAAGAAGCCGCCACACCCCTTGAACGAAACACTCCACTCAACGTTGCTTCTTACCGCGAGAGTGTATTGCAGACTCGTCCTATCTTCCCAAAGTCCAAATCCTCCTCTTCACTACTCTGTGTGGACATAAAATACTTGAGCTTGTCTTCTAACTCATTATTCTAGGAAAAGGAAAACAGGAAACAAGTCATATTCATGCAAAGACTGCGGTCACCTCATGCCAATGTTTCTTGCTCAAAATTCAGGCTAGCCAGCCCTCATCACCAAAACCACAGCTAACCGCAATAGCCCGTATTCAACACACCTACACACACCCACACGTGCGCACACACACGCAGAAGCCTTACCTCACACTCCACAATTGCAATTCGGTCCAGCAGTTCTGAGATGAACATGTCCTTCTCAGCAACTTGAGCTCGTAGTGTTTGCACCTTCACCGTTTCAACACAAATAATTCATGCGATTATGAGAGCCACATCACAAGATGCACTGATTAGGTTTGTTGGTGTTGTCTTGACCAGTCCAGTGGATTAATCGTTTGTGCTAGTGTTTTACAGCAAGAAATTGCTGAAATTGAAAGGGTCTTTTCTGGATGAAGTGAGCATCCTGTCAGTTTTTTGTGCAATGTCTCCCATCCCATTTTTTGGTGTGGATGTTTTGCAACTTGAGAACCCCAACATTTGATTGGAATTTTTTTCCCCCCAAATCGCCCATTGTTTTTTTTTTCTTTGTCAACAATGAAAACAATAGTGACTGGGTGGAGGGGACGCATTTGCGGCGATGCATGTTTCGGCCAAACTAAAATAAATAAATAAATAAATAACCCTAACCTTAATCCTCAAAGGAATGCTGCATGAAAACGGCAACCGCAAATGACTTCTCTTACCTCCTCAATCATCCCTTTGACCTTCCTCTGTTGGCAGAAGACCATGTCGTTCAAGTGTTTGATTCTCTCTCGAAGACCTCCGGCTTCACTTTGCAGCTCGTGTGACCTGCCGACCACCGGCAGTCATTGTTACCTCGAACTGGTTTGAGCTTGATGTCGCACTCACCACAAACAAACTCGGGAAGCGGTGTTGACCAAACATTGCCTTTCCTCTTTGAACACTGATCACGCATGCAGCTTGTTGTCTTCCCTTTTTGGACATTGGTCAGATACCTTTTGAATACAGCTCCATCTGTTGTATCACAAGTGTCCAATAGGCGAAGACGGCGTTCACATTCCTGCAGTTTCTGGTGGAGTTGGATCTTTTCCTGATGGATTGGGCACATGATTAACATGCATGTAATACGTTGGTGGTAGTGTTGCTGTAATGGTTACCGTTTCCATGCAGTCTAGCAGGCGCTCGAGTTCACCGATCCGCAGATCCCGCTCAGCAATTTTGCCTTCTGCGATCCTCATATTCATTTCAGCGTCCTCTAGTCGTCTGATGTAGTCGTCCAGTTGTGCCTTGGTAAGCAAGTACATTAAAAACTGTTTTGCTCTGACATTCGTATGAAATTGGCCATCACGTGTTCTTATGAAACATGGCGTCTTTGGCAATGGATGCATCACATTGATCAAAAAGTAAATAGTGCAGACCTGGAGTATTTCAATCTCCTCCCTGTGTTTCTTTTGCTCTTCCAGCAGCTTTTCCTGATAGTCCCTTTCGAGCGCCATGGAGAGCTCCATTAGGGCCTGACTGTTGGCCTCCCGTGAAGATTCCACCTGGACAGCAAGGGAAAAAAATGGACTGCTGTGAGCACTCTGAGCTGATGCAAACTGATTACAATGCTGGATAGTGAAATGAGTGCTTTATACAGCCGCATGATGAACTAAAGGGAAGGAAAAGTGAAAGACACTTAAATATAAACATAAAGAACTGAAGAGGGTGTTGGTTAGAATGTGGAAGTCAACGGAGAACAAAGATGAACACTATGATATTTCACTTTCTGCTTCTTCCAGTCAAACACCATTTGTGGGATGAAAACAAAAAAAAACCCACTGACCATCGTTGGAAAAGGTACATGTGCACTACATAGTGGGCTAAGATAATAATTCTCAGATCTCACTGACACTGTGAGAGACTTTATAAGTCTACAAAAACAACAATATTATTATTGTCATGCAGTGCATGGTGTAGAACTGAAATGAACTCGGAATGTAGCATTTGGCTCTGACAGTATGAAAATAAGATGGTTGGGGATGAGAAAAGCGGTGAGCCTCCCTAGCGTCGGCTATTTCGACCGTCGCGAGTCTTAACATTCCTGCCATCATGCTCAATGTTTGTCGCCAAAAGGTTATGTCCAATACCGTGCGGGCAACAACTGTGTGCTAACGAGAAACCTGACCGGTGCGCGAAAATGGTTGGGGACCAAAGACAATGATCACCGGTAATCGACTTCGACTGTACCTATAACGGACTATGAAAAAAAATCTTACGTCATTCAACATTAAAAATCGATGAAAATGCAATCTACCATATTTTCTTCACTAAGTAGTACATACTGTATGCTACATGCCGGTTAATCTCATCATACTTTCATCTACATTGCAACACATGGCAAAATTCAGAAGCTGTTTGCTACGTGTACTTATTTCTAGTCTTTATTTCTGTCATTAGATTGTGCATGTGTACCTGATGTGGTGACTGTGAACATTTATTTGGGGAGCCTCTGCACATTCCTGGCTCAGCAGTATCAGCAAATCGGTGAATTTGCACGTATCCGCTGTTATTTGCTGAAAAACTCACACATTTTATAGCTGTAAAGGTATTGCTTTGGCACCACCTGGTGGCGTCTTGGACTGAAGTGGGTTGAGGAGCATATTTTGGACCAAAGTAGTCCTTTGCAACTATCTAGCTGCATCTATAGGCGACTACAGTAGAGTATGAGCCTTTTTTAAGGCGGGGTGTAAATTACTCGTCGATTTTCCCTTTTGGTGGCAGAGCTCTGTCCCTTTTTCCTGTAGGTTCGTTGTAATTTGCTGATTGCTTTCCTTCTTTCTACTTATGTCTCAGATACCTGTATCTATAACAGAATGCCGTGTGTCGAGCCGGTCAGGACACATGTAAACAATATGCGTGTGTGCCAAGAGTCTGATCTTTTCTCACACAATCCCGCACAACGAGTCCAACATCTCGTATCGGATTGTTACAAGGAGAGCGACTTGCCCCACCAGCCACAAGTGACAATTGTTGCTATGAATGTGTCAGAGCAGGTACTTCCACAGTGATGTCACACAGCACGACGAGGCCCAATGCACAAACATCCTACCTGAAGTCTGAGCGTCTGGTTTTCAGCCTGCGCCGCGGCCAGCTCTCTCTCCCTGTCTCGGAGCTGTTCTTGTGCTCTCTCACACGTAGTGCGCAAACTATTCATCTCTTCCCTTGAGTCCACTCGATTCTGACAGTTCTCCAGAAGGGATTTCTGCCAAGGCAAGACAATTGTCCTAAGCAAAGAGCTACTGTATGTCTGTCTTTACAGACGCGAAGACACAGTTTGTTACCTGCAGGCCGATATTGGATGATATAAGGGAGCTGTTCATCTGATCAAATCTCTCCATTGCCTCTGTGCGGATCCTCACCTCTGACTCCAGACTCCTACGATGGGAGTTGGCAGTCTGTAAAAACACACATCCGTTGACATTCGGCAAGTTATTTGCAAGTTCACAGATGGCCATGAAGTATCAACAGCAGCAGCGGTGGTAGCAGTATTGATATTACGAAGTAGTATCATTTAAAAATGATATTGAAATACTTCTATCGTGACTGTTTTGGTTTAGATCTTTTCTTATAAGGGCTGCAGAAAAGTCAAGGATGCAAGAAACAGTGACTAATATATATGTGTGTGTGTGTGTGTGTGTATTATATATATATATATATATATATATATATATATATACACACACCTAGACACACACACACACACACACACCTGCTTTACGTAATAAAAGCAAATGACATATGGGCTGGGTCAAAGGTTAATTGATCCATTGCCAACTAGATTAGGGTAACTCCTTGGTTGTAAAATCGCAGGAGAGCGATTTCAAGTTTGTGGTTTTAGTCCAAACAACAGACAAACAGCAGACAAGTCAAATAATATTTCATGAAAGATGATCTATGAGATTCATCACCCGACTTTAAAAAAAAAAGTTAAAAAAATGGACTCTGTGTGCGTCAATGTTCATCTGACAGATTGGCCTTTTCTTAATTCATTTTTGCACCTACAGTAATTTTGAAAAAAAAAAGACAAAAATTGAGTTAGCCTGCTCTCTCAGCAGCTCAATATATATGCAGGGCTGTACTTTGGACATCCCTCATATCAAATGACAATAAAGCTATGATCATAATCACGTGATGCTTAGTATCCTACCTTTACTTCCTCTGAGAGCTTCCGCACAGATTGCTGCATGCCCCCAAACTGGCCGTACATGCGCTCTCTGACCTTCTCCAGAGAATCTCTCACCTGCATGAACACACCGTGAAAAAGCGGGCAGATAAGATCTGTTATCTGACAAACAAACACTGAGCATATCACTACGATTTTGTGTTGTGGTGCTGCTTGGCGTCGCTCCTCCGCTCACCTCCTTGATGTACTTCATTTCATCGCGAAGGTGACTGACGGTCCACTCTCGCGGCATCACTTGCTGCTGTCTGTCCGGGCTGTTACTCTGCACTAGGCCGTAGAATTTGGGCCCATGATGCTGCAGCGAGGGCTCGGGCTGCCCATTGGTCATGTCACCCAGGTGCTGAGGGAGACAAGATCAGGTTTCCTTCAGCTGGGCCGATCACTGTGTGTGTTTATTTGTGCGCCTGTGTTTGTGTGTGTGTGTGCGCGCTCGGATGTCGTGCACGTAATGACAAGCCTTTTGACCATTTATTCCATGACCTTAATTTCAAAGTTAAGATATACTCGTATGCTCTATGTCGTCACTCGTAAGACAATTCAACGCACAAGCAGAATGACAACACAGCACACAATCATCATTTTTGCAGCACTGTTCCAGTTCGAGAGTGGAAACAGGAAGTTTTGAACGGATGTTTAAAAAAAAGGGGGGGGGGGTGAATTGATTGTGTTATGGATCTGCAATCCAAAACATGAGTTTTTCTGGTGTCTCTTCTGCCTTTTGGGCCTCCAGCAGGCCAGAGGAACCAAAGCAGACAGTGGCAATGTAAAAAAACAAATACTGAATGTGTCTCTGTATGGTCTGGTGGTTCATTGTGCTAATCATGTCTATATTGCATCACATTGCATATTCCTGAATGGACAAACACAAATAACCTTGTACACACAGATGGACTTTATGAGACAAATCTGCCCCAGCCGACGATTTCACTCGGCTGATTTCTTATCTTGTTTGTGCTAAAAAATTGAGATGCAACCGCTGTATAGTGGCATAAATCAGATGACAACAATAACACGAGCAATTCTCTGGCTTTATCACAGTGAGTGAAACATGAAATATTCATCCATACATTATTTGACCCGCTTTATTCTCACAAAGGTCACGGGGGGTGCTGGGAGCCTTTCCCAGCTGTCTTCGGGCAGCAGGCGGGGTATACGCTGAACCGGTTGCCAGCCAATCACAGGGCACACATAGACAAACAACCACAGGCGCTCACACATACACCTCGGGACAATTTGGAGTGTTCCATTAACCTGTCATGCACGTTTTTGGAACGTGGGACGAAACCAGAGTGCTCGGGGAAAACCCACGCAGACACACAGAAAACTTTTCAAGAATCTTTATACTGGCAAATGAATACACAAATTCAACATACATTTTTTTAAAAAACAACAACAAAAAACCAACGCCTACCAAGCGATTGAAATCGAGTTTTATTTTGTGATCTAAATTAAAGTTGTATCTCAAGACATTTTGCTGTATTTGGACTCTCAGGAATCTCTAAGAGGATGGATGATATGTCAGTCGGATGGGTTCTTCTTAGATAGCGCACCTCATGTTTTGGCCGGCGAGTGTAGAGTACATGCAGTGCAGTGTCTATTATTCATGTGTCTGCCTACTGTACCGGCTTGGGTGACTCTCTGCCAGCTGGCCTCTCCCTTTGAATGATGCCATTCCTCTTCTTCCAGCCATCCTGCATGAAGACAATTCATATTAGCATTCAGCAGTGCTGGCTCATGATGCTTAAAGCTCTGAACTGATTGAAAACATGTGCCAACGAATATCTATCCAAACAGACAGTCCAGATCTGTTGCCCATCAAAGGAGGAATCAGTCTTCACGTGGGGCGGAGTTAAAGAATGAAGAGGAGCAGAACAAAGACAGCAGTGTTGTCATATGGACACAGGCCAGTCCCTCATTTCTCCAACACTTCATCTGACTCCGAAGAAAAGCTATGCTAGCGGCCTTTTCGATAAAACTCTCAACAACACGACACTAAATGCCAACTCTGACTGTTACAATGCATTTAAATACACATTGCTTGACGGTGTTTACTTCACCGAAACCAAAACCGTGCGAGTTTGTTGGAAAGCGAGTACAGTCCATGTTCCTCTTTGTTTTGTTGCCAGCAGTAGAATATACGATTAGGGACATCTGGACAAGCTTATCTGAATCACAATTGCTTCCAATAAATAAATAAATAAATAACATCTGCTTTTACACAGATAAGCAAAATACACCAAAAAATATTGGGTAGGTGTACCTAATCTTGTGGCCATTAATGAGAGCATGCCGACAAGTACAAACAACGGAAATAGAGGTCTTTGCATTAATTACATGCCAGAGTGATAGTAAATCACTTTACTGTGTCTTGAGTGCTCTGCTCACAGAGGTTCCACTGTATGGCGTGACTTTGTCATGAAGGACATAAGACACAAAGAGCATTCATTCAACCGAGGCCACTTGGGGGGGAAAAAGACGCACTTTTGTGGTAAAAAAAATTGCAATGCAGTCAGTGAGGCGACTTCTGACTATACACGTGTGTCACATGTTGGCCATCGTCGCAGCTTATTAGGCATTCATTTTTGGTGCAGGTTGCCGTGTGTGGATTACTGTAAATGAAGAAGCCCCCCCCCCCCTGCCAACCCTCCCCAAACATCTCATAAGAAAATGATTCATCATGTTTTCTTCGATTCAAGGCAATTATTAATGTCTTAATTCACATGCGTAAATATATTTTGTAAATAAAAATGCTTTATCTATCATGATCATTTCAAGCGTCCCCCCCCCACGCCCACCCCGCATTCTCAATGCACAATGGACGATTCCATTCTGACTTTGCAAGTGGACTTGATTTTACATAAATAAAAGAAGGTAAAAAGAATCAAGTCCCACTGGAATAGATGCACTACGACCAACGACTTTTGAGAACGTCAAACTTCTTTCATTTTAGTTTGACGGTCATTTCAATGCATGACATGGTGAGACTTGTCATGTTGCGTGAATGTAGTGGACCCAAAAAAGCAGGGAGGGAGGCAAGGAAAAACACAAAGTCCTGAAAACCCCCAATAAATCAAAGCTACAAACAAATAAAAAACCCGTGACTGTAAAACCAAACAATGTGACAGCAACACAACCATCCGACCAAGACTGACAGAAACCATGGGACTAAATACAAGCAAAGTGACGAGACAACAAGGAACATCTGAACAAGACCCAACGGCTTGAGGGAACTGATTGGTTAATACAAGGAACACGAATCATAAGAACTTTTTTTTTAAAGAACACAAGGAAACAAACTTAAATGTAATCTAAACAAAAAACTGAATCGTGACAATACTCGATCAAATGAAGGGTCTTTGACTGTATTGTCCGATTTTAATTTTGACCTCATATAGAGAACACGAGTAAGTCGGTTAATAACCACGTGAAGTTTGCTTGTGCCTTGAATCAGCTCAGCGTTGTTGTTTATCTGGATTGCGGCAGAATATCAGCAGCACTGCCTCAGCACTCCACAGGAAATCCTGCTGCGTGCGGCAAGGGATTCATTGTACGAACGATAAGGGAGTCCGTCACTGAAATTGAAAACGAAAGCAGGGAGGGGCCTTTGCGCCAGATCAATCATCAGTGGTACGTACCGGGGGTATACCAAAAGATCACACTTGGGTTCCGTTGAACTTTTAAGTCCAACACATTTGCATTTCTTTTTAAAGGATTTGATTTAGATTCAGTTTTGATTGAACTTTTATGTCAAATACATTTGAACCCTTTCATGTAACCTGTAACCTGATAAACACGATAAGCTGTCCAAGGGTTAAATGAATCATTATTCAAGTCGTTTTTTTCCCCTGGCTTTGATTCCAGCTCGGGTTGACCTTTTAACACATAGGAAGGTCGGTGTTAGCGTCTTCTCCGTCTTCCTTGTGAGTGCTTTTATTTTCTACATGTTTTGCTGACTGTCCCATTTCATCAACGGCTGAAAGTGCATCAGCAAAACATCACTTTTGACTTAGTCCATTCGAGTTGAGTTTCAAAGGTGAGCTCATGGAGGTCGAGCGATGGTGTCATGGGGACTCGCATAAAATCCTGCCGCTTTTCCACCTCAAGTTACAAACAAAGCCATCGAAGCGCATGTTATGAAAGCGACATAGCAGATGTTGTGACATCACAATGGTCGAGCATATGCAACCAGCTGTCTTTTCAAACAGTGGGACGAACTAACAAAGTACTGTACAAATTATTTCTGTACTTACAAATCAGGTTGATTTTTCAGGTATTTGTATCTTTCTATTTGGGGAGATTGTAATTTTAATGCCTAAATCAGAGATATCAGTCATTTCATTTTCTTCCAATATAAAACTGCAATAAAAAAGCTGCATGTGTGCAATGTGGAGAAATTGAGCTTTTTTTTCTTCAGCTCGAGACCAGCAGGGTTGCAACCAGGAATTTGGCGGCCCAAAAAAAAAAAAAAAGTGGGGGGGCCGGGGGGGGGGTGTATTACATTGGGGCCCGGTATTTATTCACACTTTGTTTTGGGGGTATGAATTTCTTGCATGAAAACTGATTCATTTTAAACGATAAATTGAACATTATCAATGTAATAATTTTACACACACGCACACACACTTGGAATGCGACCGTGTTCAGGATTAACCAATCACATCTGATTAAATTCATCTGATTAAACCAAAATAAAGTTCAGATGCTCTAGTAGACTTCCCCTAACATTTATTCTAGAGATTTTTTTTGAAACTTGATTACGACAGGAAGCCAGCTCCTGCCTATTGCATTTCTATGAGTCGCAAAATCTAGTTCAACCTCCAAAATAAGTCTCCTGGTACTTTTCGAGCATACTGTATCTGTGCGCCCTGATCACGTCTCCACCTAATGAGCCATGAAACCACATAAAAACACCTGATGTCTGACTAAGGTGTCGCAAGGTATTCATGTGCGCCCCTGTCACAATAGGGCGCACTGAACACTTCATCACAGGCGGCAAACGAGTTCCTCGCCTGTCACTGTTCTAACAACATCTCGTCCCTTCCAACCCTCGGGACCACACCCTCTGGAAGGGAAGCACACTTGCATATTACAGCATCGCCTTATCAGTGTGTGCGCGTGCGTGTGCGCGTGTGTGTGTGTGTGTGTGTGTGTGTGTGTGTGGGTGGGTGCACAAGGCATAATCCTACGGGGTCAAAGTTCTCACAAAATAGAGCCACGTCTACGTCAGGGTCCTGAACAGACATACAACACAAGTACGCCACAACAATATTACGTGTCACCTCGTCATGCTGTATTCAAACAAAAGCGGCCGGGGCGGCGTCACCCACTGCAAACACCCACAGAGCCGTGTACAGGTATTGCCTGAAGCATGTACACATAGCACTCGCATTTACTTGAAGGCAGAACCACTGATCACTTTGGCACTCTATACAACAGCTGGGAAGAAAACAGGCAGCCGGTGTGCCTGCAGAGGTCAAATAAAATGTGCACATTTTGGAAAAGGTGCTTAAAAATGTCAATTGAACCCACGTCTGTTTGCTATTCTACATTCAACCTTTCGCAGATGTTTGTCAGGGAAAACTATTCTGCGTTCTTCATTTTCAGTGATTTTGGGCTCAGGCCAAATCAATAAAAGCAATACTTTGGTGTTGTCTTATAGCATCTTGGTGCCAAGGAACTATGTTGAAATGGGTTGTGGAGTTTGAAAAGGCCTTGAGGGTTTCAAGTCTGTGGCTGGGTTTTGACCTGGCAACTGTTTCCTTTCATTCTTTGTGCTTCCCTTCCTTCCTTCCCTCCATTCTTAATCGATTCCTTCTTCCAATCCTTCCTTTCTTTCACCAGTCTTCATTTTTGTTTATTGTATCCTAATTTCCTTCTTTCTTTACTTGTTTTACCATCATGCTTTCCTGCCTTCCTTCCATCGATCCTCCCTCCCTCCAGCCCTTCCTTCCTTCCTTCTGACCTCTCTTGCTTCCTTCCTTCCTTCCTTCCAACATCCTTACTTTCATACCACCCTTGTGTATTTCCCACCTTCTGTCCTACCTTGAATTCTTTTACCCTTCCTTCCTTCCCCTCACGTTCAGACAATCCTGTTTGTTTCCTTTCTTACAACTTCTTCCACCCATCCTTCCTTTCATGCATCTTTGATACCCTTTTTCCTTCCTTTCATACCATTCTTACCTTCCTTGCGTCCTACCCTCTTCGCTCCTTTCATGTTTTCAAACCACCCATGTTTCTGTCCTTCCTTCCTTCCTTCCTTCCTTCCTTCCTTCCTCTTTACAATCATTCTTTCCGATCTGCCTTCCATCCTGCACCCATCCTTCCTTTCATAGGTCCGCGTTTCCTTTCTCCCTTTCCTCTGTCATACATTCCATCCTTCCTTGTTTTCTTCCGATCCTTCCACCTCTTTCCTCTCTCTCTCTCAGTACCATCCTTAATTGTGAACTTCCTCCAGTGCAGGTTTCATCATTTTTGTATTCTTCCTCTCTTTCCTTCATTTCTTAAAAGCACATCTTAAGAATGTATGCTTTTTGCTCACACTGTATAAAACATGAATTGTACAATAGAGCTTCAGTTGTCCTCTGGTTGAATGTGAAACACATGTAGGCACTGTTGCATACGCCCTTCAGTGTTAATTATGTAACAACACAGACATCTCGAGTCAAGTCTTTTCTGTCAGTGCAGCACGTATCACGGATAAATGTGGAATTTCAGCGATGTACAAAAAAGAAGGGGAAAAAAACGCGAAAAAAATGAAAAACCAAAAAAAAACTGACTTACCGTTTCTGGATTCGCAGCTTTGTGCTCCTTGTTGGCATTTCCTGGATGGAGAGTCAACCTGAGACGCCTGACTGACCTCTAAAGAGCACAAAAAAATGCGATGAATGTTCACATTTCAGGAAATGAAGACTCCAGCAGTGTCCCAATATTTTTGTGAAAAGTGATATACTGTGGTTATTGTCTTTATACAATTCTGTGACTGTTGAGGTGTAATTTGTCATAAAAAATTAAAATAAAAAAAAAGTGCTTTGGTTTTACGTTCGTATATGACCAGTGGTTAATTGATTTTCACAATTTTATGACAAATAGCACTGTTATTTTAAAAAACTGCCTAGATGGTAAGTAAAGGTTTTAGAATATAATACCAATTATTTGAATTTCCATTATATACTGTATAGTACCGTCAATAGAATCGACAATAAAAACATGGGAGCTTTTGGGCATTTGTAAACACATATATATTGATGATAAATAATATATTTAATTCATTAATTTAAGCAGCGACACGATTAACATTATTTGTATTTTTAAAACCACACACACACACATATACATATATCAATATCCATCCATCCATCCATCCATTGAACTGTTTGCGTCTTGTAAGCCAGCTGTTGGAGCCTTCATGCTATGGAAATGTGAAGGCGGACACAGTGACAAAAAAGAATGGCTCCATCCTTCCATCCGGGGCCTACTGGAGCCTATCCCAGCCATCTGTGGGCAGCAGGCGGGGTCCACCCTGAACTGGTTGCCAGCCAATCGCAGGGCACACAGAGACGAACAACCATCCGCGCTCACACTCACACCTAGGTACAATTTAGACTCTAAATTTTAGAGTGTTCAATCAGCCTGCCATGCATGTTTTTGGAATGTGGGAGGAAACTGGAGTTCTTGGAGCAAACCCACGCAGGCCAAGGGAGAACATGCAAACTCCACACAGGAAGGCCAGAGCTGGAATCGAACCCTAAACCTCTGCAATGTGAGGCCAACGTGCTAACCAGTCAACCACCAGGCTGCATAATAATCATAATAATAATAAGAAGAAGAATGATGACAAAAATATCGACCATTTAAAAAAATACATTTGTAGATTTTCATTTAACATAAACACAATTTTGTATTTGATAACTATGGGCAGAGATATAATGAATATATATTACTGTAGAGGTTTTAAATATACTTTATGATTCTTTTTTTTAACTTTATCACTTCACTTTGGTGTCATTTAAAAATGTATATATCGTGCAAGAAGAACAACAAATTACATTTGCCTAAAGTACTTTTCTTAAAAGTCAAACACACAATACTTAATCTTTTGTTATTTTCTCCTTGACTTGAGTTCGAGTGCCTGCAGGTTGAGGTTTTTGTTGTCACTGTTGCCCAAATTCCAGAAACAAGCTGAGAGGGCACTTGTCTCCAAAGACCAGTTATGCCAATGCATTGTTTCACTAATGACAAGTGGTCAGCCTGCAGCACATTGGCCTCGCCTTTCAAACTCTTCTTGTACACATCCTGTTTCACGCAGAATTGTCCAAATGCATCGAGAAAAGACAGGAGGGAGGGGTGAAGACGCACCAGGGCTTGCAAAATAAAGCGTGGACAGAGGACAAGAAGACCCAAGACACCTGGGAGACAGAGAGGATATGCTCTCACTGTGGGACTTCTTACCTCGCTTCCGGACTCTAGTGGGTCGGCAGTGGTGGTGGTGGTGGTGGTGCTGGAAAACCTTCGTCCCGACCCGTAGCGAAGCATGTCTCCGCTTGTGTCCACTCCACGGTCCCACAATGTGTACCCCACGCCCCTCCTCTCCCTTCTCCTCCTCTTCAGTAGACCCTCCTCCCACTGCTCCTTCCTGAGTTGCGCTCCAACCCTCAGAGGCACCGTAGGGAAATTCCTCTCTCGTCCAGTGAGGTGAGGGTCGGTGTGTCTCGTCTCTGAGCACAGATCCCTCTCAGCAGCACAGCGAGGTCATTGTCCGATTCCCACCTGTTGCGTCCCGCAATCCACCTGACTGAGAAGCTGCTCGGTCCCTCGGCAACTCGGCTCTCTCTCTGAGCGCCCATCCGACCTGTTGGGCCAGATATCACCTCCCCGCCTCTTCTGTGACTGAACAGGCCTCGCAGAGGGCGGGGAAGGTGGTCCGGATTGGATCCTCCCACTCGGCTCGGGCCAGGTGGAGTTCCTAGGTGACAGCTCCTCGCGGCTCAAGTCACCGGGAAGAATCTTGACGCGATCTTGACACAATGAAATGTAACTAGAACTTTCAACTCCATGACGACATATGCTGAAAAACAATGTCGCTAAAAGGAAGAAATGAAATGAAAGCTGTAATACTGGTTTATAAACTGCATCATATTCCAAACTACACCAACCGGTCAAGCGTTACGTGTTTATTAAGGTATGTATGTAGGTAAATATATAAAGTACGGATAAGACAATGTGGTGCCTTCAGATCTACCCCGCAGAGTTTTTCAAAAGATGGGCCATCATTTGTCGTTATTTGTTTGTTTTGTTTTTTTGGGGGTTTTTTTTGCTCCCATTTTTTTGCCAGCGTTACTCAAGCAGTGCTGCATAGTAAATGTTTGGAAGCCAATAGCCACCACTTTCAGCATCCCTTGAAATTGTACAGGCCAATAGTAACTTGTATTAATCTCACGATATCTTAAGGAACTTGGTACTCAAATATTTTATTTTCCTTTCATCGATGTTTTTATACATTTCAGGGTTGAGAGTGCTACTTTTAACAAGTAATTTCCAATAGAGTGAGTAGTTTCCTGTTAAAAAAATACCATAGTAACAGGTACCATAATATTAAAGGAATGTAACTTACGGTAATTACTTTTAATTACTATTCGATTACTCCAATACTAACTATGCCAATGAGGATCAATCTCTGAATAAATAAATAACTAAATATAACACTAAAATATACATTTGTATACATTGTAGACGTTATTTGATAAAGACCAGGTCGGCATGCAAATAGTAAAAATATGTGAATAATTGATGGCCATTGCATACCTGTCAACTCATACGGTTTAGCCATAGTTCATACGGATTTTGTGGTGAATCTTACGTATACGGCCGTATCGCACAAATCATACGTGCGATACGGCCATATTGTATCGCATACACCCCCCCCCCCCCCCACCCCAGTTGGTGCAAGTCTTCTCGAATGCTTTCATTTCCAAAGTAAAAATGAATGGATGCTGTAACTTAGAGCCGATGGTTCAGCATTTGGAGTTGGTGAAAAAAGTAACGCAGGAATACAACTCTGAACACAATAATGCCACTAAGTAGAATGATGATTAGACATTAACCAGACATTGTATTATGGAGATCTACAATAAATATCATTGAACATTTCGTGGGTTTTTTTCTGCCGTGATTTTGACATATAAAATGCTTTGGTATGTTATAAGGATTTTTTGCTCTTTATAAGGATTTTTTTTTTGGTAGTTTATACAGGTTAGCGTTCCGAAAAGTTGACAGGTATGCCATTGGGATGCATATTTGCTTCAGTAGTAAAGCGGTTGGTTTGTGACGGGTGGTAACACGTGACCTACGTCACCGGTGCAGCAGCTACCAGCCATACGAAGCAGTTCTCGCGACAGCTCACCTTTTCTTTATCAGAGCTATTTCGGATAAACGCGTCCTAACGGAATACGCGGTCACTGCTTCCTGCTTTCTCACCTGCTGCCTGGTTTCAAATTGGCCGCGTCACTGAAAGTTGCCCCGCCTCCCATTTGCTCGGAGCTGAGTCAGGCGGCCCGTAATTAGCTCGACTAAGTGTGACATTTTAACCACTTGTTTCGCTCAGGGCTCAGATAATTAACCGGGCAAATTGCATATCTCTAATGCGTGGGGGTTGCAATTCTGCGAAATAATCCAATTTTTTCATAAATATACCTGAAATCCGATTACATATGTTTTTTTCTGTAACTGTAACATTTTGCTTAGTCTCGCGTCAACGTGATAATACGATACCAGAGAGCGAAAGCAACAAGGTTCACTTTCAGGAAAAAATAATTTACAATTTATATAAAATGCATTTTAGAAGTGCAGCGGTTATATACCCTACATGAATGTAAACGCATTTTCCTGTTCGTGTAGAATATAATACAAGCAGGACTGTCCACAATGGCAGTGAAGCAGCTGTTCCAGGGAATGAATCATTGATGACGGTGGCATTAGTTTTTAATGTCCCCAGTGTGTATGCCTGCGCGCGCGCGTGCGTGTGTGCGCGTGTAACGTCAAGCAGATAATCGTGGTCACAAGCGGCTCACATTCCAAGCCTTCCGACACTCCCTTGCACGACAAAGTGGAGGGAGTAATAGTTCAAACCCCCAAAGCAATAAAAACTAATAATACCGTGGTATACCGGCACGGTTAACCTAGTTAATGAGTAACCGCACATCAAACAAGCTTGTGCAATGGTCAACAAGTGGACGGTCAATTTCACGTGGACCCCTGTCATGGGAACGTACATACGCAGTATACAGTACTAGAATACTTCAGAATGTAAACACGTAGATATGCAGACATTTTCATTAATGCTTCATGTTCTGTTCCTTCTGTTTGCTTTTCTTTTACTATTTGCATGGAATTTGGGTGCCCCAAAGGGGACCCACATGAGTTATATGAAGTAGTGGTTGAAAATAAGAAAATATACCTTTTTTACTTTATTTACATTGGAATAGTATGTTGAAAATGACTTTGTCAGTACTACCTCGATTACTGCAACGCCCTGTGTGTTTGGAGTCAGCCAGTCCTCCATCAAGCGCCTTCAGCTGGTACAGAATGCCGCTGCTCGCCTCTTGACTGGTACTCGTAAGAGGGAGCATATAACTCCTACTTTGGCATCCCTTCACTGGCTCCCCATTCATTTTAGAATTATTTTTAAGATCCTCCTCTTTGTTTTCAAATCTCTGAATAATCTCGCGCCACCTTACCTCTCTGAGCTCATACGCCCCTACACCCCTGCCCGGCGCCTCAGGTCTGTGGACCAGTCTTTGCTAGACGTACCAAGAACTAAACTGAGGTTCAGAGGGGATCGAGCCTTTTCTGTTGCTGGTCCATCTCTCTGGAATGACCTCCCACTGAACATTCGGCAAGCCTCCTCGCTGCCCATCTTTAAATCCCTCCTCAAAACTCACTTGTATTCTTTGGCGTTTGACTCAGCATGACTTAGATTTGCTATTGGTTTTACTGCTTGGTGCTTTCTACCGCCTTATTACTTATTACTTATTACTGATTCGTCTTACTGTTTATTGTATATGTTAAATCGCTCCATGTACAGCACTTTGTATGCAGCGATGGCTGTTTGAAAGTGCTCTATAAATACTGTTGACTTGACTTGACTTGACTTGACTACCGGTACATTAGAATAAGAAAAATTGTAATATGATTACAAGTACTAGAATGTGTGTGTGTGTGGGGGGGGGGGGGGGTGTTTTTCATAACTATACTACTAAGCACGACTGTCGACTGCTTAGCACGTCGGCCTCAAAGTGCAGAGGTTGTGGGTTCGATTCCAGTTCGAGCCTCCCTGTGTGGAGTTTGAATGTTCTCCATGTGCCTGTGTGGGTTTTCTCTGGGTACTACGGCTTCTTCGCACATTCCAAAAACATGCATGGCAGGTTCATGGAACACCCATGCAGCAGTCATGAAAAATGAAAAAAAAAGTAACCAATGTTTTTAAATTTTGTATCTCATTGCTATTGCTGTCATTATACAGTGCAATACTGCAAAGTACAATTTTTCTGATCAAAAACACTCATTTAAATGTTTTTCTCTGTGACCCAACATTGACGGCTCATAATGACCTTAACCTTCCGCGATGATACCAGTAAGAGGCGTGTAGTGTTCTATTTTTTTAAAAGGTGATGTTGCTACGTGCCTGCCACACAAACAAATAATAGGTGTAAGGCAACTAAAAGAGTGACACGCCTTCCTCATACAGTTTCAGAAATAGTAATACAAGCTGTCAATCAGGTACATTTTTAACTCCATAAAAAAATACACTTGCGGTGTTCAAATCAGAGACTTCTGAAGGGCTTCTTGTTTTCTTTGTACTTTTGTATGTGTGTAAAGTTAAGCATTATTGTTTTGTTTTATTTTTGTCAAGTCAGAATGTATGGCACTGCCCTACTACAAAATGAAAAGGAAATCATGTGATAAAGAACCACGCAGTACGTGCGGTCTGGATTTCATCAGCGCTTCAGGGGGAGGTGCTCACTGTGCAGCTTTCACATGTGGATTCACATGCTCCATATCTTGAGAAGACACAGAGGCAGTGATGGATGTTTACTTTACAAAAATAAAATAAAATCAACAATCATACATAGAGGGCTTGAGTTGACTGCGTTCTGACTTCAAACTTATAACTTCAAACTAAACAAGTGACATAAGCCTCGGGCGTTGAATTAGTCTGCAAAGCAGGATCAACCTGCTTCCACACTTCATGCGTTCACAATCACGACTGTGGAACTTTTGGAACGTCCACGTCTCAAGGACTGAGGTCACAAGGTCATATGCACATTTTGCTTTTTCACAGGTTAAAAATGGTTTATGTGCGTAATGAACAGGTCCCTGTGGAGCTATACAAAGTATCATTGGCATACAGTAATTGATGAAATTGGCATAATGTTACAGTCACTTGATTTTTTTTCCAATACAGTACACTGGTTAAGCACAGTTCATCTGAATTTCACTTTGAAGTACAACAAAGTACCTTTTTTTCAAAACAGTTTGCTTGCAAATGTTTATTTAGGTGTTGTTGTTGTTGTTTTTTTAAGTCATGTGCAGGATATTATCTGCCTTATTTTTGATAACATTTACTGTTAGCCACAATGAACCTAACATGCACAATTCAATAATCATGCAGTTTATTTTCTTCATTTATATATTTTTGTGAGCATTAGTGCCTGTGAGAATGTTTTCATGTACACATTTTGGAGGCGTTATCTCCAAAATAATATATTACCAAACATTTGACTTTATCTTTTGTTTTGCTTTGTTTTTTCAAACTTGGTGTTTCCATAAAAGTGAATCACTCTTAACTAAAAATTCAAGTAGTTATTTATTTAGCTATGAATGAATACAATTTCTTCTTCTTCAACAATAATAATAAAAGAAGTCCTACATATGATGATGATGATTATTATTAAAATCGCTTTTATGATACATGAAACTGCTATTCACACAAGGAGGCAATGTGCCTCCTGGCCACAAGAGAGCAGCATAGCGCTGCTAGTACTGAATGATGTCTGCCTAGTTCTAAGAGTACCTGCACGACCTGTATTTCACTGAAAGGATAGCAAATACATGCTCAATATCCTTGTTCTTTAAGCCATTTGATGTTTTGTCTAATTTCCTTGATATCCTTGTATGTTCTTTTCGGTCACTAGCCAGACAATTTGGTGCATTTGGGCACACTAGCAGAATGGCTCGTGATAACCAACAAAAGTCTACAGCCTACTAGTAGGATACAAGTGGTACTTGTAATAAGTTTCTAGTAGCGTGTCCTAGACATTCCGCTAGTGCACTGAAGTGTCTTAATAGTCAAGGGAGAACACCACGTGAGAGCATATGAGCACATGATATCAATGAGATAAATAAACATCTTTCCACACTAACTTGTTGGCAGAGTCAACGCAGCTTTCTACCGCCTTGTCGGAATCTCAAGAATGATCACCTTGCTATGGTGCTTTTTTACCAAGGCATGTTAACCCACACCACTTGACAGGGAAGAACAAGGGCCACTCCAAAGGTCACTTTGTCTGTATCTCACTCAATGGCAACCGACAAAGGTCACTTGAAAAAGGGGCCATATCTATTTACTTACATCTACTTGGAAGAATCAATTGTCTTTTTGTAGCTTTTGGGGCAGAAAGTGATCATAATGATAACTTTTTAAGAGGACGACAAGGTTCAGTTCAACAAGGATGACTTCTCAAACACAACTGATGAGTTCTCATACACGCTACTGAAAGGCGTATTTCAGTATAATGTGAATGCATTTCAGTAGTGTGCGTGAGAGCTTTTCAGTATTGCCAAAGAGTTAATAAAAACTCAGTAGTGTGAAAACGTGTCAGTTGTAGCTATTTGACAGTTTTTGTAGCAGTGCAAACAGCTCCTAGCAGCCGTGGTGGGCAGGACCGGCCAGGAAATACACCAGCCGTTCTGAAAAATTAACATATTTTCCCCAAATTGCAGATTGGCACCCCACCCCTGGTCTGAGTGAAAAAAAAAACAATTACCGGTACTTCAGTTTCAGTCTTGTGAATGTGAACATTTTCAGGAGATTCAACAAGTCAAGTCAACAGTATTTCTAGAGCACTTTCAAACAGCCATCGCTGCATACAAAGTGCTGTACATGGAGCAATTTAACATGCACAATAAACAGTAAGACAAATCGTAATAAAGGCGGTAGAAAGCACCAAACAGTAAAATCAAGAACAAATCTAAGTCATGCTGAGTCGAATGCCAAAGAATACAAGTGAGTTTTGAGGAGGGCTTTGAAGATGGGCAGCGAGGAGGCTTGCCGAATGTTCAGTGGGAGGTCATTCCAGAAAGAGGGACCAGCAACAGAAAAGGCGCGATCCCCTCTGAGCCTCAGTTTAGTTCGTGCCCCAATTTTAGTGGCATCAGTTGTACGTTTCATTCAAGTATGAGAGCATTTTCGTCGTGTTTTGAGTAGTTTCACTGGTGTGTAAAAATGTCTCAGTAGAGTGCTGAACAAATGTGCATGTTTCCGTCGCCCATGAAAAAAAATTTGTACTGTATTATGTACTTTCTACAGAAGTATTTCAGTCATGTATGAGAATATTTCTGGCTCATGTTTTGTCTTGTATCGAAGGTTGGGACACTAGGAGAAGAAGACGGGAGATAAGACGGAAGCAAGTTTATTGAAGTCACACCGTAACAGTAGCGAGAGGTAGTGGCAGGAATTAGCTTTCAATCCATTTTGCATCCTATTGCTTAATTAGAGGGAGTGCAAATAATTACAGTGATGCAACACTTTTGATTGTCAGTTTATCACATTCCATCAGGACAATTCGGGGGATGTTACAGCTGGTCCACAAACAAGCCAAGGGCATTGAAAAAAAAAAGAGGAATGAGTAGTTATTGATTTGTTCATTCAACAAATCAATAACTGCAATAAAAGGCAATTAAAAGTACATATTTCAGAAATTGTGTAATAGGAGTAAATAAAGACTAGAGTAGATGTATTGAGACTGGTATAAAAAGAAAATTAAAAAAAAATGTCTGTGTACAAAGTCCCTCGTTCATTGTTCCCTAAAAACCCCATCAAAACCAGATTTTTGTTTTGTTCATATGAATAAATACAAAAACAAACAAACGAACAAAAAACATCCTTGCTCTCTAAAAATACATTCTATTTAAAATGGCCGGTGTATTAAAAAAAAGAAAAACACAGATTGTGAGATAGGTTATAAAAATAGAGGGTATGTCATGCAGAGGCAGTCGTGTGCAGTGCATTCAAGTTGGCTATTGACATTCTGGCCACACTTGAATTTGACAAATACAAAGCAACAAACATATTTACACATTTCTTTTCTTGGAATGACCCCAGAGCTGCTCAAATAATACTGAAGCAATTCAATGATATCCTGCTGCCGGATAGGAGTCATTTCAGCGCAGTGATTTGGTCCAAGCATTGTTCGTTTTTGGTTCGCCTACAAGCTGAAAGTGGACAGGACGTTGTCCTGACTGGACGAGCGCTTGTAGCTGGAAGTGGAGCTGAAGTACGTCTCCCCGTCCGTGCTGATGTCGTCGTCGTCGTCGTCATCGGCGTCGTCCAATTTGTTGAGTAGTGGTGCCGAAGCGCTCTTACGTCTGCGATGGAAAAACCCATTCGGTGTGCGTTACGGGTGGGCAAACTGTTGTGCTTGGGGGTCACATTTCAATTTTAAAACAGAAAGATGGGCCGTATTATTTGCAGGTGATGTTTTAATCAGTTTTATGGAATAAAATGTCATTTAAAAATGTTATTTAAGATTCCTTACATTTTTATTTCACAAATATTCAAAATATTTTCAATGTAAAGATTTTTTGTATTGCTTATAATGAATTCAATTATAATTAACCAACTATTTAATACCCATTGCTCCTTCACAATGAGAAGAGCCAAATGAGGTGGCTTGGGGATCTTAATACAATGCTCCGGGGCAGCCCACTCAAAAGGTGTTCTATGGCGGTCCCACCAGGAGGAGGCTCCGGGGACAACCCAGGTCATGCTGGAGAAACTAATTGACAGCCGCAACGAAAAATAATCATGATTGCCCATGCTAGTATCATAACCCGTAAATACTGTACATGCTGAAGTACAATCCAATAATAATAATTTGGATTTTATATACTGGTACCTCGTTTATAAAAGATAAATTTTACAGAATATTTTATTTTGGAAAAACAACCCAGACTAAATTTAGCTCCTCATCAACATAAGGGCTGTTCACACGGCAAGATTTGGTCCGGTGCTGCGCCGGGGCTGCCCCAGTAGAGCGTTCACACGTGCAAATTAGCTCCGGCGTAGCCCCGGAAAAGAGCTTATACCGGACCAAATTTGACCCACCTCAGGGAGGTGGGTCAAATATTTGCTCCGGGGCAAATGCTCGTTTGCGAAGCAGCACCTGTGTAAATTTGCACGTGTGAACGCAACTGGGTTAAATTTGCTCTAGAGCAAATGCTTGTGAAGAGTACGTATGGCGAGAATACGTTGCTTTCGTGCTCTGTCGGACGTGTCGTTTGTTTCATAACGACACAAGACTTGGCTGGTAACATCTTTCCTTTTGTAGGAGACTGGACTGTCTCGGAGTTGTTTGTTCACAACCCCCTGCCCCCCATATAATTTATTTTGTGATGTCCCTCTCTTGATTTTCTGTTTGGCGCATTAGTGTTTGCTTTTCTGAGTGTCATTGAAGTCATCGTTGATTTACGTTTTCGTGGGCGGTCACTCTCAAGCAGAAGGCACGGAGACCGAGAAGGAGAAGGACGTGCCTGTCCAGTAGTCGCTTGAGTTGTGTATATACAGTACGTTTTAAAAAGAACCAACACGACAGCTCATTTGTTTTCTGTCGTTTTGCTCCACTGCAGAAACTGCCGTGTGAACAGTGACAGTGTCGGGGCTGCCCCGCTCAGCGGCTTTGTACGTGTGAACGCTCCACACAATTTGCTACGGTGCAAAATATATCGCAACAAAATATATCGGTGCAGCGCCAGAGCAAATGTGTGCCGTGTGAACGGCCCTATAGAAAGCTTTTCCCTCGGTTGACATGAATCACTTAAACAAACGTCCTTGACCAAATTTACACATAGTGCTATGCCACCCTTTTATATGGAATGAGCACAAAAATGCAGAATTCTCAATGACATACGTTATTTATCCTCTGTAAAAAATGATTAATGTTACAGCAGTTGACTGAGTCATGTTCAATAGTTGAAAGACTTCTTAGTTTGAGTCTGCAAGGCTGTGTTACACTGCCCTCGGGCGGCCAAGTTACGAACACTAGAAAGAGCCGCAATAAATTTATCATAAAGCACGTCTTCATTCTTTACATTCTGTTGAATTATGTTTGACTGTGTTTTTATAAAATACAGTATGTTGAACTACATTTTTTTAAATGAGAATACATTACACGTTTTTTTGTTGGGGGTTTTTTTGGGTGGCTGGAACGGATTAATGCCGTTTCCATTCACGTCAACAGAGATGATTTAAGTAGTGACAAGAGTTTTGAGTTGCAAGCATGGTAACTAACTGAAACATGTCAAGGCACCACTGTATGTGAAATTGTGAATATATGAATATGCAAATACGGAAAATCATTTATCACTTTGGGCCCAAATTTGGACCAAATTTGCACATTCTTTTACTTACTTTGGTTGCGTTAGATATTAAAGCTGTGTGTTGAGTTATCTTAAGGGGGAAGCACATTTACACTGATACAAGCAACTGTATTGTAAGCATTACATTGGAATAATCTAAATGCTTATTTACGGGTATCAGCAGCACTAGCAGTGTAGCGGCCAAAGGAAATAAAAGGTAAAACGTTCCAGCCGTATTTGCTGATTGCGTTGCTTTGTCGCTGTTCTTCTTTACCTCATCTCACTGCGCAGAGACTTGAGCTGACTCTGCAGCTGCTCGTTTGTTTCTTGTTGCTCGTCCAAGTCTCTCTGCAGCTTCTTTTTGCCGTGTTCCAGTCTGTCAATCTCCTCCTCAGCCTCGTCCATCTGCCTCTTCAGGGCCTTCAGGCGCAGATTCAACTGCGGGCGAACATGGACCCAGGTCAAAACAGCGTTGGATGTTTTGGACTCGAGAGGACAAGCGGGTTTCACATACTTGGTCCTTTTGGTCCTGCATGGTGTGGTGTTCTTCCTCCACTTGCATCATCACCTCTTTAACTTTCCTCTCCAGCCTGCGGTTGGACAGTTGCAGGTTGGCTCGTTCCCTGAAGGACATGAGTGACATTTTAAGATCCAACTGCATGTTCTTTTGACAGTTTTGCCACAGATTATGTAAATGGTGCCTGGAACATAAGACATTGTAACAATGAAGAAGAGAATGAAGACTTGGATGAAGAAGAAAACAAAAACATGCTGCCTTGACATTGAAAGAACGGAGAGGTCAGACGGTGTGGTTGCCTTTTCTAGTTTTGGCTTCCGGCGAAAAGCACTTTCCACATTTTCATGTGTCCAGAGAATTGAATTGATCTATTCGCTCGCAGACGTTTGTAAAACTAAGTTCCCTAAATCGCCCAACTGGCACCAGAGATACATCCTGACGTGAGCCCAACCTCTCTTTTGTGATGTCACAAAAGCGGAAAGAAAAAAGACCCGGATAGAAGACAACCAACTCTGGTCTTTGCGGAGTGTGTCTGAGGTGAGGTCATTTTGAAATGGCGCAGAAGCGAGTCTTGCTTTGGAAAATACATCTCACCATCTGGTGCACACACCTTTATACCAAACACAACATCGGGCAAGACAAGTTTGTGTTTATTTATTGTCATTTCCTTGTTCCCCGCTTTGACATGTGTCTGGAAAAATCCACTCGCAGGCCGTTATGAATGCAATTATGACAGCTGAAACTGTTAGCGAAGTAAGAAAACTTCTCAACGCACACACACAGAAAAAAATTACGTATCGGAACACAAGAAATCCCACCTGTAAAATTACAATGCAACCAACAATTACGTTTTTGATTGTGGATACATGCATTTGGGGGACCGGATCAAACATAAGAGAGAAAAAAAACTGTTGAAGGGCAGTTTTGGTGAAAGTAATATAGACATTGTAAGTTAAATAAAAGTAAATAAAATTTCCTGCTGCTTATGGTCAAGTGCAGCACAAATTACTTTCTTTGTTTTACATTTAATGGGCGTGGCTTACATTTATTTGCAGACACACAACTACGAAAAATGCAGTGCGCGATGCAGACTCGCCGCATGGCTTGAGTTAAACTGCTGTGGCATTTTTACATGCTGTTCATCATTCACTCCACGAACTTTGTCCTGACTTTCAAACCTTGAAACAACATTTCTACTTCCATCCCTTTAATCAGCTCCTCTCCACTCCTGCTGCGTACTTTGACCTCACCTCTCCTCTCCCTCCAGGCGCTCCTCCAGCTCATGAATGCGATCCTCCAGCTGCGCAACCTGACCCACTTTGCTGGACTTCTGCGAGCCCTCCAGATCAGCCAGTTTGTTCTTTAGGTCTTTGCTCTGCGTAGGAAGCCACATAGAGGAACATGAGACCTGTATGCTTGTTGCTCTCACACAGGAAACTGAAGTGGGAGTTGGTGCCTTAATTTTTGAATGAAGAGAAACCTTATGGAGGCTGTGGTGGTGTAGTGTATGTATGTCCTCTAATACAGGAGGATGTGTACCTGTCTCTCCAGAGCCAACTTGTCACACTCGGCATCCTGCCGGCCAGCCCTCTCCTGCATGAGTTCATTCCTCATCTGGTCCACCTGTCAAGCCCAGACATGGTCACAGCTTTACAATTACTGTGACAGACTTTCTGCACAAACCCAATTTTGCACTCAGTAAACACCGGAGTGTGCGAAAACAACAGAGGCCTTTTCATTGAAGCGGAGAGGCCCTGTGGTGAAATGTTGTGCTGGATTGTCTGGTTGAGCCGCATTGTAACTTCTGCGGGGCCCTTTCATTGTCATTTCTGGGTGACGCAATTGTGAATGAAGAGAACATGTAGAGTGGTGCTTAAATAAGGAGGGATCGACCGCATACAGTTCATGGGTCGGCTTCACCCATTCTCTTTGCTGGAGAATAGTTGCATATTTTAGTCCATATATTTAATAATTGTAATGTTAATGTTGCTTTTACTGAGTGCTCTTTGTATTTAACTAGTTCCATAATGTATGTCAGGTTGTCATTGTATGTGAACCCACTGTCATCCACTTATATACATGTTTTTTTTTCCCTTAATCCCAGACCCGCCATCAACAGTGAGAACCTTTTAAGAATCCATACCTGACCCCGGCCTCCCCTCCTCACTCTTTCGTCTTATCATTATAACTCCTGCACATATTTGCACTGCTTTTAAATTCTGGTATATATATATATGAAATGTGTATCCCCCTTGGTACACTGTTATATCTTGTATTGTCTTATTTATATATTTTGTAAATTTGATATAGTTTTCAATACAACATGTCATTTCTTTGTTTGGCCTGTGTATAAACTTTTTCTGGTATTGTCATTAAACAGGTTGAAGCTTCATTGTTATAGATATATTCACTATTTGCCAAACTGCTGCTTGTTGTTAAATGTGAGGAGAGGTACCTAATATAGTTTTAATTAGTAATTCATTCCTGAGTCCGTTATCCATTTTTTCCATTTCTCCCTGCTGCAACACACACACACACACACACACGCACACACACACGCACACACACACACACACACACACACAAACACACAATTCAAATGATCAGCTCGAGGACCGGAATTGACAACTAAGCACGAATTTTGTCGTTTGTGATTTAATTATTTAACGACAACGACATTTCCTGTAATACCAAGCCCATCCTTAATTAAAAGTCAGGTTTCTCCACACAGGATGCCCACGAGGACGACGAGCCCAGTTTAAACCAACGTGAGGATGAGAACCGATCAATTTGGCCGCAACGCTTCTTTTTTTTCCTGTGACGGGAGCGAAGAATTGGTGATATTTTATGCCAATTAGTAGGTGACAGTGAGCCGCTGTGATGAGCGATGGTCCCTATAAAGCGGCGTAACCCAGTGCAGCGCTTGAGGGAGCTGAATCAGCAGACTGGAACATGTGGTGAAACTAATCAGCTTTGTGAGAGGCGGTGGGAGAGGAGAAGGAGATTACTCTCATTTAGACAGGAGAGTAGCACCTGGTGCCAGAGGAGACGCAGGTGTTCCTCCTGCTGCCTCCATAGCCATACAGGCCCCCACACAGCGCCACACACCCACTGCGCCCTTGTGAGTGGAAGTGTGTGAGTTTGTATGGACAGGCATTTGAGCATGTATTCCATATGCTTGACATTCAGCGTAAGGTACACATACTAGTGAACCTGGGTGCTCTCGTACACCTTCAGGTTAGCTGCCACAGCCACAGAAAAGGAGGATGCCTACCTGGGTGGAGGCAGAATCCTGTCTGCCTCACCACTCGCTTTATCTGCGTTTTTATACGATAAGCAAAACTAATTAAGTAACACACAAATATTGACCACATTTGTCTGACTATTGCAAATCAGAATTTACATTACAAGTGTCTGAACACATTAAATAGGTTAAGTACTTGCTAATAGCCTCCTATATTTTACTACACTAATTTCACCAATAGATGGCATTGTTGCAGTGTGCTATTTCTGGTTTTGTAAGGCATTGCTCAAATTGAGGTGAGGCTCAGACTAATAGTTGGACAACTACACTTTACTGGGGAGTACACAAGTAGACATCTTGTTGACTAGTTAATTTAGAATGTTATGATTAGTACTAGTAACTTGTCAACTAGTACACAGTCCTGCCTGACTTGTAACATTTAGTTGTTCTACTACTATGCCTTGAGCTGGATATTAAGTATAGTAACTACATTCATTCCTTAGTGCACTCTTCCTATTTCAGTGCCATTTGTTCAATAGAATCTTATCCTATCAGTACGTTGAATTGTATGACTGGTAAACTGGTAAAGGGACCTTGAACCGATAAAGGTATTGAAAATTGTTCTAACGGCTGGCTAGTGTTTGTGGTCATGCAGGCGCAGTCACGCCAATCAAACACTGAGCACTCAACCTCTTGGACTGAAAGCTCAAGTGTTGCCGTGACAACCCAACTGAACCAAAGCTACTTCTTTGTCTGTGCCAAGATTTTTTCCCCTCAAGTTTAAGGAGATTTGAAGTCTCCCCGAGATCTCTCCAAAAATGCACGCAAACCTGAGTTAAAAACGTGTGAATCACTAGCTAGAATTCACTACCAAACTGCTGCTTGTTGTGAGTTGAGTCCAGTTCACTTCCGCCATACAGCGCTTAAAGCTCAAATCTTTGCTAAGCAAAACAAAAAGCCGGCCTATTAATTATTATTTATTACGAATTAGTTAGCATTGATATATGAGAATCAGAACTGTTCCCAGGATCATAAAGGAACAGTAATAACTTGCAAGTGAACTTGGCAACCTGAACCCTGCCTGAATATTTTGACTGTCATGCTCATTTGCGACTGGCAATCTGCCAATCTCACACATGACACTAGACCATCTCACAATGCAACAACCTGAAGTTAGCCTGTCTGTGTCAGCGTTTATGTGCATGTACACAAAAATGCCGCTCAACACATTCAACTTGTGAGTGGATGACATGTTTCTGTCATTGACATATTAATGGTTGCAGGATGTTAGCGGGGGGATGACATCTGGATCTCATTTACAGGTTTAGATGGAACAGAGGCGCAGCTGTGTGACCTTACACGAGCATGGACAGCAGGCCACCGACCCAGGTGAGTGCTGATAATGAATATGTTCAATGTGGCCATGTGTGTACCTGCTCTCTTCCGCGGTCTAGCCTGTCCATCAGCTGGTCTCCATTCTGACGCTCCTCGTCCAAGTCCAACTCCAGCTGAGCGATTCTGTCCTAAGGAACATCACATCCGTTTAACAATATTAAAAAATGTACAGCAGCTTACAAAAGTGAAGAGACCCCATTGTAAATGTTTCGTATATCTTTTCATAAGATAATGAACAAATGTAACTTTGCTACAATGTGGTCAGCCTACAGCATATTTATTGTTCCCTCAAAATAACTACACAGCCAATACCGTCTAAACTGCTGGCAACACACATGGTCCACCCCGAAACGAAAATGTCCAAATTGTGCCCAAAGGGTCAATATTTTGTGTGGGCACCATTTTTTTTCCAGCATTGGGTGATCCCACTTTTTCAAATAGGCCACACAAAACATTTTCACTGAGGGGTGTACTCACTTTTGTTGTCAACAGCAGACGGCATAGGCCGTGCATTGAGTTGTTTTGAGGAGGCAATAAATTCTCACTATTATAAAAATCGTTTAAGAAACATTTCGACATTTTCACATAGGGCTGTATTCACTTTTCTTTCCAGTGGTTTAGTCAAATGCTGTGTTATTTAGTCAGTTTAAGCAGACAGTAAATGTAAAAATGTCTACTAATGTAGGGAAGTGTTTTTTCTTTAGTGTCATCCAAAGAAAAGACTTAATATTTTCCAAAAATGTGAGATGCGCACTCACTTTTGCGAGATACTTTTCTTGTTTGTATAAATTTGTGATCAATTCATCTGGCGTACCGTACCTCCATGAGTTTGAACTGTCGAGCTCTATCATCTTTAGAGTGGGTGGAGGTCTGCACCACTGCCTCCAGTTCGTTAACCTTTTTCTCCAACATCTTCGCGCTGAGCACAGCCTTGTCTCGCTCCTGCTCACACCGACGTAGGTCCTCCTCCCGGTGTATCAGCTACAAGCAAAGACAAAAGAAAAATAAAAAGCTACCGGTACTTAAGATTGTAGTCCTCTGCATCTGAGTGGAAATGTTGAGATGTTGTCAAGATGAAATGCAAAATAAATGCATGAATGCAGACTGATGACTTTGGTTTATACTGTACATCACAGCATTGCAAAATTGAGAATAAAGTCATACGTTTGTGAGAAAAAAATAGAAAAAAGTCTGCTTGTAATTTGTAACTAATATTTGCCAAGTTCACATGGGTGGAGACTGTTGGGGCATTGTAGAGCAGCTGGAAAAGCAAACTCAGGAGAGCTGAAGGAAGGAAGGATGTGAATCCAGACAGCACAGCTTTCACAACAATGATATCACAACCGTGGACGTTCTCCCCCTACTTCCTGTGCAGCAGCTGGAGAACGACACATCAGCGGGTATGTAGGAAGAGAAAAAGGAAAGACCTGGATGCTGACCTCGCCCACGAGGCGCATCCATATCAGTGAGGTTCTGACTAACACGCTCGTCTCGATCCTCAACAAGGCCTCCCATGTGGGGGAGACAAGATTATTTTCAAACTATCATCGGATTTTTCTCTGTACAGACTTCATAAACTTTCTCTGCTGTGAATGAAAAATGCTCTTCATCAGTTGTCAATTTGATCCCTCTCATATGGAAAACCAACATTATTTAAGGATTGATTTAATATCCTTGCTGTCCAACTTAATTTGTATGTCCTCAGCGATGGTTTCCGGTATGTATGGCCGCACAGAACAACAATGCTTGGGGACCTGAAAGCCATTTGTGTTTGTAAGGGGGATTTTGGCCCCCTTCGTGACACAGCGTCACTCAGTCAGTGAATATGTAACAGAACGTTGCTTTCTGTCAACAATTATTTCTTAATTAACTACCGTAAGTTAACAATAATTCTGTACATTCAAAACAACTGGCAACATTAACACACAGGGATAAAAGTGGGGGTTGGGGGTTCATGAAACAGAATACTAACTTAACTCATGGTACAAACCAAATATTGCAGAACCCTTAAAAAACAGTGCAAAAAACAGTTGTAGTTTCCTCAGAGTAATAGTAGTTCTTTTATCTAAGCAAAAAAAAACAGACATGTAATTCTTGACACCATTTACAAAATGCTGTTAGGCATGCTGGGAAGTCTCAACTCCTCCCCCAATGTGAGTAAGACAATTCAGCGCAGTTGTATTTGTAGTGAGTGCACTGAATTGTCTTACTAGTGAGGAAAAAGCTTGTACTAGTATATGAACATTCTTCTAAATATCAAGGATATTGAGTAAATGCTCAAGTCTTTCCAAAGTCTCAGGTCGGGGTCAATTGTATTCTACTCCCTTTACAGTGTGTATGAGGTGGTAATGTCCATTCCAAAGTGGTTAGCAACTACAAGAAAAACTGAAGGGGAACAAGTCTTCATTGTTGTCCACCCAAAGTTTTCACGATGATAAATAACAGTGCTATCAGAGCCATTCCCGTTTTACCGGTCAAACTGGTAACAAACATCACTTTGATGTCTGCGGGACTGAGCTGAGCAACATAATTACAATGTTGGAACAGGTGGTCACTGTAAATATATGCTCAAAATGTTTCCCTTGTTATGTAAATATTTGATTAATACATAACAGAATAATTATTACCATTCACATATTTCTGCACCGAACAATGGCATTCTGAACATTCCCCCGTGTGTGACAAGGGTGAATTTGTCACGTGCAAACAGTGCGTTGTGATAAGGGTTGTTAAGTTATGGTACAGCAGTCACCCATGAAGCACAGAATGATGCTTATGGCATGTATTGGTCAAGATGAGTTACAGCAATGGCTCATATGCTGTTTAGCATGGGAGCACAGTTGGCCCGGTTAACAATGGCCACGATTTAAGAATAAACCACAGCTTACCTCCTCTTGTAGCGTTTGCGCAGCCAGCAGGTACTTGTCAAGCTCCTGGCCCCGCTCCTTAAGAAGCTTCTGCAGCTCTGTCAACTCCTGGCGGTTCTTTTCCTTGTAAATGTTAATCTGTTCCTGCAGCTCCCGTGTGGACAACTGGGATGCATCCACAATGTCGTTCATCTAAGGGCACCGTAGGCAGAGAACAGGTCAAGTTAAGTGCACCTGTAAAGGTTCTGTGAATTTACGGTTCATCACACCAAAGCCTAATGTGGTGACTGCAGTACAGATTTAAAATTACATTTTAAGCAGGAGTTAGAGTTGAAAATACAGTTTAAACCCAGATATTGGGTTTCCAAGTAGGATGTAAAGTTAGCAGCGACCCCTTCCTTCCCTCTCTCCTTCCCTACATCCATTCCTTCCTTCCCTTCCTCCATCATTTCCTCCACAAATTCATTTGAAATGTGTATACCTATTTTTTCTACCCTGTATTACACATTCAAAACGACTACCGCTCTGACAGATGTCATCTCCCAACATATTGCAGAATGGGATGTTCTGGGGCTTCGTATGTGACTGAGCAGACAAATTAGTAGGGAACAATGAGTTCCAACTGCACCTAATTAGTGAAAGGAACAAAGGATAAAAGCACACAAACAGAAATAGCGTACACGAAGAAGTTACAAAATATGTTCCTGTTATACTGTGGCAGCAGCTGCCCTCTGTCAACCAATCAACACCCTTACATACCCTCATAATACAAACTCAAACACTTTTTCAAATTGTCAACGAATTGCGTCATCTTGGCTTCACTGATCTGAAATAACAAAAATGTGTTTTCCGGAACATGACCATCAATGTGAAAGGTCAGTGTACTTTTCAGGTGGAACAATGCCATTTCCCAGCGTTATTACAATTCTCTGTAAAACAAGCACACAATTCACTGAAAGTGTCATTTGTTGTGAAAGAGGCAACGAATTCAAGCAATTTCAAGAATTTCAAGCACATGTGTGGAATGGCAACATTTGAAAGCAACACGAAGAAGACCGTGATGCAAGCACGTATTTCAGAGGACAAACTTCAAGATTGTCAAGAATGAAAATGGTCATTGTGAAAAGTTGCAGTGTTTGTTTTTAAAAGCTGTGGGACTGTTCCGTTAAATGCGCTCAAAGCATGCCACTGCTCAACTGTCAATCAAATATCACTGCGACCTGAAAAATGGAACACTTTTCTTTGGTCTAACTACATTTTTGAAAATTAAAATTATAAACCATTTTAGCCACTCCCCCTGACCAAAATTCTGAAAAACTGAAATGGTGAAAAGCATGTTTAACACACTATTGCTATAAAGCTGTGCATGACCGTATTTTCCACACTATTATGATTATGAGGCGCACCTTCGATAAATGGCCTATTTTGTCAATATTTTTCATACACCTATTTTGTCAATATTTTTCATACATTGGGCGCACCGCATTGCAAGACGCAATCTACAATGCCTCTACTCGATGGAGTTACGCTCAGAGAAACGCCAACAGAACGATCAGATGTCAGTAAAGCAGCGACACAGTTCACTTAACCAACAGCAAGTTATAACATTGACTCGTTAACACTGAACTCTCTTGCCGCTGCTCCATTTCCGTGTTCAACTGTGTAACCAATCGCCTTAAGTTTGAACTCTGCGTTGTCAGCATGTCTCGAGCGAGGAGCCAATTTGGGTTCGAAATATTACCGTAATGGCAATGCGCATCGGATTTTAAGGCGCCCTGTGAGCTTTGAATAAAATGGAAGGCTTTTAGATGCACCTTTCAGAGCGGAAAATAAGGTACGTGGTTCTCAGTCGATGTACATTTTCAACAGCTACCTTCAAACATGGATATTGAGGAAAAAAAATCTCTCAACTCACTTCACAGAGTCTCACAGCTTACTAAAACTAATGAAAATGCTGGAACACAACCACATGCCTCTTTCTGTAGCTTTTCCACCGTTCGGTCCAGCAGACGCCTCTCATCCTCAATGTCGTTCTTCATATTCTTGAACTGCTCCTTCTGAACCTTCTCCTCTTGAAGACTCTCCTCCAACACCTTGTGCTCACTGTTTAACTTAGAAAAGTTCCTCTAGCAAAGGATATAAATATTTCAAATAAACAGAAGGTCAGACATGCCTTTAAGCAAAGGAAGGTGAGAGTTGCTCACCTGCACATCTTCAAGCCGTAATGTCAAAGCTCTGTTAGCGCGAGACATCTCCTCCTCTTCCTCCTTAATTTCATTTAAAGACTCCACCAGATGCTTTTTCTCTTTCTGTGGATATCAAATTGAAATATTTTATGAAGCTCTGCAACTCTCAGTCGACACGGGCCAATGTTTCCACGTCACCTCCATGCGTGCAACTCGGTCTCCCAGCCTGCTTTCCTGCAGCTTGGCGTCATCGATGATGCGGTTGAGTTTGGCCACTTCGTTTTCCAGCTCTTGCGCCCGCTTGCGCAGGCGTTCCACCTCTTGGCTCAGACGTCCCGCTTGGCTCTCGAGCGTGCCCTTTGCTGCCTCCACTTCTGCCTTCTCTTGGACGACGGCTGTGCTGCTCTGGAGGTGACAAGACAGACAAGTGGCTTCAGCACAGATGAGGCTCACACGGTGGAAATGTGAGAAATGAAATTTGAGACTCCTTGAAATGTTTTCTTGATATCATATGTGGGATGAATGTGTTAGTACACGGAGCTCAAATTTCCTGCTGTGTCATAGCATGGAGTGTTTGTGAAACTTTGCATTACTGTAAATAATACTTGAGTATTCTTTCTTGTATTTGCTCTTTACTTGAGTATTTTTTTCCGATGACGTTCTCCTATTATTTTAAAACAGATCTATACGTTCCACTCCTTTGTTAATTAAAATGGGTTTGTTTCCCCCCCTCTCTGCTGATGATAACATGACATAAAAAGAAGTCAATCGAAACGCAACAAGAGTCAACCAGAGACGAGATCTTTCTACTAGTCCCTTTCTATCAACCAATCGACTATATATAAATAATTTCAACCAGGTCACTATATGTTCCTGTCATCGACAAATGAATAAAGATGCATTGTGTGGAGTGAATAATTTTTTGGCAGGAAGAAGCAAAGTTCGCTAATTTCCCGCCATACATACTGCAACAATAAATATAATAAGCATAAAATAATCCACTAGAACTACTTTAGAAACTAAAACCGGAGGTTTAATTGTACAATATTTTTTTCCTCACAGGTCGCATGCAGAACTGTGTGTGTGTGTGTGTGTGTGTGTGTGTGTGTGTGTGCGTGCGTGCGTGCGTGCGTGCGTGTGTGAGAGAGAGAGAGTCAGTAGGATTTGTAAGGCACACAGTTCAGCTGGAGGTATTTCATATTTTACAAAGCAAATAGTGATCACTTGGTGGCTGCCATGATACTCGAAAGCAACAACCGTCCTTGACAGCCAATGTTTCCATCATTCAGAGGTCACTTTTTCAACTGAGTATCTTTGTTTGAATATAGTGAAGCTGTTCCAAGTGAAAAAATAATTTTAAAGCTATTTGGCACTTGAGTGCTCAGTGTTTGGTGTCCATGTAACAAGCAGGACATTCTCCAACAATCACCTGCTAACATTGCACCGCAGGTTTGATTTCAAGCACATTTAATTGTTAACTGGTTTTGCACATGAACCATGTTTTTTGTTCGACAACTGAAACTGTCATTGTAACCATGCGATGGAAGACTGTACATAAAGTCGGAGCGGCAGGTGGAAATAAGTTTACAAGTGTTGGCTGACAAGAGCAGCGCAAGTGCAAAGCTCACATGGGTAGCCCAGGTGAGTGGTTTCACATGAGTAGTTGACAGCTTTGTTAGATAGGAGGCTTAGTGAGGTTTGATCTGAAGCAAGACTTAATGTCATTTAGGTGGAATGTCATGGAACAGGTTTGGGAGTTCGCCGTTTATCTCAGCTCGGCGCCCTCATGCATACTCGGGCTCTGCTAACCACCATGGTAAATCTATCACAACAGAACAAAGCGGGACATACAAGTGAATGTGGATTGTATATGTATGGTGTGTGCCTGAGGATTTATGTTCCGTTACATTCTTTATCATGTATGCAGACATAACTACCGGTACATGTACTCTGGGTGAACTTATGAAACAAGAGGTTGCTCAGTGGTAATGAGGGAGTGATTTTGTTGATATGAGATCATCGCAGTGTAACAGACTGTGAGAAATGTCATTATTTATGTCAAATCTCCTTGAGGCCTTGAAGACTTTATTTATGGCTGACTGTTTACAAAATTATGATCTACACTCCTTTTAATCGTGCCAAGTATGTCAGTGCCTGCATGCATGTAATTGTAGAAGCACGCAAAGACACATGAATGACACCTTTGTTAGTTACACTTGCGCAGTAACATCCAATGAACCGTATCCAAACGTCTGTTCTTAAAAGATGAGAGAGAATCTGTTGTATTAATTCAACAACTTTTTAATTATAGTGGCAGTTTACTGTGGTTTAGAAGTGCATTGCATCAGACTGTTTCCATTATTCTGGTTACCTTATTTCATGGAACAGTTCACAAAATTAAGCACACCGGCAAAATGTCATGAGATTCAATAAAGAAAGTGTATATATTTAATTTTAATACCCTGGAGAACCCAAGAACCCTTTTCTTTGGAATATGATGAATTAAACATTAAATGACTGCTATATGTTCCTAATTTAGGATTAAGGCCAAATTTGACCCTTTGGGATTTAAGGGTAACATTTGAGTAGCAGAACTTATAAGGGCCAAATTTGACTCAATGGGTTCTCCAGGGTTAAGGCGGTCGCCCGATAGTCCGAGGACTAGTGCCAAGTCGACCGCTAGGGGCATAGGATGATACGGGGAAATATAACGACGCTTGAGCAGAGTGGGGGGAATACAGCGACATTTGCATTGATTGAACAAGACAGTCAAACATAAATATAATTGAAAAAACGATCAAGGAGCATGGAGACAACGCTCAAACTAAAGTAACCGCATGGTACAACTAGAGTCAGAGGACCTGACATCACATATTTGGCCATGGCCTTGAAATACATCAACACACAAATACTCCAGTATGTGTCTTTGACTCTCAGCCAACACTGATCCCAGAAACAGTGCCGTTACTATACAACTGTACTTACACTCGTACTAAAAAAAAACAAAAATGCTTCAACTCTACGACACCAATACCACTTGATCAGCCTGAGAAGGACCCATGTCAGCTATGTGCAAATACTCTCAGGTAAACTCGGATTACATCAATTTGTTAGCCATCTATAAATTAGGGCTGGACGATTATGGAAAAAATAATAATCACGGTTATTTTGATTGAGATTGGAATCCCGATTAAATGATTCATTGATTTCAAAATGTTGTAATTATTCACCTGCAAAAACTCAACCACTCAAAACTATCATCATAGACTCACGTCCATTCATTCCTGCACATTGAACACTATTTTACAAGAACAAAATGTCCTTGTAAATATCATGTGAAATTTAAGCCTCTAACATTTTCATTCTGCTACATTACATCAACCACTACGTGCCGTCGCATGTAGGCCGATGGCCAAAACCACCCTCAGCCCTGGGCGTCGATGAATATTCCTTTTTGTTCCCAATATACCCCTGGTTGGGAACATTGCTATAGTATCGTACATTAGCCACTGTATAGTACATTTTTAAAAGCACCGGTTTCTGTTCAAACCTGAAACTTAAATCTTTAACAATGAATATCCCAAGTTGAAAGGCCCCATGCATCACGCTGCCGCCACATGTGAATAGACACGTTTCTTCTGTCAGACGACAAGTTGACACACATGCTTCTACCTCCCAGCTTTACGGGCTAGTCAGGCCAGTTCTCCTAGTCACCGCGCAGGAGCACTCAGCTTCACTGGCGACGTGCTTTTCAGAACTCACTTCATGTAACTTTTGTATTGGAAATCTGTGCAAATATTTAGTGTAGAAGAGATGTGCAAATGTTCAAACAGTTTGAGCAAAATGTCTCAAATCGAGAGTGGTATTGATGGTGGCGAATGCGAGTGAATTACGAATCTCTCTTGGAACTTTAAGAATCATAGGCAATCCATGAATCAGACACAGGTTAATGCTGCGGTAATGGAAAAACATGAAAACTATAACAGAGTTGGGGTAAAGGCAAGTCCCTCTAATAATACCCAACCGATACTGTCAGTGTACCCTTGTGCACAGTGCCAGCACTTCACTGACCCAATTCCCACACTGCGTTGAATCCACCAACAACTGACCTGTTAAGTGACAGGTCACTGGGAGGACTGGACCCACATTCACTAATAGGCCACAAGATTAGATCCATGTTTAAAATTCAATTGGGATACAATACAATGGCAGCATTAAAAAATCCATCTTTTTGAAGAAAAAGCTCAGTTGGGGCTGACAGTCAGGGAGATAACAATTGAACAATTATGTTTGTGATTGTGGTTTGAATTAGCTTTTCTTACTCTGACTATAAAGAGTTAATCGTTGAACACACATTCCTCAAGTTTACCCAGCAATTACTGAGGGAGTAGTACTACAAAATAAACTGTCACAATATAAGATGTAAGCAGTGTAACTCTTCAAATATAATCAAGAAAAGGGAGTGACAACACATGAAAACATAAATACAAATACTCCCAATGACTATTGTGTAGTGATGTGATGAGGACCAAAACTCTCTTCGCGTCTACACGAACTACTCCTCTCTTTGATTCACTTGGGAAGTGATGTGTATTCAAAGTGTTTGTATAACGTTGCACATTAACTGACTTTGTGCAGGTTTTGAAGCACTGCACCAAACCTTGTGAGCCATTCAATCATGTGGCTATTCCCACCAATTCAATGTCCATCATTACAATGAACATTTTGACAAACTTTTCTGATTAAAACTGCACTTAAAATGCAATATTTCTGTAATAACAACATTGAAAGAAAACATCAGTCATGGAGTAATCAAGAACCATGTTTGACTGGTACAAGGAAACCAGACGTGCCATTTTAACATCAATTCAAGTCAAGTCAAGTCAACTGTAAAAGGTTCACTACTGGTTGTAAAAAATGAAATTAAGCTTTCGATTCCACTGCTTTTGTTCTATTCGACGACAGGCTACTTCCAGTTTTCTCATGTCCTGTTAGTGACTCAGCAAGAGGGACGTTGACTGCTAAGCAGGAAGCTCCCAAATGCCCGATTTCCATTTGGGGCCAGCTGCAACAACATGCTAACTGTTTACAAATAGAGCCACTATAAGAAAGCACATATATAAATAAAACAATTATTCTGTCCAGCTTTGAGGTGACAGTTATTGTAGTTCTTGCACAGCTATTTCCGCATCCTCACTTAGGGCATCTTCCATTTGCAAATTTTCATCACTTGTGGCCATTAAGATTTGTAAGGACAGACAACAGAGTGACTCATATTAATTGGATAAATGGCTAACGGAAGAGGCCCCGTCATCTCCATCCCATTGCAAGCAATCAATTTAATACGCTTTGGCAACTCGTGACAGATTTAAAATGTTGACTATATAAAAAGGTCATTCCAATGTCGATTAAATGTATTTTAGAGTGGGCCAAAAATTGGACGATTGGGAAATTGTGGGCGGCTAGATGCGAGTTGTGGCTGATAGCAGCTTCTTGCAAGTGTTCTCATTTTGTATATGTGTGCTTGGCTGTTGTTACCATTCACTAAACGGCTGAAAGCGCATCTGCGAATGTGGCTCGCCATGCCAACGTGCCAGCGCATTACAGTACGGTGGTGTTTCTAAAACTGAAACGTTGGCTCGCAACACAAAGCAAAAAACAAACAAAAAGAATGATAAAGTGGCAGCCCTTAATTTGAAAAATTCACAAGTTGGGGCTCATTTGCAAGTCACAGCATTCTGTATGACTTGATGAAAAAGCATTGATCGTATTCCAACTGTTGGCTAAGTGTAATCAGATGTTGCCTGATTATGGGAAAATTCTATAGGCTACTCTTCCATGTCAAAGAGGACGTTGTTTTGAATCAAAGATGGAAAAAGAAACCGGTACAAACATGAACCAAGACTGATCCATGACATTCTAAATAATGATTTTGTTAAAACATAAAAACTGGCAAAAGATTCGCAATGGCTACAAACTTCAATTAAAGAGCCCAGTATGATTCATGTTCTAGTCATAAAATAATAGAAGCAATGACTTCGATTGTTTTCAGAGTTTTGGCTCCGAGGACAGGAGCACAAGAACAAGAGAAAATATCCTCGCCAGTGGCTCATCTCACATGTGCCTGACCTTCAAATGGCTATGCAAAAAAAATGATTTGGCCTGCACCTTTTCTGATGGAGCTCCAACTACTTTGAGCTTTAAACATCAGCAGCACATACAGGACAGCTTTTGAAAGATGTAAATATTCCCACAGGTATAAAATCTCATTTCCTCATATCACTGTCAACAAGCAGACATTCGGTCCACTGTTTCCTCCCGACTGCACTCTACAGTCACCTGCTTATTAATCAGCTCCTAAAGCAACGCGAGTAGCAACGGCGCTATCATCAAACGCACAGACACATGGCAGTCGCTTTTAAGAGAAGGCTCTTCCCTAGGCTGAGAAAGTTTGATGATCAGACAGGGAAAAGTTCAGTTCACACCCTCTCATGAGGCGGGTGAAGACACCAGCAAGGACACAAGTGGCTGTCAAAGGATCTGTATTTACGGAGCTAAGCAAAAAGTCAACAAACCCTCGTTCAAATATGAGTGAATCTGTGATAAAAAATAATGAAAAAAATCATTTCAATTTTTTCATCATTAATGTGACCAACAACCTGTACAGGTTGATTTTCTTAACATCTTTTTGAAGAGTGAAGTGCCTGTGTTTAGGATTAACAATCACATTAAAATTTGTGTTAAATGGAAGTCAGCGTTACGCTTTTCCTTGTGCAATCTATGACACGATTCAACAGATTAGCTTTTCATCATTAATGTTGAAACTTGAGCATTTTTACTTTGATAACATTCTCAGTGGCCAATTTGTACACTAGCAGGACAGTTAAATATGTTACTACATATGGCCTCTAAAATTCAACTGGCCTCTCACCAGGTGTCGCACCCGAACATCGCTGAGGTGGAAAAATTAGTTGGTGACCGCACACCAGGGAGTTGAGCAACGCACATCTACCAACACATTGCAATAGAAAGACTGCAACTCTGTATCGGGTTTTGAGACAATATGTTGCATTGTATTCTTTTTTTAATGAAACCACAACAATGGCACGACTGTCAAGAAAGGAGCAGATTGCCACAAATAGAGGAAACGGTCGACAATTAAACCAAATCGCTTCAATCACTCATTTTGGCAACAGGGACTCTCCACGCTTTATTCTCTCGTCACATATTGTAAAACACAACAGACAGACAACCTACTTTTTGACAACTGAGTCGTTGGCACTGTGGCTTGATTCCTTTCGTGTAAAGTGTGACACTAAAGGTTTCTGATTGATCAGCAAAGAATCAATATTTCTGGAAAATGATAGAAAAGAATGCAACAGAGCATCTCTTCTCATTGTAAAAGAATTACATGACAGAAATGCTGTCTCTATTACTTTGTTGTCATTTGTTTACTTTGTTCTTGAGCAAACTCCTTTGGGGTATGGGGGAAAAAAAGACAGATCAGGGTTTACGCTTCCAAACTGAACAATGCAGAAATGAACCCAGTGGGTTTCAGAAGGAGTCTAAAAAACTAGAAAAAAGTCATGATTAGTTAGGCCCACTTTTGTTGACTACAGCTGAGATCCATTAAAAGCCCAAACAAACTGTAGGACCCTACTGAGACAAGAGATTGAACTGCATTATCCCTAATAACTGAGAAGGTCCCATCCCACAAGTCAGGGCGGGTGCACTGCCGTTGACAGAGGCCGATCCGAATGAAGAGAGTCTGCAGGGTGTGCATTCTCCACGATGACCCCCGACATTCCTGGAAGCAAACCAGGCTCTCACTCGCTGCACCTCACCCGTCCACATTGCTTGCATACCAGAGCATGCTGACACCAAAAGATCCCATTCCAAAAGTGCACACGTTTTCAATTACAGAGCGTCGAGAGCTCATGCGGGACTTCTGAAATCAAGTTCCGATTCATTTAAGGGAGGTTTGGTGACAGTTTTGTAACCTTCATCAAATTCCACACATTTCTGCTGATAGAGAACACAATGCGCTTTTCAAGTAAAGACAGAAAGCAGACCCCTTGCCTCCTCCTTTCAGGGGGTTGGCCAAGCAGCCCCCTTTCTACAGCACACTGACCCACTTATTGAGACAGTCCCAACCCCCGCTGGTATTATTGTGTGAAACAAACTCATCATTCGTTTTCACTCGAGGTTCACAATTGCCCCCACTCTTTGAGGCCAAAGAAAAAAGAGGGAGCAAGGCGCAAACTCGGGAGTGGATGCTCATTAGATTGCCTTGGATACACACAAAAGAGGAGGTGGTTACCACTCATCCCCTCAACACGAGTTATAATATGCAAGAGTGGTGCTTCCTTTAACTTCGTTTATCTTCATGTAAAGTAATTAACACAATATCTTGAAGGTTCAACACAATCTGTTGGAGGAGCTCCAATTTGTTCAGCTTTCCCAATAGGAATCAATGGACAATGAATTCATCTGTTTTGTCAGACAACATGAAAAAAGGCCATAGAAGTGTCAAATAAATAACCACGAATTATATTATGCTAAAACAATCAGGACTTTAATTTTGAATGAGAAGGGCATAAAAAAAATGTGTTTGATAATTCAATATTAGTGTAGTAAACAGTGGATCAATATCAGTATAAAGTTCCTTCGGTGGTCTCATGAGAATCATCATGGAAAATGTAGCAGGTGAAACTCTGAGGCCTTATGAAAACATTTGCATACACACCAGTACTATAAAACAATATCTATATTCGGTAACGCCTTCATTTTATACATTTTTTTAAACTGTATGTGATTTTAGCATGCCCCACACACTGCTCTGCTAATTGCAGTGGGTGCACTTTTTTAACCTGGTTTTGATTTTTTTCATTAGGTTTTTTTTTGGGGGGGGGGGGGTGACAATATTGCCAGCATTTTGCCTTTCTTCAGTGGAGGAAAAAACAGTGACTGGATGCAGACTAAAGTTTTGTAATTGTTATAATTTCAGTTGGATGTTGTCAAGCATTATATGTCCACATTCACAGATGTAAACAAAAAAATCTGAAATGTAAAATATATATTTGTTAAACAGAACACAGTCAGCTTGTTGACTGAATATTGTTGCTCAGTGTGAAGGTCCGCCAAAAATGTCCATCTTGTCATGCAGCCCGTCACATTTCTTTTGCTGTTTTTAAGTACAGTGTCTGCTTGACATTATTTAAATAATTAAAAAGTGTGGGAGCTTGACCAATATGCATTTCTCACAGCATAATATCTACCTAATACAATGAATATTACTTTTAATCGAAAATACCCCCGCCCCCGTTGAAATTGGGTTGCTCAAAGGCACCGTAAGGTAATATTGACTCATTTAAAAGTTGGGCAGAATGCACAAGCTGGGGAGAGGACAATCATGCAAGCACGCAAAAGGAAAGCCCCAAATGAGCAAGGATGTAGTTCAATCCTAAAAGAAAAGCAAACAATGACTTAATAGTCCAAAATGTTTACAAAAGCAGTTCGGATAGACCCCTGATGAGAAACTCCCCTGGAAGCTGGGACGCACAGTACCTCTGTACAACAAAGGAAATGTGCACACTGGTCAGTCTGCTGTAGCTGCTGTGGTTCCCCCCACCAGCCTCGCAGGAAGTCGAACACAAGGACAATTTCCACCCTTTGAGACAAACAGGAAGCACACTCGGCGTACTGAGACGCACTGAAAATAATGTTGCCTTTACACCCCTTATCCACAACTTGACTAAAACTGCTCACAATGTAAATTTCCTCATAATTATTACTTTTTTTAAAGATAAGGACTGTTTCATCAGTTGAAACTTCATCATTTTAACCCACCAAAACACACTGAAGCTCGTAAGGGAGGCCGGCATGAGAGAGCAATCGAGATAACTGTGGCGTCTCAAATCATTTCAACAACATTGCCACAATGCAGGTCAGGCAACTCCCTTTATTCTCAAGTCAGTTTCATCAAAAGTCATTATCAAACAATGTACTTCAAAATAAAAATAACTCCTACGTAGAGAAACACTGGACAGGATGAAGTCAGAAAAATGTTGGCAATGTAATTCTAACTGTCATTGTGTTTGAGGTTCAACGGTTGGGAGTTGTGCGAGTGCATGTGTGAGAACTGAGGCAAAGTACAATGCGTGCAGCTTAGGCTGTTTAACCAAAGAAAATATTTTACTATCCTCATCATCATCCAGTGAGCATTTATTTATAGTCTATACTGAGCCGCACTTTTACACACAACAGAACCAAAACCACCGTTTGTTTTTATTTTTATGCTGATGAGGGTTTCTTGGCGATCTGATAAATGACACAGCAGGGATAATATTTACTACCTTGATGCAGCAGATACTATACAAATAAAGCCATCTGCTTTATTTCTCTTAGAAAGTCATTGGCCAAAACCATTGAAAGGCTAGTTCAAGTCAAGTTCAACATTTTCTTTACAATATGTTGTATGCACACCAAGTAGTCTAAAAAACGTATTCTGATTAATACTGTGTTTGCGAGGGGGCTGGGCTGCCATTTTGCCTTGTACTGCCAGGTTTGCTGGGGCTCAGGTTTGGAACATCACGGTTCACCTTGTTTTCTGGGCTTGGTCATGTGATGACAGCAGGCTGAGCCCTAAAGCACTGTGATGTCATCTTAAGTACACAGCAAGTGGCGGTGCAAGGCAAAAAGGCAACAAGCACAGGTTGGCCATTGACCACATGAGTTCATGATTAACCTTTTCTACATGCTCCTTGCAAGTGTTTTAAAACATGAAACTTATGGCTCAACTTTGTGACAAAAGCATGTGCAGTGCTTAGCTCCACACGCCCCTCTAACATGGCGTGTTTTAGAACAAGTGGGTCGGGGGTGAGTGAGAGAAAGGTGACATTTACCTGCTTGGCCTCCTCCAAGGACCTGTGCAGCCGACTCAGCTCCTTCTCATATTTCTCCTTCATCTTGTCCATCTCCTGATCGTGAACAGCCACTTCCTCCTTCAGAGCTCCCTTCAGAGCTGTCAGCTCCCTCTCCCGCTTCCTCAGAACATCCTCCTGCTCCTCTTTGGCCACTAGCACTTCCTGCAACTCAACCTTAAGTTGGATGATGTCCTAGAGAAGAATTGTTTGGACTATTGTTACTATGTTGACCTAGGCAAAAGCAGAAAATGATAATTGACATGCTTTTTAAAGTCAAACAGTGTGCTTCCTTTCACAACTGGTTTACATTAGGGATGTGAATCTCAGCACTGAGGACGATTTGATACACATCTCGATGCACTGCCAGCGATGCGATACTTAAACGATACATGGAATTTTCTGGCGATACGATGCGATACGTTTCACCGTCGTCACGATGTAATACGATGCGATACACATTAAGTTCAAATCAATGCGATCCGATACGATACAATGCAATTTGTTGCGATATTGTGCAATTAAACATGATGCAAATAAGCAAAGAAAAAAAGCGTTTAAAAAGATGGAATTCAGTATGGTATTACAAAAAGGATACCACTTTATTCCTTATAAACAGTAGAACTTGTAAAACCACTTATTTAAGCCCTTTCACAATTGGGTTTCGTGGAAAAAAAATGTAAACAATTTGGCACCTGAGACTCACAGCTGTTGCTATAGTGTAAACACAAACAGACTATTCTCACGGAGTGTCTTTATATGAAATATAATTTTATATATATATATATATATATATATGAATCTATAGCGCAAGATGTCCACCCATCCACTGTAAGTGCAACTCTATGCGCACTGTTCAGCGACACAGTAATCTCACTTCTCACTTTGTTGTACACATCGGGAATATGTTTGTAAGTGAACACAGACCTGTCTGGTATTTTATACCTGGGTTCCAAAACGTGCACGAGCTGTCTGAAACCCTCGTTGTCCACCACGCTAAGGCTGGAGGTCTTTGCATATGAAATAAGCAGTGGCCTTAGTTATAGCCATTGCGCTGTCACAGTGAGTTGCAAGGAGACTCCCAAAATAAGAGGCAATTTTTTTCTGATCCTGACCTGGTTTACCAAGAGTTTCTCCGGTGTCCGACGAGGAACTGGGCGGGGAAACGGGGGTGCGGGAGGGAAACTTGTCGGTGATCTGGTGCCATCGTTTTAAGTGGGTCTGCATATTTGTGGTGCTGCCGTTGTATGGCTTCTTAGTGCGACATTCTTTGCAAATCACGGAGGTTCTATCAAGCTTTCCGTCTTTCTTTTTGAAGCCGTAGTATTTCCAAACATAAGATTTGATTGTTGCGGCTGCATTAAATATAGTAGTTTCCTCGCTGCTGCTTGCGCTAACTTCCATAATGTTTCGCTAGTTGTGTACTGGACTGTATGTGACGCACGGCTACCGTCCGTATTCAACACAAAACGCAAAGCAATGATGGTGCATTCATTGCGCCTAGGAAAGGGCAGATAGGTGACGTTTAACATGAATAAAACGGCGCTTGAATCGGATTTTACCGATACCCATCAATACATCGTGATGAATCGCGATTTCACCCGTCAATCGCGTCGTACCCAGTGAATGAGCCGATGCACTCGGATCGCGCACGTGCGCATCGATGTATCGATTAATATCGATTATTTTCCACACCCTTAGTTTACATAGGAAGCCCTTTGATCATTTATACGATATCCTTGATTTTGATCTGAGGTCTGTGTAATAGTACGTACTCTGTCTTTACTCGTAAGGCAATTCAGCGCAGGAGTTGAACAATTAGGCCACGCTAGTAGCATGATGGTGACTTTGCTAGTGATGCCCCCACACCCCATTACACCATCCACTACTGCATAAGATTTCTACTCATTCGTAGGACAACTACACCATATTAGCAAGGTGAAACTGTGCATGTGTTGACATCTGTGCAATTAAATTTAACCTAACTAGAAAACTACTGTGCAGCACTACTGACGTTACTCGGCCCAAATAGTTGGCATATGTCCTGCAAAAGTAGCACTCGTAGTTTTAGTACAAGGACGGAATGAAGCTGGATAATGCGCTTTCTGTAGGATTGTGCAACTGAACACTGCCATACCGCCATGATGGCGTCTCTCTCGCCATCAGCAGCAGTCGTCTTGGCAGTGTCCAACTCATCGTGCATTTCCGAAAGCTGGTCCTGCAGGTCTCGGATTTCCGTCTGGTATTGCTCCCTCTCCATCTTCACCTGGAACAACCTGACACGCAACATAACATGTCACAACACACAGTAGCATGCCAGTACTCCACTTGAACAGACACCTGTGCAACAGTTCGCTCGTAGCAAGAGCAGCACCTGTGCCTGTTCTTAATTTCAGGGTTAAAGCCAATCGACTTGACTTGTTGACAAGTCACTAACGTCTAAATTGCTTCCAGGGTGAGAGGTGATGTGAAAACTAAAACTAAACTACAACTGGGCGAGAGCATAATCAAAGTTAAAATAATGCTGAAAGTAAATCAAGTGATCTTTGAAACTGAACAGTTTGCAACAAAAAATGTGAAAGAAAAAAATTATTTGAGAACTTGGTAGCAGATTATGTATTTATTTGATATCTTTGATATTCAGTCTACAGTCCAGGTACCGGTAATAGTAATTCTTTGCCCACACTCGTAACAAGTCAAGTCAAAACACAATTCAGTGCACTAGTAGAATAACTATGTTTGCTAATATGCAATTAAAACTTAAGTTATAAACTACTATGCTGTACAAGCATCGCTACTAGGCCTCCTTGTTGACCTACTTTGTTACAGCTGCCGCTGTTGTGAAAGCGCTATATAAATCAGCATGTATTGTATTGTATTGTATTGTACTAGTGTGCAGAAATGGCATGACTAAACATTAGTACTTTGTACAACAATTTTGGCATACTGGTAGGCCAGCTACAGGCACAAGTCACCTGTAAAGCTAAAATACTACCAGGCATTTTGGTGATCCTAGTAGGATCCAGGACAGTGCGACACTTGCCTACTATTTCGACCTAGTGGTGTTATTACAGCAGCACATTAGTTTAAACTAGTACAATTTTAATTGCATACGAGTAGACCAAAAATGGCACAAGTCAAGGAAAAAAGCATTTCCACTGTGTCTGAGTGTTGTTCTGCTAGTTCTAAATTGTCTTGCGAGCGAGGACAAAGCTATTATTGAGTACATAGACCTTAAGTGTGGATCTCAACAATCTTGAATAAATACTCATACAGTTTCCCTACAGTGCACGACATGTGGCAGTGCATCTAATACAAAAAAAAGGGTTCTCAGAAAAGTGTCGTTCTAAAATCATACCCCATATACCAGTGAACACGTGTAGAATGAAGCCACTGTATCTCAAAGTCAAACTAAGTGTCTCATCCGTTTGTCTATTGTGCATGTTCACTCATTTATTTTACAATTAACAAATTTCTTGATTTAATTACTTTGAGTTCTTACTCTTCAAGTGTGGTCTGGAGTTCAGCCTCGGTTTTGGGCAGTTTTTCCTTCAAGCTTTTGCACTCTTCGGCAGTCCGGTCTAGTTCCCGCTGCAGCTCCTTCAAGCTTGATGCTGCCATGCTGTCTGCCTTATTTGTCTGATAGGAAAACACACATATGGACAAATGTGCAAATGTGGTTGGTACCTCTCGGTTAATGAAAGAAAAAGCCACAGAGATCACATAAATAACTTTGCATGTGAGAAAAGGTATAATAAATGAAAATTAACCAATGTAAATCAGACATTGTGAAGGTTAGCTCCGGTCCCAGAGAGCTTGGATTTCTGAATATATGCAACTCTGGTCACATTAACAACATCATTATTGTCCAATGCTGTTTCATGGGTTTGTTTTTACAAAATAAGGTTGAATCATAATTCAAAAGCAATATCTGATTTTCATTGGTTAATTTTAATTATTTTTTATTTATCATTATTTCCTCAAGTTATTTCTGTGACTGCTGTGTTTTTCCTTCATTAACACAAGGAGACAAACAATTTTGTCTGCGTGTCTGCATATACCGGTAATGTGGCTCCACACAAATCTAGTCTCGACTGCTTATTGTTTGCTTTCGATGGAGAAGCTCTAAAGTTCGGAACTTTTTGATTGTGAGTTGCCCATTAAACCTAAAGATATCTAACCTGCAACATTTTGAATACAAACACATTTTTGTTACCATTCTTTGTTCTTGAATTTGTTGTTTCAGTTCGGCCACTCTTTTCTCCAATGTAGCGTTTTGCTCCCGCAGGGCTTTGGTCTGAGCAGACAGACCCAAGGACTGACAGAAGAACACAAAGTACAATCAATATTTACCTTCAGAATAGTTTCTTTTATGAGTGAAGTGTATAATGTTAGCGTGGCCATTTGATTGTATTGTACAAAGCATTTTCCATGAAACATGGGGGTCAGTTCCTCTCCTCATAATAAATAAATAGTAAAAAAATAAATTAAATAACTGGAAAAAAAATCTGCAAATAAGTGAATCCACAGGTGCCAAACTGGTCCATTTTGGTGGTCCATTTTGTGTGGATCTGCAGTCAAAACCTATGGTAATGAACAATTAGAAAAACAGAAATTCTAAAAATGTCTCACTTTGTCATCAGGAGGGCCTGCCGTGGCTCGAGATTTCAACGTTTGAATCTTCTCAAAGACCAGGTTGACCTTTCTCTTGGTCGTTTCATCATTATCGGGGCTTCTGCAAACAAAGACACACGCAGACCAGTAATGCCGAGAGTAAAAAAAGAAACGGTTTTGCAGGTGGTCAAGGTGGTTTGGAATAGTGATCAGTCATTCCCAACTTAGAAAGGGGTCAGGAAGGGTCATGCTGCTTTGATCTGCCACCTCATTGCACAAACAGCCTTGTTTCAGCCTGAGAGGCTACGTTTAGACTATGGAAAAATGTGACCCAAATCCTATTTTTTGCCCATATGTGATTCTTTTATGACAGTGCTAACGGCTTGATTCAGATTTTTTCAAATCTGATCTATATGTGGTCCGAGACCGGATACCAATTCTTTGGCAAGGCAACCTTCGTCTATAGGCCAGGTCGCATGTATCCAACTTGTAGGGTCTCAAAATTCCTATATGCGCTCTGCGCAGAGGAGAGATTGACAATTGTCCATAAACCTGCAGTTATTTAGTAACAATGTGGACTTTATATTAGACTTTAATCCCCAACATCAAGTGGAAATTTATGGTGATTTGTACTATAGTAGTAATGCAGCCATGCAGACAATTTATTTATTATACGCGGCAATGACGTGACATCCTCTTTCGTGGTCATCTCTATGATATGAGCAGAGTTAAAGGACTCTGCTCATTTCCCAAATATTTCTACATCTTCCCACATTGCTCCTCTGTAGATATGAGATGATTAAAAAGACGAATCTCCTACATCCTGGACCATATTGAGTTCCGGAAACACTCCTTAGTTGGTGATTCATCGCTTTTTCTGCGCATGCAGGTCACTTTGGGGAAGCATTTGGTTCACACACCAAACAGACTGAGGATGCAATTAATAATCGTATTTCACCCAAAAATTTGAATTGAGTCTCGAAACCTGCAGTCTGAATGTAGCCCAACTCAACTATGTGGCATCTTTATGAAAAGCATGTGCTTCGGGAAGTGTTTCATGCACACCAAAACAAAATTGCTGAAATTGAGCCACAAAATTATGTACACCTGGACAGATCCAAAAATAACTTGCTTCATACTTTTTCAATGATAAATAATTAAAAATCAAAGTAGCAGAGCATCACAGTGTTGTAGAATCACACACAAAGGTGTTTTGTTTACCTGATAAATTACATAATGAGGAGCAAAACGAATACATCTCTCAATATGACGCGATGCAGCTCTTCAGCACTGCAATCAACAACTGCAGTTGCAAGGAACAAACTTAAAAAGTTCGAATGAGTACCACTCCTCTATTATTATTAAACACAATAACATGCATGTGGTGCAGGTAATTCTTTTTGTCCACTGCAGACATTCTGTTTTTTCCGGATTCTTTCGCCCTGGCTTGCTGCCACCTGCACCAACTAATTTTTTTTACACATTTCTACTGCATAACTGCATAATTTTAGTCTGTGTGGGGAAAAATGATCCCTGCAGAGCTTCAAGGCAGAGGTTTAGCTTTGACCATTTTTGGTAATTGAAGTATTCGAGTGTTTCGGCGAATCACTTCAACTCAACAATAAGCAGGTTTATCTGTGTGAACTTAGGATCTTTGAACAGTTTGGGGTTTTTTTTAGATTGTGCAGGAGTAGTTCATTTTGTGGCTCCTCCCTGCAGGTCAGACCAAACATGTGTTAAACATGAAACTCCTCAATAACACATTGAGAGAGATGGTCTTTTACTGGATTCCTGATTGTTTGGTCACGATTACAGACACCGGCGAGCTATTCCACTTCTTTACGTGTCATCTTTTGTGTCTGCCTAACTGATCATTTCAGTGAACAAAAATGTTATTTGGCACAGACTTTAGGAGGACCTACTCCCCCCTTGGAAAAGTCAGTGAAATGAAAAGCATCAGTATCAATAAATCTGAAGTCGCACAGCTTTCTAATGACAACAGTGATGTATTATTTCTTTAAATTAGGTCAGTGACACAGAAACATTCTCTCAACCTGTGTTCTCCTCCCACAGATGACTTCGATTATACATCCACATCTCCCGTTGCCCCATGTTTGTCTTTGCAGCCTTGAGAATGTAGCTCAGTTGCTATCCCAGCACTTCCATCTGGGTTTCCTTTCCTTTGTCGTCCTCTGACTCCTGACCTGTATCCCCGTCACACCCAAACAGTTTCCTGTCCTTTTTCTAAACGACCACTTGCTGTGCCAACAACTGCAATAAAATCGAGAAAAATGTGGATCAAATCTGAAAATCTATGTCTTTCATTTACTACCTCTCACAGCTTATGCAGGAAATCGATAACCGGCATATGATTGAACTGCAAAGACTTTCATATACTTCTCCTTTGACTCAGTTTAACACGAATCCTCGATGCTTTCTTCTCTTGGCAGCCAATACGTGTCTGATTACAGTAACAAACACAAAGGTTTAGCCCTTGATTTACACTATAGCGGAGAGAAAACACTGAGGTAAAGTGAGATTGTGAAGAAAAAATAATATCCACACAGCTGGATCGCCTGACTGGGTGGGTAAAAGAACACATTCCTTCTCTTTTATCATAAACACCCCAACTCTGATGAAAAAAAAAAGATCCATGAACTCCCACTGAATAACTTCTCCCAACATGATGCATGACTTCAAATGTGCTATTTGTGAAATGTAGGAACAATGGGCCCAGTTTGTGGTTCAAATTACAGCCAAAAGATTCAAACTCTTCTGTTTTTATAGCATCAACCAGCCATGAAAATAGGGAGCCAAGCAGAACGAGGTCAAGCTGTAATAACTCACCCGTCCTTTAGGTAATTGAACAAAATTTGCTTTGCTGTCTCTTCGTGTGTTTGTTGTGAAAGCTCCTGCTGACCTTTAAGGAGATCTGGCGTTGCCTGAATGGGACAGGAAATGAGAAAATGATCTGAACGTGGTAAAAGAGACATCAGATTTACTACAACAAGCCTGAATCAAAACATGGTGTCAAATTGCATTCCTGACTGCGTATCAATAAAATGGCATACCACCTTTTATTCAAGCAGTGGCTGACATAAGACAAATTGTCCCATGTCAATTTTTAGACTTTAAACTGAAAGGGGAAGTCAACCCAATGTTTTCTGATTTGCAATAATATGTGAAATGCGCCTCCGCTAGTCAAAACATGGCATTCTCAATATTGTGTTTGTGGAATATGACCTATGTCGCAAAATGTAACCATTTATATCAGAAGGCGGCCACTTTACCAATTTCAGTCAACTGAAAATTAGACCACAGTTAGTCAGGGCTCAGGTAACAAACAATCACAGCTGAGAGCCGCAGGACGTGCTCCTTTTTTTACATGTCTCACAAACGTCATAGTCATAATGCTGTGTTTAGACTAGTGGGGCTGCATGGAACATATTGTCAAAAAAAAAAAACATGGCAGGTCCATATCTCCTTTAAGTTTGGGAAGCGATGTTAAAGATTCACTACAATGAAATCAGAGATATGTTTCAAAATAAATTAGTCATCTGTGCAGGGCTATTTGTGGCATGTCAAATTTAGAAGGTATAATTATTTTCATTTTACACGGACTTTAAAGTCAAAGGCCACGTTTTCACCTCACAAAAATGAATAATGTTTTTTTTTTTGTTGCTATACTTCACAACTTACTGTAACTGAAACGTACAAGATACTATTTTGGAACTGAACTGGTGCAAACGCGGCATGGGTAACAACTAGTGTTATGGTGATCTATTATGTACATTACCTGTACATCAGTGTCTGTGGTGGCTTTTTTGCCAACAATTGTGGACTTGGATAAAGATGTTGACAGCTTGCCAGCTGAAGACGCTGTGTCCACTGAGTCTTTATTCTTGAGTGTTACAACTGTAGAATGGCATTGGGTTTTTTGGTATCCCTGGATGTAGCCGACACCTGTGGATAAGGTGCTCTGGGGAGAGCCAGGGGCACTAGTGGTACGAGATGGTGACTTGGAATTGAGCATGAACCAGGGCTCCTGATTCCCAGCTGTCCTGTGCAGGCGGAGTTGTGAGGGCCGCAGGACGTGCTCCATTGATGCGCCACGACGACGGCTCGATTCATCCAGGGGCCTCGATCCTTCCTCTCGTCCGAAAGCGCTATCCACACTGTGAGAGCGTTTCCTGTCTTCAGGATTGATCCGGTTTCTTCGCCCAGCCCTGCCACGCCGATGGTGGCTGCCGTCTTTGCTGTCAAACTTCTCAATGAGCTCATCGACACCGGGAATGGGTCCCCTGTCAATGTCTCTGCCCGACCCAGGGACGAAAGGGATGTAGCGCCGGTTCTCGTGACGGTTAATGGTGTCCGCGTAAAGCGCATCAATGTTTTCGTCCGCATAGAGCTTAGGGGTGGAGGATGATGAGGAGTGGCGAGAGCGAGAAGACAATTGCAGAACAGGGCCACTGGAGTCTGACCTCCTCAATGGAAGGACATCTGGCTCGCGGCGTTTGCGATCGAGGCTTGAGTTGGCACTGTTCACTGAAGTGGAAGACTTGCACTGGGTTTTGTTCTGCTCACTCATGGTACTGGACACAGTAGATGCTTGGGTATGACTTTTGAGCATTGGCTTGGACTGAGGTGGACTCTGCTTGCTGAGACAAGGTTTGGACTGCGGCTGAGCCACTTGCGGCTTGGTCTGTGGCTGAGAATGCAGGGTCGGACCCAAAGACTGAGGAGTTAATTTGGGTTTTTGGTATGATGCCTCAGTCGAGCGCGTAGACGGAAGTTGACTTTTGTTCGATTGTGTGGGAGCTTTGTTTTGATCTTGGCACATGTTGTGGGATAGTGTAGATACAGTGGCTGTGGACTGAGTTCCGGTCTCAGCAACAGAAAGGGGCCTTGAAGGTAGACTCTGAAAGTTCAATGAATTGGTCTCTGGATCATAGGGCTGCAGTATCTCGGGATGCCTCTGAAAGTTCAGAAGGGTTTGCGCTTTCCTTGCTTGCGTATCTGCAGAGCCATTCTGAGCAGCTGCGTACTGCATCATCTTTTGAGACCTGTACTCGCCGAAGGGGCTCCTGGGTCCACCCTCCTTATCTCCTCGAAAATCATACTCATGGTAGTTATCAATAAAAGAACCCTCTGTCCCAATGTAGCCATTGCTATCGGTGTCAAAGGACTGAGGACCATTGTCCTGGTTGTTCAGAACTACGTAGGGATGTCCATCTATGCCCTGGACTCGAATGCTCAGACCATATGTACCACAATTGCTGTGGGGCCTAGAGGAGTGAGATGGTTGGGTGTAGCCCCGCTGTGGTCCACTAGTAGGAATGTCAGTCACTCTGTAGGACTCCATCAGGAATGCAGAAGGAAAATAAATCCCTCTCCCTGGATAAGGTGCCCTTTCTCTGGAAGAATCAGAGGGTCTATTAGTTGGAAATGAGAGACTGTATAATTCAATTAAAAAATATATATTTTCTTGCCTCACAGTCTGAAACACTAACAGAGCATTAGAACTTTGCTGTAAATAATCATGGATGTTTTCCATCAGGTGTGAAAAGAACAGATTATACCAGTCAAGAATAACACACTGACATTTGTCTAAGTGTATGGACAGGAAAATTGGAGTTCAAAAAAGGGAAAGTAAATGTAAAAACGGTTTCACTTGTCATTTACAATAAGCAACATGTTTTTCCAAACATCAACAAATGAGCAGCAAAACATGTAATAAATGAAAGTGATTACAATAACAAAAGGATGTTGCTCAGAAATATTTATGCCGGCCAAGACAGTCAGAGACAAAGCCATCAGCAGGCACCATGTGTTGCGGTAGACAATGGGCTTTGAGCAAGTTCCTGTTTGCCTTGCTGATAATGTCTCATTTACCAGATGCAACAATATAAAGACAAACTGAGATGGGCCTGAAAGAGGGTTCTGATAAGGATGACAACAAAGGTCTCAAGACAGGATACATCACGCCATGGGTTTAACAGGATAGGACAGACTAATGGCTGACACCCCTATGAATGTAAACATACTAAGCAGGAGGCCATAGGAAGGTGTTTACTGTAAAGCTAAATCATATACTGAGCAGGTCAAGAACCACACTCCTAATACATATCCATATGTATGTAAGAAAACCAACTGAACTCCACAGGAAGAAGCACTTGGTGAAGGAAGCAAAGAAAAACTCCCTCTAAGGAGGAAACCTCACACAGAACCCGGCCAGCCTTTGTGGGGCAGCCGTCCTCCACGTATGGTAGATTTAAGAAGCATAGACAAAATAGAGGAACAGAGGCTAGCTAGGGAGAGAAATCAAGATCGAGGTGTTGATCAGCCAAGGACGGAATGAGAGAACTATGGACACAACAACAGTTGTATCAACAACAGTAATAGTTCCATGATTACAGCAGGGACAATGGTATTGTTCCTCTCCTGACATAAAAGGCAGATATTTGAGAAGGTGTGAATTTTTAGGGCAATTTGTGCAAGGACTGTGCAACCATTTTCCTGTCATTGTATTTTACCATCAGCATGGTGGAACGTGGTTAGCACTCTGACTCAAAATGATGAGGGCTGGGATTCCAATTAGAGCCTTCCAGTGTGGAGTTTACATTTCTCTAAATGTAATCCACCCATCCATTTTCCGATCCACTTATCCTCACAAGGGTCGCGGGGGTGTTGGAGCCTATCCCAGCCGTTTTCAGGCACTAGGTGGGGGAAACCCTGAACCGGTTGCCAGCCAATCACAGGTGTATATTTCAAATACCAGTAAATAAATAAAATATCTAGCATAATGACAAAAAATATATATTAAACAAAGACCTTTCTGACATAGATAATTATTCTCCAATGTTTGTCAAACTGCTGCAGTATAGCACCAATTGATCCCATTTGAACATTTTGGTGTTTGAACATGTTTAATTTTATTTTGTTTCAAGTGTCCATTTTTGGAGAAACCATGAGGGCTAAAGAAAAATTGAGTGGTTTACAATTTCAAGTTTAAGTGAATTGATCATCATCAAATCAAGAGTGTGAGAGATGTAAACTTTGTTTTCACTAAATGTAGAATACACACAAAATTAATATATAGATTTCTTCTTTTCCCTAATGAGAAAAGTGAGTTGCCCCGAATGTTTTTACAAGCTGTCATGCTGGCTTCACCACAGGGCCCAGGTTAGAATGTCAAATCCTCGCTTTTGATCTTACGGAGCACATTTTTATCTCACCGTGGGAATTACTTGTGAAGTGTGAGGAGGCTGATAACCTGTTCAACCCCACAAGAGGAAAACAAAAGCGCCGTAATCGGCGCCATTTGGAGAAGAACGTCAAAATAAAGTCGAGTTAAATCACTTAAGCAGGGATTTACACTCTGGGAAAATATGAAAAACTTACGTAACCTCATTGAGAATTGCCTATTGGCAGCGGTGGCAAACGTACTTGCCCAGTATCAAAGTATTTGTACTTCGTTACTCCCCACCACCGCCCATTGAAACTCCCGTTAGTGTCAAAATCATAAAAGTAGTTCTATCAGTTTAACTCAAGTAGTATATTTATGAGGAGAAAGTCCTAAGAATAATTCACGTTTTAAACTGACGCACTTTGAGTACAGTCACATCACTACTCGGTGCAACAGGTGACTTCAAAGCACTCAAGCAACAAACTGCCACTTAAAACGTGATTTAAAACGTGACATAAACGCCCGAAACCGTATCGAAAGCGAGCGGGGCTGCTGTAATTGTCTTTGGTTTCAACTTGTTGAGTTTGGTCGCTCACGACAAACGCGTACGAACATCACTGGAAAGCGTTAGCTACTCACCACGAGCAGTCGTCCTCTTCGCCTGTCGTTTTTATAACAACAAAATATATTTTTTTAATATTAAAGCAGCAAGCAAAGTAACCGGGTCGCGCTTTATCAACTTAATTAGCGCAGTACTACTCACTGAGGGAGACAGTTTGAGGAGGAGGAGGAGGAGGAGGAGGAGGAGGAGTAGGAGGAGGAGGACGCTCGCAGCCCTGACTCTCGCTCCGGCTCGCCCCGCCTGCTGAAACGAGCGCACCGACCCGCCCACCAGGATACCCTGAAGCAGGCTGGTGGTCCACGAGCACCACCACCACGAACTGAACTAGCCCGGACACTTGAAAGCACACCAAATGCTTTACCTGACAGTCGCAGATGGAAAATCACAAGTGGATTGAGCTGTTTCACCAATCAACAACAGTTACCACGTAAATATTTACATTTGAGACGAGTACAGTGAGGTTAAATTGTGCAATTTACGTGTAAAATGAAATCCTTACTCCATACTTTTTATGGAGGGTCTGCAAGTCTTTGAATTCGACAGCGCCGTCTTGTGGAGCATAAAGCAACTTGATTAATGTGATAATTTTAATTCTTCTGATGATACAAAACGAAATATAACGCAGTACAAATACAAATTAGATTTTTTTTGGGGGGGGGGGGTTAAAATGTTAAATTGTATGTGCAACTAATATCTAATACTAATACTACAATAATATTTGAATTATTATCAGTATTGTTTTTCACAATTATTGTTACTCTTAGATGTGTTTAATGTATCCCTCCATCTATTAACAAAACTGCTTAGTATTTGTACATAGTTTGTTGCACACCACAGCTTGGTTTCTCCTTCTTTTCATTATTACTGTACTATATTCTGTACTGTATTATATACAGTGCTATATACTTTACTCATTAATACTGTACTAAGTTGAGTTTCAAACCCTAATTTAAAATACTGGCCATATTTAAAACCTACTTTGAAACACTTTGGGAGTGGGGTAGATAAACGTTTTCCCCGTCTGTAAATACATAATCGTGATGCTGTACTGTGGATGGGCTATACTGTCTCATGAACCACACCCTTGACACGCTACAGGTCAAGTGAGTGAGTTTTTTATGTGGAAGTTTTTTTTTGTTTGTTTTGTTTTTATGAATGAATTTTTGATGAGTGTGAGAGTTTTTGACTGTTTTTGGGTGTTTTTTGGGGTAAGTGGAAGGCTTGTGTTAGTCGTGTAGTTTTTTAATGTGTGTGTGTTTGTGTGTGTGTGTGAGAGAGAGACAGTTTATTCGTGGGATTTTTTTGAGTATTCATAAGATGTTTTAGGTGTATGTGGAGGTGATTTGGGGTGTGAGAGGTCTATATGAATAATAGTTTTTTTTCTGTGCCAGTGAGAGTATTTTATAGGGGAATTTTTTGTGAGTCGTGAAGAGACTTCATTGGTGTGAGAGGTTTTTGTGCATATGAGAGCTGTTTTGGTGGAAGTGAGTCTTTATCGGTTTTAGTGAGAGTTGGTGTGTGTGACAGGGAGAGAGAGAGAGAAAGGGAGAGAGTTTATGGTTGAATGTGAGTTTCTGAGTTTGTCAGAAACTTTGGTGAAGACAAGTCTTTTGCACTGTGTGAGAGGAAATAAAAGAATGAGTTACGAAAGACTCATTAATTCCTGAGATTTAAGTCATGAAATGAAATAAAATCGCAGTAATGGAACCGAGTGCATTCACTGCAGGGAGTTGCAAACTCCTTGGACCGTTTGGGAGGACACCAGCCAAGGCCTTTTTGGCCCGGCGGTCGTGACAGGAAGTCAGCCTACAGACATGGTGGTCCAGCTCATACCAAAAAAACAAAAACAGTCCACCGGTCTAACACTCTCACTTGTTCCCCCAGAAGTATTGAAACGAAACGACAGTGATTAACGTGGCCCCCGGTCGGAGCTTCGGAAAGCGGATGTGGGTTCGCAGACCTTGGAGGATGCGAGGGGTGCACACATCTGGAATGTGATCATTCCACACAGATGCGCCGCAAACATAATTTACGGCGCTGCTCACTTCCAGGGTTTTTGGAGCGCTGAGACACGTTTTTACCAGCCTTTCACGATGCATTCATCTCAGTCACAAGCCATACTGGAGTGGCAGGTTGTGCTCGGAACCTTAAACCAAGCAACACGATTAAACAAAGTACCGGTACTAATAAAAAGAAAATCTGGGAGTGAAAATGAAGGTAATGAAATACAAATGAAACCCTATTTTAAATTAGTTGTTTATCGGAATGTGCGACAGCTTTATTTATTTTTAGGTGTCCTAGAATTTTTGGTGGTGAATGTGAGTTTTTTTGAGTGACAGTTTTTTGTTGTATTAGAATTTCTGGGTGCATGTGACATGAGAGAGATTTTGGTGTGCATCAGAGTAGTTTTGTCAAGGGAGTATTTTTAATGTGAGAGTTTGTTGCAGGTGTATGACATTTTTTTGTGTCTCTAAGAGGTTTTCTAATGGGTGTGAGATATTTTTTTGATGTGGTTTAACTTTGTTGGGGGGGACTAAGAGTTTTTTATTGTGTGAACGTTTTTGTTATGAGAGCGTTTTTATGTGTGTTCTTTTTTTTGTGATGTTTTTGGTGCGTGTGAGTGAGTTTTTGTGTTGTGTGCGTGTGTATCTTTTAATTTTACTTTTTTTAACCATGAGAGATTTTTAGGCACGTGGGTTTTTTAGGTGTAAGCGTGAATTTTTGGGGGGTAGGTGTAAATTTTTAGCATGAGTGTGAGTTTTGTGGGGTTTGTGTGAGTTTTTTGATCGTTCGAGTGTTTTCCTGTATGCAAGAGTTTTCTGTGCATCTTGGGTTTTCTGGTGTTAGAATTTTTTTGGGTGGTATGTTTGATGGGCGACTGTGAGAATTTTTTTTTTGTTGTTGGCCATTTTTTTGTTGAGATTTTGGTGCAAGAATGCTTTTAGGTCAGCCTGCGAATCTTTGTGTGTGAGATTTTTGTTCTATTTTTAGAACAATACAGCGGTTCGCCCAGGTTGAAGTAAACAGCTAAACAACTCAAGTTTAAAAAAGATGGCACATTTATTGCAACATAAATGTTATATACATCATGTTTTTCTGTTGAAAAAAGACAGAAAACTGTAATTTTCATTGCCGCCTTTTCCAGACGTGCACAGACAACATGTTTGACGTTTTGACACAAATTTTTCTCAGTCAACCACGAGAGACTTGCGAATGGACATTGACATTTCCGGGAATAACAAAACAGGTTATGGTTAAGTGACCATGTACATTTTACTACCTAATATAGTAAAATAAAGTAATAAACTTTTTACTCAAAACCTTTGCTTCCAAAAATCTAGAAAGAGTAATATTTAGAATTCAAGAAATATTATTACAGTATTATTGTATAAAAGACTAACTACAGTGAAAAATAAGCCAATTTTTTTAAAACCGCTTTGCTTTTGATTTTCCTTTTTTCTATTTTACACAAGGAAAAAAAGCATGTGGGAATACAGCAACTCGGTAAAGAAATACAAAGCGGAACATACGAAATGAAGGAAATGGAGCAGGAACTCACATGTATACTAAAATCATGAATACACACGTGTGAATACTGTCATGAGCAACAAGGCCACATACCGACCAAGGAAACACACATACACATACGCACATACGCAAAAGACAAACTAAAACTGTTCAATGATCGATTCTGAATGTAAACTTTTACTTTGACTCTAATGGAAGTCCTTTTTTTTTTTTTTTTTGCACAGAATCTTTGTGAGACAATATACAGACAACTAAATGGAATATAAAGACCCAAACACTTAAAAAAAACATGCACAACAAAACATAAATAAAGCCATTGCCAAAGGGAAATCTATTCGTTTGTTCGTTGTTGTGCTACAATCCCACAAAATGACCTCTTTTATCTATATACTGTATATGTTCAGCATAGTGTGAAATATCAAGTCTGGCTTCTTTTATTAGGACTGAGCAAAATATAAGTGGAAGCTGGAAGAAACGACTTGACAAAAATGCATACCTACTTTTTTCCAGGCGAAAAAGTGGTCGTCGTTATTTGTTTAAAAAGAATACTAGGAATTGGAAACAAAATGTTAAGTGTCAAATTACACGTGCGTATGTCGACTACTCTACGGCTAAAGTAATCTCCTTTAGTAAAGACGCTACAAATAGGCAGGGAATGTGAAGATTTGCTATTTTTGTTGTATTATTAGTATTTAAAAGCCATTGCAATGTCAAATAAAATGGAAACTTTCAGTCAAACTTGAGTTTTTTTTTTCTCATTGAGGAATAGAACGTTACCAAAACGAAACTAACAAAAACTTTTGGTTCCATGCGTTTTCTGGAAAAATCAAGAAAAAATGGGCCAATACGTGAATGGCTGTGTTCGGAATCATCCGCTCATTCCCTACTCACTATACAGCGGTGCTTTGCGATACGAGTGACCTGACTTTTAATTTATTTTTGAAGACAGCCATTGTTAAGCAGATTATTATTATTCTTTTTTGGTTTGGACTTGCGAGAAAAAATATGATACAAGCATAGTGTGGTGACAGTGAACTCTACTTAATTCACCTTTGTGTCAACATTGTAACTTTGCGGAAAAATCCACTAACTTAATGCTAACGCATAATGGGAAATGAGTTATATCCCTTTAGACAACCGCTAATTGAACATAAATTGCGCAAGCAACATATGTACAAACACGGTATAACAATACTCACAGGCAGGTGTTCTTTTTCCTCTGCACAGAACAATTGTACTTGTATCTCAAGGTTCCATTGCATTGTGATTTTATTTTTTAATCATGAGCCTAATAGGATAGTTGCCAAAGTCATTTTTTAACGTTTTTGGAAAACAGGATTTCTGGGGGCATTCTTCCATTACATCGGTAGTTTTTAAATAATTTGGAAGTGTAAGTTGACACATGCAATGATATTACTAGACTAACAACAAAGTGAACTCGATAGTTTACTTTCATTATTCAAATGAAAAATTGTTTTGAACCCAATTCGCAAATGTCCCGGATCAACAGATGTAAGCAGATGTAACAGGTGGAACTTTAGAAATAAATATTGAACAAATAAATAAACTATAATAAGACCATATTTGTGAATTTATTGTGTATTTTACAAAATGAATACAAATAAAGCACTTTATATCCATTTGTGTTGTGATGTGTTGCTCTCTTAAAGATATTTTCGCACCATTACTTTGCCTCTTGCCAACAATCAAACAATACCCCGGAAACGAAAAATTGCTTTTCTGTCATCACAAGGCATAATGGGATGTACGAGATGTGTCAGAAAAGATCCAGGACTTTTGAAAAACGATAGTTTTCCAAATCCAAACGACGAGTTTTCCCTTGTGAAGTAATCACCTTGGAGTCTAAAACACTTTCGCACCTTCCTCTGTCCCATCATCAATTATTTTAATTTGAGTCTTCGCAGCCTTGTCGTTGCAGCGATCGTGATCTCATCCACGTCTTTAAAACAAACACTTCCCCCCACACCCGACCTTCAGCTTGGGAGGGAGGGGGGGGGGAATCAAACAGAGCCAGGTTGTATGGATAGAAAGGTTTCTCCCTCCAGCAGTGTGCTGTTCTTCTGTGCCAGAAACTGTCCGATGCTCAGGGCTTTGGGAGCAGATGTGCCAGTTGCTCATCTCGCCACACTAAAGCAGAAACTCATAGTTTGGATTTGAACTCTAGCTTGAGTGACACAAGTCCTGGGACTTTTCTGACACAACTCCGATTTGATTTTGTTTTCCACCTCATTTCGAGATGCATCAAGGGATACATTAAAAGCACGAAACAGTTGATAATTGATGCTCACGAGACATTTGCAAAGCATGGCAAAATGGCAAACTCACAAGAAAGGGTACCAAATAGTGGATAGGGAGTGATTTCGAACATAGCCAATCTCACTTTTTCCCTTATTTCACTTGCCAGGCTGGAGTGCTTTGTTTTGTAACGACACTGGCAAACTACAGATTAAACTGAAAACTGTCTACATTTTCCCTTAAGACATACACTTGGAGCTCAAGGACGTAATAAATAGAAAGAAAAAAAAAGCTGCTGTTACAATGCATTCGTCAATTCAGTTTAGGCACGAGGCAACCTCCACTTGAACTTGGAAGAGATTGCGAAGTATGATTGTTCAGAAGCGACACGCTTCTTACAGATCTGCGTGATATGTGCTTGAGATTCTTCTCGCTTTTTGGGGGCAAAATTTGCGGACGGAGTGCCGCGCAGGCTCCTTGTCAGTCTTGTGACTGGATTGTGTTAGTCTTGAGTGATTTTGGCTTCTAGTGGTCTATTCTCCTCCGCAAAGTGGCGTAAAACGCAGCGGGGAGCCCCCTCCGTCACAAGGAGGCCAAGTCGCCATCTCAGACGGGACGAAATGTTCTGCGTGCGGGACCTGTCACAGACGAGACAAATCGTATCAAGAGGTGGTGCTATGACATCAAACAACATGCGAAACAAATTTGTAGTTGATACAGAGAGTGACCACACACATCCGGTTCAATGCTTTGGCCACATAGCCCAAGGGCTGGTACTGAAAAACGGAGAGAAATAGAGCGCGTGATAGACAGAGAGAGCTGGAGAGCTAGTTTCATAAAGTAAGTAGATAGTGATAGATAGCATGAGAGACGGAGCGAAGTGATAGAGAGGTAAAGAGCTAGACAGAGAAAGCTAGAGAAATACAGTATATAGAGACCGAAAGAGATGGACATTGTAGATATGACTGATTGAAAGTTCGAGCCATAGCTAGCTAGATAGATAGCTACATAGAAAGATACTTCTATAATCATCCCTGCTGAATGCCAAAGGCGCTACCCAACAGCAGGAATTTCTGATGCGCACTCGCAGTTCAAGTATGTCTACAAACAATATTGTGAGACCGAGGTGGCGTTGGGTGACCGTAAGTGCCAGATAGATAGATAGATAGATAGATAGATAGATAGATAGATAGATAGATAGATAGATAGATAGATAGATAGATAGATAGATAGATAGATAGATAGATAGATAGATAGATAGATAGATAGATAGATAGATAGATAGATAGATAGATAGATAGATAGATAGATAGATAGATAGATAGATAGATAGATAGATAGACAGACAGACAGACAGACAGACAGACAGACAGACAGACAGACAGACAGACAGACAGACAGACAGACAGACAGACAGACAGACAGACAGACAGACAGACAGACAGACAGACAGACAGACAGACAGACAGACAGACAGACAGACAGACAGATAGATAGATAGATAGATAGATAGATAGATAGATAGATAGATAGATAGATAGATAGATAGATAGATAGATAAATTAAAGGTGGCAAAAGCTTCAAAAATATGATTGGAGTCATTTGTTTCACATCTCAAATAGGGGTGTGTTCACTTTCTCTATCCGCCATAATCTGTGTTTTCAGATCAGAAACATTTATGAACTGATTGGTCGTGCGCCACCTCTCGAGATATTCAATCAGGAACTTGATCACATGGGAATGAACTGGCAAGATGTTCAATTGTTGATTCAGTTCGTGATTTATCAAACAGAGCGGCCCAACGTTACCTAGTCCTACTGTAGCTTGTCCAATGTGAAGGGCCGTTGTTATGTTTTGCTTCCGTTTTATATGAGATAAAACACACTAAGTTTGGCTTTTGGACTGTTGGTGACAGAGATGAGAGAAAGACCTTGACATTTTGTCAGTAGATCATGAAAAGACGAGTTGGCTGCAGAGTTTTGTGTACCTGTCCGGGCCTCAGAGGTGGCCCATGGGGTTGGATGTGTCAGTCAAGCTTGGGTGGACCCCCGTGTGACCTTGTTGACCATCACCGGAACCGCCCGACACTTTTTCCTCCTCTCTTCTCTTAAGGCAGGCTGCTTTGGGGTTTAGATTCCGCTCTATAGGGCCAAACAGTCAAAAGAATAAGACAATGTCATTTGATTTCATTTCGGACAAAGCCGCGGCGAGCAGCACAGATGGAGGGGGAAAAAAATCAACCGAAAAGTACTTTTGGTTTATTTATTATCAAAAGGCAGAAAAAGACCTTATTTTTTGAGACTTTTTTGAAAAGCCCTTTGTGATTAAGGACTAGATAAATACTTCTGATGTTATTGCACGAATAAGAAATATTAATGTCAAAGTTAAACAAGGCAAGAATTCATATTTGAACAAGTGAATTTCAACAAGTAAAGACCTCTGACTTGTTGCTCCAAACTGAGGATGACCGCCACAGCCTGATGGAGGATGAGCAGCTTGGTCTGAGGCTTCTCGCTCTTCAGGTGCAGCTGGCACATGCGGCCCAGCTCCTTGAAGGCCTCGTTGATGTCCCGCACCCGCAAGCGTTCCCGGGCGTTGTTGGCCATTCTCCGCTCCCGCTCTCGCTCCGCTTTCTGCTCAGGGTTCAGGTCTTCGTCCTCGGTCAGACTGTCGGGTACATGAAAACACTTTTGTAAAGGAAGTGAGGTTTTCACTCTTTTCTTGAAATATATTTTCCAGGACATTTCCCATTTTTTGTGTGACTTTTCCAGGACTTTTTCATCTGCTCCGATATGCTAAAGTTATCACAATCAACACTCATAAATTCCACCCCATACTTTGCAGAACAGTAATTTTCTGCACTTGTGCCTTATATTTTGTATATTTAAACAGATTGTTTCAATGTTAACAAAGACCATCCCAAATTTGCTGCAAAAAAAGACTCTCATCCTTCACCCCAAAAGAGCCATTCAAAAGGATGACTCATTAATGAACATCACAACACTAATATAAGATTTCACTTGGATGGTGACATCAAAATTAACTTCATTGCTACAAAAATCAATCATCATCTGATTGACGAACGAACTGCTGATAGGTTGCAGAGAGGCCAAACCGCATGATAGTATCCATGGCACGCCATATCCCAGGAGCTAAGAACTGCATGAAAACTCTGAGCTATGAAATCCATGCACATACGCAATATTTTAATACAGATAAATTCCTAGTTCAGTTTTTTTCATTTACATATTTTCTGTCTCTGCTGTCTGCCAATGGGGCAAGTACAAAATACTGAGTGTACCGTGGCTCTGTACGAACTACCTGTTACCCATCCCCATCTCGAAGCCGCTTTCGTGAACGCTGTGGTTCAACTGAAACCAGAGATGGATTTAATCTCAAAGAGTACAGCTAAAGGTGACGGCACGCCCACGACAGCTCTCTATCACTCAGTAGAGGAGACAGAGAGGGGGAGAAAAACCTCACACTTGGTATACAACGCTAGAGCAACACTATTTAACTGAAATGTATTCTTTGAATAAAAATAAATCCCTCCTTAGGTGTGAAAAAGTTCATAAATTTAGTAACAAAGTCATATGGAAAAACTGGGCAAGAACTGTTCTATGGGAATATGTAATTTGATTAGCTGATAGCGTCATGTGGGGCGCTGTGCTAGTTTGAAGCACAGATTATTCGAATGTGAATTGTTGTGTGTCTCTACATGAGCTCTGTGATTGACCGGCGACCAGTGCAGGGTATACTACGCATTTTGTCTGAAGTGAGGATGGATAGATTCTGAACAGGATAAACGGTTTAGAGAAGGAATCGATAGAACGAATGGATAGCTCATACATGAATCATTAAACGATTCAAAATTAAATAACCGTTTTTGTTTTTTTTTACAGATAGGTAGCTATTACTTTCTGTTCAGCGAAAATAAGTGGACTTACCTTGTGCGTGTGCCACCGCGCGGTGTTTTCAGGCTGTCGCTCTCATCATCCGACTTGTCATCGCCTGAGAGCGAGTCATTCATGTCATCCTTGTCTTGCTTCTCCACTTTCAGCGCCAAGGTGGCGGCCACCTGACCGGCCAAGCCTGGAAAAGGAGCGGGAGGCGAGAACAAGGTAAGTTAAGGTGAGCTGCCTATCGGCCATAGAATGAGTCAAGAGCAAGTATGGGGCCCATCGGACCTCTGAATGCTTCTATTTGATGGTTGAGCTCTGTGCTGGACGTGGAGCCAGTGCTCGGTAGGCCTCCGTGGCTGTTCAGACTTGCTGTGTCGTCAGCATGGGAAGAAACCTGTAACAAAAACAGGAGATGTCAAGACGGGAAGTTGACATCCTCTGCAAATAAATCAACAATACAAGACCAAACAGAGAGAAAGAATGGTTAGATTTTCTGGAAGACTTTCAAGCTGCTTGGTACAAGGTTTGCAAAAAAAAAATACTGTGGAAAAAAGGGCTTCAGTGATGAATCGCATCAATGCTGCTTTTAAACACACATTAATTTCTTTGGGGGGGGGGGGGCATGGTTTCAACTTTGTACATCACAGGACAACTTGGGGATCTAATAAGTCATTCCAAACAGTATGAGACACAGTTTACTCATGGCTGTCTTTAACCACAACTAAGACTCTTTTTCATGTCTAAAAGGAGACTATTTTTAGATTTCTTTGGTGTTCACTTTCAAAAGACATCAAAGTAGTCTAAATCCCCGGTTGCAACATAACACTTTCCTTATGTACACATTCATGAGTGGCAAATAGTCAACAACCAGTACGTACAACCACAATCCGCATTCTTTCAGATGTTCAGCACATGCCCCCCAAAGTTATTTCAGTTCTCTTTCTACTTCCAAGAGAAGACGGGGAAAGTCTCACTGAGGCTGGAGGGTATCTCCCTGCATTCCCCCTCACCAAATGTTTATTTATGTAATCCCCTGTCACTGTTGGCCTCTGTTACCCCCTTTACTCCAAAACCATCCCTTTCTTCAGTGCTACACTAATCGTTGCTGTGCTCTCAACAGGTGCCCTAACAAGTCTTTGTGCGCAGGAGGAGGAGGAGGGGAAAGCTGGGGTTCTGGCAAGAAAAGAAGGCTGCCATTTTCATGGCTGGGCCTGATTATCATACAGCTGAGGAGGCACGGGGTGCAGACACACGTTCCCAACTATTCAGATTTCCTTGCTTGTTAAAAAGAAGCGATGAAAAGGGGTACAAAAAGGGAGGGTAGGTGGGTGTCTGTCATCCAGACTAAAAGCCTGTGGCTGTGTCGAGGCTGGTGAGCCTGTTTGAGGGGAGCTCTCCCCACACAGGAAGACCTGTGTTAGTGCAAACACAGCCTGTTCTATCTGGCAGTCACAGTCGCTTAAACATTACTGCCACAGCATGGTGCTCGATAACAAACACAATAAAATTCATTGAGAACCTAAACATTTCATGTATGGTTTGGCAAACAGTTTGAAAAGACCAAATTACATGATGTCTCCTTGAAATGATCTACAATTGCAGTAATTCAGAATAGTAGTAAGTACAGTAAGGTCTCAATGTATTAAAAACTTGGACATGCCCAATTCTGCATTTTGTCGAAGATGCCAATTATTTCTATTGTTTCTCAATACAGTGTTCTTAATATTGGCAGAAGTTGGGGATATTGTACATCTGAACTATAGTCGTTTCAGTAATCAACAAAAATGCTGCGATACTACAATACCTTTCAAGCAGGTACAGTAGGAGCCATGTCAGTCGTGATGCGTTACCTTAAGTTTAACATGCATGATAACAATTATTAAACATCAAGTTGGATGTTAAAATGTCAAGAATGACAAGCTGCATCTGTATTATATTTGAGCAAAGCTGATGCCATGCTCCGCAATTTTTTGTGCGTCTGTGTGTTTTTCAACAATGTTAGATTTTTTTTCTAAAACATTCGTACCACAATACAAGATGTCTTTATTCATCAACTATCAGTACTTTGCATTGGTGAATACTCAATTGTATGTGTTCCATATTTGATGCATCCCTAGTAGAAGTAACTAGGATCCTTGAGAATGGCACAAAGGATTGTGTTTGGACCGTGTGGTTAGATGGTAATAATTTTGAAACTGTAAGAAACATTCACAATGGGAAATATTAGTCATGAACATCCCTTAACACAATCTCTTACAATATTTTGCTATTTCACGTATGTCATTTGCAGCCTGAAGATACCCATTTAACAAATACAAACTGAATTCTACGCAAACATTTTGGATCACTGAAGTGGATATAAAGGAAAGTAAAGGAGAAAATTGTGTTCAGTGGTACATACAATAATCATTATTATGCTGGGGAGAAAAAGTATTTTGAAGTCTCCCATTTTTACAGCAGAGATTTTATTAAAGCTGAAGCTATTTGGGGGTTATGTCCTACAGTAAACAGCACTGTCTCCCTTTCATTTGTATTGGAAAGTTAATAAAAATATCTTGACTTCAGACAAGAAATCACATACAGTATATTTTTCAAATTTGTGTTTCACTCTAGTGTGTGTATGCAGTTAAGTCAAATGGGGTTGAATCAGCATCCTGTGATTACACTTATGGAAAATATGTCAGTGTACCAACTCTGTGTGGGATATGTGCTTTTGTCACATGATGATGAATTATTTCTGAACAGGTGGCAGTAGTCAGATGTAAAACAAAAAGTTTATTTTCCCAGAAGCATTTCAAACACAATATCTTAATTAGGGAGACAGAAAAATGAAAATGGTCTTCATACCATTGTTGTTGTCCGACCGGGAGTCAACGCTGAGGCAGGGAAACTTGCTCCAATGGCTGCCAGTTGGCCATTTTGTGCCTGTCCCAGCAGACTGTGGATGTCGCTGGGTAGACTGGCAGTGGAGCCCACTGCGTGGTTCCTCAGAACAAGGATTGCATCATCCAGTCGGTCAAGACGATCCTCCATTCGCGACTTTGGGGCGCAGAGGGATTGTAGCGTGGAAGGTCAGGGGGAGGGAGAGGAGCGAGAAAAAAACGACAGAGCAGCTTAGTATAAGCATATTAGGGCCAAAAATTGAAAACACTGATTGGATGGCGTGGACTTGAAAAGTGAAGATAAAAGAAAATTCAAATGCACACAAGAGCCCAAACATCAACACATATACTTGCTTGTGTGGAAGTGAATGGAGTGGATTAACATCTGCACTCAAGCAGATTGTGGCAAGCTAATAAGATAATTTAACAATGGCAACAAAAGCTGATTGAAAAAATAAAAATAAAGACTGCATGTCAAGGTCATAAGAGCAACCCAAAACAATGGACGATGATTTATGAAACACATTACAGATTACCAGCTCAATCTAAAGTACCTCGCAGACGTCCTTTAAGAAAGACATGGCATCCTGAAGATGCTCATGTAACTGCTGATGAACTCTGTTTTTCTGCCCAAGTCCCCCCAAAAATAAGAAGAGGATTAAGAAAGATCAGAAATACATTGAGAGAGGGAGATTATTCTTTAAGAAGAAAAACATTTGCAAACAGATATACATCTGCTGACCAATCACTTTGTAAGGATGAAAGTTTTGTTGTGTACTATCTTAGTGCCTTACAATGACATTGGCGGGCCACTGGTTTCATTGCGATTAAAAATTGCTGGTTAACGGTGTGGCAAGATTACAACATTACAGATGGAACAGCCAATCCAAAACACACATGGACTTTCACAAATAAATAAATACAAATAAAATGTTCGATCATTGCCAATATCCCCACACTGCTTTAATGACACCCTCAATTCCTTTCTTTGCGGTAATCCTTGACAATGGCAGTATGTTTTTGTGGTTGAATAAAAATAAATAGCCTCAAAACACGATACAGGGAAAGAGTTTTTCCACTGCACAATGCCAGTCGATGTGTGGTGCTGAATCGCTTGGTGTACAGCGTAGAGTAGCCAACTGTATTTTTATTTTATTTATTTATTTATTTATTGTGATGGTCCATTTCTGTTGCGTTCAGCCACCGTGTTTCTTGGTGTGTGGCAGGCCAAAGCTAGTAAACATTCATTGGCTACTGCTGGAATGAAAAAGCTGCAATGCCTCTAATACAAAGTTTTGCATCATATGCTTTATATATATACAGTGTGTTTAATATACACACAAACACACACACATATGTGGTGGTTTACTTAATATGTATATCATCATATGCTTTATATCTACTGTATATATATATATAGTTCCAAGTCATGTGGCGCAAGTGGAAACTTGCTGGCTTACAGCAAAGTCCTTTCATTGTAAAATGACCGAGAGTGTCTCAATCCATTAGCTATTTGTCATTTCATCGGGAATGAATTCCTCAAGTAGCATGTTTAGACAGTTGCTCAGCCCCGATTCTAGAAGTCATGGGGCTTTCCAAATTCCACAGGAATTTATAACTTTGGCTACTTGGAAAATCTGACCTGCTCTTTTATTTTGCATAGATTGAAGCAATGTGTACGGGTGAAATGAAATCTGCAGCAAGGCAGTAAAGGAATCCCGGATAAGGGGCTCTGCATACAGCTGCTGGCAGCCCCTTGAACTAAACCCTTCCCCCCCCAAGTGTCAATCCTGGAGCAGGAGACAGATGGCAAGTCCTAAGGGACAGGTATTGTTCAGTTATCCTTGACCTTCCACTTAATCCTCCACAAACATTTGTGGAAATCTCTTTGTCACGATAACACAACCAAAGTGAGCATCCATATAGGATGAAGAAAGGAAGAACGCTTACCAATGAGTGAAGTGAGTTCTCATAATTTGGAGAAGAAGCGGTTTGTCCACTAGGACGCGGCCACTGGTTGGTCCCTAAGCAAAGAGACAAAGGTTCACTGTAGGTAAGTTGACAATTGATGCTGCTTCCATTTAATATCAACATGGCTGATGGCTGCGTCTTGCTTCACTGACTCCAGACACCAACAACAGCTAACCGTCATAACACACTGACATGCCAATTTACTGGCGTCAGGATATATTTTTATCATTAAGGATGAGATTACATCATTTCCTGACATCTGAGCAGCATACTGACACGCAAGCTGGTCGGGAGTTTGTCTTACGCCCCCATTTCCATATCCTGGATCTCTGGCTTGTTTCGACAAGGAAGAAAAATAATATGAGCAATGACAAATCTGATTTGTAATACCATTCCTTCCAACCACCTGAAGCAAATCTGAGAGTTTAGATGTACATTTTCCATTTGACAAATGGTCTTAATCTGAGTATGTAATAAAAGCAATGTGTCAAGTATGAAGGCTCAATAAAAGTTGATGCTCTTGCATAACGTTGCTGCTCGGCAGAATGCTAGCATCTCCAAAATCATGACTTTTCTGGGGGGGAAGCATCACTTGCTTGAGTTACCAGCAAAAAAAGGTTTACTCAAATTACTCAAATACAAATAACCTAACTATATTCACTTATTGTTTAAAAAAAACACCCAGATGATCAGTCTTGAGGTGATATAATACTGCACTGATCCCGCAGAGTCATGAAAAGAGAGATTTATGACACTTCTCAGTTCAAGTGCTCAAAGGAGTTCATGGACTTTTTCTCAAGGTGTTTTCAAGACTTTAAATAGGTTAATAGTGAGTAAAAATAAGTCAGTCAATGTGGGGACAGAGCTATGGTATTGATTTTGTGGGGAAAAAACAAAAAACATTAACCACTTACTCAGACACGATTTCTAGCCAACAGTGACAATGAACTGGTCTTTCTTTATGTCTCAATCATATTTTACGAATTTTAGTATTAGGTTCTTTCAATTGAATATGATTTAGAAAGCACCAACTACATATTTAATGAACTTCATTCATTTCATCTTGGTTTTCCTTATTCCTTAAACCAAGATGAATATGTATTGTAACGAGAGGGAACATACAATCATAACCATAATAGACTCTGACAACTCTTCCAGGTTATTTGCAAGAAATGCCTGGAGCACTTTCCAGTTCTGTACTGTCTGGTGGAGGATTGCCAAACCAAGTCATTCATTTAGATTATGGTAAGTATGATGTTACAGGACACTTCAGATATATATATTTTTGGAGGGGAGATTCACATGGAGGAAGTGAAGCATTGGTTTCACCTCTAAATAGACTGATGTGTTATTCCTGCTTACACTAAAATGGGGAATAACAACCGACAATAAAGAAAAAAACTTTCTGAAATAAAGGGGACTTCAAACAACAGCGCCACACAATGAAGACTTGAAATTAACCATACCACAAAAGAAACAAGCACAAAAAAATTAGCTTGTTTTCCTTCCAATTGTTTCAGTGAATGTCACACTTCATATGTAACTCTCTGTCATCCTTCGGCATGAAAGACTTCAGACACGAGAAAAAAAAGATGAAAAGAACTTGGGTTTAGCTCCATCTTGCTGCCAGATGAGCAAGACATGAACTTCACATGCCTCCACTGCCTGATGGCTATAAATTTATATATATACAGTACACACACACACACAGTCTCTGCCGGTGGGTGAAAAAACACAGCACCCTATGTTTGTTATTTGGATACACAAAAGTGTGGCCCCAAAAAGAATGCCAGTGGCATTAAATCCGAGTTGGAAAGTCAAATGCAGAGAGGTTTCCCGCATTTTGTGAGGTTAGTAACAGACTGGTTTTGTGAAAATGGAGACAAAATTTGGCTCGTGGTGCACATTAACTAAAACACCATTCATCATTAGGGTTGCACCAAGATACAGAGCATTACTCATCAGATGTTTCTGCAATCAGCCCTGCTGTTTCTCTCTCTCTCTCACTGTGTGCGTGCGCGTGCGTGTGTGTGCGTGCATGTGTGTGGGTATGTGTTAGAGGAACAGCTGTCCACAGGGCAGGGCAACAGCTGAGGATGAGAGGAGCATAGGTAAAGACAGCTGTCACCAGTCCATTACCATACTTGAAACAACTGTCCATTAAAAAAACACACTGGGCTTTCCTACTTGGCGTCTCCCCTTTTTTTCCCCCACAATAGTGGTTCTCGTGTCTTAATATGGCTGCAAGGCTTCATGCCACTCATTTAAATGACATCATACATGGTCTAAAAATAGTGGTGTAGAGTTAAATCAATAGTAATGGAGATAATAAAAGTGTAAAATCTTCATCCAAAAATGTAGGATCAGTATGACAAACTACACAGTGATCCACAAGCCACTTTTTTACAAGCTACACAATGTTCTGCTTAGTCAAAAAAAAGAAAGAAAAGAAAAAAAAACTAAACAAAAAGCTTTTCATCGATGTAATTCAAAACCACTTCAAACAAATCTTTTTAAATCCTTAAGCAGCTCAAAAGCCATGGCCTCATTCATTTATATTTCCATTGTTGTTCCGGGGCTTGTCATTAACATTTCAATCCACCCCCCACTAGCCCCCAAAAGAAAGAAAATAATAAATAAACAAATGTGATCTGAGCAGATGCGTGTCAGCAAGCCATAGAATTATGAGCATGAGTGCTCTGAGGAAAAGATGTGACGAGTGCCCACACAGCTTCTCGGTGTGGAGAAGCTGTGTGTGTTGGTTGTAGGTCAATAGAATTGACAAATATTTCAATGGCACGCAACTTTTAGACCCAGCTAAAAGAAGTTAAGCACTCATCGACAGCTAACTTGTGAGTTAAGGCTGCATTTATGTTTTGTTCCTGTTGGCCACTCAACGGCGGCGACTCAAAGGCTCAAAAGGTTTCAGTCAGCGGTTTACCACGCATGCCACCACATTCTGAGGGGACTCCTCAAGTTTTTCATGTTCTATCAAGGGTTTCGACAGATGAAACGTGGAGGCCAGGCAGCTTTGGAGCAAGTTTGCTGTCCTTCAAGAGTTGACGTACAGTAAGCGCAGGGTGGAGGTGTCAAGTATGCTACCTCTCAATGAATGTTTATTTGATTTCTGTCTACTCAATAATTGGTCTCTCTGCCAAAACCAAAACAGGCAAATGAGTCTGTTCTTCACATACACACTTCATGGTGCCATTTTATTGAAAGAAATTCACAGATCCTAAAAAGAGTGAAAAAAGGTAACATACAAAGTGGAATTCTAAAATGTGAATGCCTTTCAGTCAGATGCACTGCAAACCAATGACATTTTTGGAAAAAGAAGCGCACAAGTGCAGTACCATTGAAGTGAATATGTAACCTTTAAAAGGTTACCATAATTGAAGTCACAACCAAGGATGCGCCTCGAGACTGTGTTCATGACATCATACTTAAAGAATTGGGTTTTACCTGGTCTTCCAGATGGGGTGCCAGCAGCCGTCACCACAGTCCCTGCTGAGCCAGCGCCTGCTGTGGCTGTGAGAGGTGAAGGGGAACCCACAGGCGTGGACGGGTCGGAGGGAAAACTACTGCTCGTGTGGTCAGGTGAGTAAATCTATGAGAGCAGAAAGAATGCGGCATTAGATGTCACAGACGATATTGCTGTGGATACAATCAATTATATGTTGCTCCATACGTTAGCTCTAGTTTAATTAAAAGTGAGCAATCATCGTTTTTTTGACATGACAAAATGCTTGATGAAAGCACAATCACTTCCCCAATTTTCCCCTTTTAATCAGATGATATTGTGCTGTAATCGAACATGTCTCTGAGAAAAGGCCCCGCAAAATGGATCCTCACTAATTAGCAGGAAAAAGCAGCAGATAGATAGTAATCATCAAATTGAGCTGGCAGGAAACCGTTTGACTTCTCTGGAGAAGATAGAATGTCCTCATTAATAATCTCCTTATTCAATCACGATCTTTGGGCTTTACGTTTTCAATCAACTTGGAGTATCAGGCAAGTGTAGCACTGAGAATGTAGGGAAAGGGGGGGGGATGGATGGACAGAATGGCTATTAAAGCTTTTCTAGCACTAAGAACTGCGTTCTTCTTTTTCCCCTACACTCTCAGGCACGCAATTCAGTGGAAAACTAAGACGGATTAATAATGCGGTCATCACTGTGTCAAATACAAACAAGACTCAACACAAATCCCCAAACATGTCTCAGTTTCACAAAAGCAAGTTGCTTATAACCGTGACTTCTGACCAAACAATATATGGCCAAGGACGCCGCATTCAAAGTGAAACAGGGTTCCTTTTACTGGAACAAATGAAGCCCCGCCTCTTCATCAGTCACACTCCCGCAGGCAGAGAAGGGCCAATTTAAAAGGGGGCTTGGGGGGTGGACGAAAACTCTACAAAGGGCGGCCCGTGGAGTTGAGCCACAGCAGTTATAAACTCCCCAGTGCCCCCGCTCCACGCACCTACCCCACGCTGTCCAACCGTGTCCATTTCATTCCAGCTTTGTCATGCTAAGAGAATTAAGTCTAGAAATATAAAAGACTTAATTTGTTATTACCATGGCTAAACTCACATTTTCCATTCAGATTTTTTTTCCCAGTTTTTCACTGATGTCTGTAATGTTTGTCGAAATCCAAATGTGTTATTTCACAAATTTCAATAAGGTGTATGAAAAAAAATGGTGGGTCTTATTTCATGAAAAGTGCAATTTAGGACAACGGTTCAATCCATTATAGTGGAAAAACGCAGAAATTGGAACAATGTACAGTATCTGAAGATGAATTTTATACAAATTTAGCCATTAGCAAATGATGAACAGAACTACTTCTATTAATAATGTTTTTAATCATTAATTTACACATGTGTCAGACAGAGATGGGGAATGGCAATCACAGTGGACCGGAATGTTGACACATTAGACAGCACAGCTTTGAAACAAATTATCGAGACCAAACAATCCCACAATTAATTTTACATTTAGGGAAAGACTGCTGATTCCAGTATCATTTTAATCGATGGGATAGCCAAACTAAGCTTCCAGTTCAATGCGTGACGGGTGTGTGGTTGCAGCTCACCGAGGCTAAAGCCTTGCCGAGTGCATCCCCAGTCTGTGAGCTTCCAGTGGCGTTCCCCCGATTTGTGGCAGCTTCAAACGCGCAGAGAAAGAGAGAGTGAGCTCGACGAATGTTCAAACAAGCCCCTGTATTTGCATTAAGAGCAGCACATGAGAACTTACCCAGCACCCCATCTGCATTGTTGACCGACGGGGTATGTGTGACAGAGACAAATGGTGAAGTGGTTGTGCTGCTTCTGTGGAAGCTGGACATTGGAGGAAGACTAGCATTGACGTCTGGGGAAGCGGAGTGTGCTGGGTAGGTCTGGAAATCACAAAACACAACTTTGAAACTCTGGAAAATCATGTTCATCCTTCGTATCTGTGGAGCAACGTTAAAGAAAGGGTGGACGGGCCTAAGCAGACAAGAAGAGATCAAAAAGTGACACAGAGCTTTGGTTACATCCTCACTGATAATGCCCAGAGAACATTTTTAACATGCACATTTTCATACTGTGGGGGCTTGAATGTGTGGGTAAAATATTATCTGCATGCTTACATCTGAAAATTATAGATATCTTTGCTGTGATAGCAAAATACAATTAAAACCCAAAAGTTGACGGCGAGGTCTCCCCGTAATTTAGTAAGCACCCTGCCAGTATATTGCACAATTCGAATTGTCGAACTGCACACAAATACTTGGGAAGAGGATTGTCACCCGCTGATTGGCTTACCAGACGGTCATGTGAGTGCAGACTGCTGTAGTTTCCTGACTGTGGCATGTGAGATGAAGATCCTGGAAGCATTCCTCCATAGCCAGGCTGACTAATCCCATTGGTTGAGTTCCAAGGGTCAGATGAACTGTGGGTACCATCTAATGACAAAATATATGGATGCATTTATTAGGGTGCATTTTTTAGTCTCAACAGAAAGCCGCGGGAGCCAAAATCCTCAACATGGGATTATCCACCGAGCAGGGTTTTATTTTTCACTCTTGGGAATGAAACATGATCCTGGGTCTCAATGCAACTGAGATCATAGAAAAGTAAAACAAACAACCAATTTATCTTTCACGTGTATAAAAGGTCCTGATATGGATGAGGTCAAAGAGGAATACAACCTTACTTACCAAAGAAAGTGCTTGCAAATATATTGCTGGAGGGCTTAGGAGAAGAGTAGGAGGGCGAGTCTCTGT